>NC_134572.1:30165416-30472500 GCF_050947875.1 Dermacentor variabilis | reverse complement strand
GCCGGCACTGAGCTTTTCAGAGGCCCCCAGGCTTTTGCCTCTAACTTATTAAATCTCTCTGTCTCTCTCTATCTTTGTCTGCGTCACTGTCTTTGTCTCTGAACACACTGGAAGGCAGGGCCGGGTGCCTTCCAATGTGCCAAAACAAAGAGTACTTGCAATATATGTCGCAAGAAAGGTCGAACAGGTCGCTGATATACGCACTATGCAATCTGTCTTGTGGCGTAGGCATGACCCCTTGACGTATTGTTTGTCGGTTCTCTAATAAGAGCCTCACTTTTGACGATTTTTCCACCGTGTTTGCACAGACTTATTACTTGGGTACTGTAATGAAGCCGCTCGTTTCTTTTTCTTTATTTTCTTTCCGACACTCCGTTGTCGCTCCTTTTTTCTCAGCAAACCGACCATCGCGCTCGTCAGCATCAGTGCTTTAAAGAAACTTCGGACCAGAGACGACTAGTCTTTAATTTTCACTTACTAATCTATTATCTATACCTCATGGTTCTCTTTCTCTGCTTCTGTCTTCTCTCAATCACTGCGTTCGCTTCACATAGATTGCAACAAGTGCGTTAGACGTGCACAATTTTTCCTCTCTCACTATGAGTAGGTTTGCGAAGGGCGTTTTACTCAACCGTTCGTTACCTGAAGTCATTCACGCGAAGAATAACATTTCATTTAAGCTTCAGTGAGTTGACTAAAAGCGTCAAAATTACTTTTCCCCAGATTCAAGCAATAGAAACAGCGAGATGGCGATTTCAATTGAACAACAGTGAGCGAATGTGAAATACTGCGATCTGGAGCAAAAGTATATCAACAAGGGGCCTTGTCATAGTCCGGGACAACAATAGACAGATTTCATCACATTCAAGGCGCATGCGCCGCGGCCCTATCGGCACCTTGACAGTAGCCCTTGCCCATTTCCCTCTGTGTACACGGGTTCAAGGCAGCATATATTAAGTTGAGTGCCGACGTCAATGCCACTGCGTTTTCCTTTTATTTTTTTATGAACTTAAAGACGACGCTGGGGGGAGCGCGTCAACTCACAGCCTATTGTTAAACTTTTTTTATTCTTACCTCCTTGCCTTTTTATATCTGGTGGCAAGCGCGTTTGTCGCAGAACAAACACAACGCGCTTCCTACTATAAGTGCCTTGCATCATGTTGAGATTTACTACTACGGGCATGCTTTGCGGCAGCAATGGCGCAGTGAAATTCGTCGCGAAACTGGTACATCGCTTTCCTTGGCTCCCTCTTTACTACGAAGTCCAAGAAGCCTAAGCGGCTACGGAAGAAAATGGTAAGAACTGGGTAACGTCAAATAAAAGTATT
This sequence comes from Dermacentor variabilis, assembly GCF_050947875.1. Taxonomy (NCBI): domain Eukaryota; kingdom Metazoa; phylum Arthropoda; class Arachnida; order Ixodida; family Ixodidae; genus Dermacentor; species Dermacentor variabilis. Next base: position 30,471,172 of record NC_134572.1, on the reverse strand, counting down.
CAAAATGAGGTTCAAAAACGTGGCTGTTTGGGCGTGTTAGCACAGTCCAAAGCGCAAACTGCGGCGTAAAATCCAGCTGCGTGCCAATCTATCGAGACTGCACCATCGTCACGAGAAGCAGCTGGCAATTTACGCGTGAAATAATCGAGACAGAGATGATTGATAGTTTAGGGGATAACTCTGTGTCCAAGCCGTCGATTGCTATAACTTCGAAGGAATTACGATACTTGCGTCGTCACTGATTGTCTTGCTAGCCGCGCTTGCGTGATGTTCGGCCACAAAATGCCTTTACATTCCGCGCTTCGCGGGTCTCAATAAATTGGTGCAAGTTAGCGCTCGTGTGTCTCAGTCTTCTTTTACAGTCCTCGTCTGATTGTGCGCTTGAGGTTTTGGTAAAATGAGGGAGAAGGTATAACGACAGGACAGGGGGAGGACTTTTATTTCATCAAACAGGCAGGAGTTTTCAATCAGCTGTGTGCTTTGTTCTGCCAAAACAAAATATGAAGTTGTCCCGAAAGACGTAATACGCCGTCTATGTGAAAAAATATGCTTTGATACCCATATTCTCTTTCTAAACTAATTCATTTGGCTAGGCGAGCGACTGTCTCATGTTGTTGAAATGTTTGGCATGCATGAATCTTGCACCATATGCACTTGAATAAATGCAGCCCCGCGGTTTTCTCGCAGTATTTAAGGGGCCCGTCTTCGTGCTCACAATTAGATTTCTCAAGTTTGGCAGACTGGCAGAGATATGTTGTTTTCAGACAACTAGGCGTGATAAGGGAATCCATCATTGCGTCACGCAGGCTTCCTTTCCCTATTTGGGACCTAAAAACCGGTACACAGCGAAGTGGTCAAACCACAGCTGCGCCTTCCGCTGCTCGAAGACAAAACGTACTGGTAATAAATGGGGCGAATAAGAAGAAAAAAAGAACCGAGTAGCATCTGTTGTATGCAAAAGCGCCTAGCGGTACACCTGGCCCCACGCATGCCACTCCTTCAAAACAAGAGTGAAAGAAACAGGAAGGACAACGTCAGCCGGCTCCAGTCTAAGCCAAAGCTGCTCGCGTGCGTCGCTCCCAGGAAGAGGGGGTCGGCAAGGCTCATCCGTCCGCTCTCCGACGCTGGAAGGACAGGTTTTTTTCTTTTTTCGCCTATCGAACCAAGCGTCTGCAGTCGGGCTATCGTATTCACCCGCTCGCCCCCGTCGTCTCGGCGCTGCGCCCTCAGCTTTTGTTCCCGACGCCATCACTCAGAATCACAAGTCGACATTTGTCTTCTCACGCGAACGATTATGAGCCCTCGCCGTGCGCCTTCTCGTCCCGATCGAACGACTCGGCCACGTCGCCCAAAAGTCTCGGGGCAGGTCGCTGCTTGCGCGATGCAAGTAAGCACGAACATCCGGACTCTGAGGCGAGAAGCTCCAGCCACGCTTTATAAGCGGACAGGGTGTGACATAAACGAAGGTGCGGGGCAAGCACCGGGGACTGCCGCTAACACACGAGCGATGCGTGGAACAATTTTTCTTCGTCATTGTCAGTTTCTAGCGGAGAGGGGTGGTCAGGCCTCTGCCAGACTGCTAGGTTATGGTTTTATAGTTCGGGTTTTTTGTTTGTTGACTCTTCTCTGCGTGCATCAATAGGAGACTGTTCGAGCGTGTGAGCCTTGGTGAAAAGTGAAAAAAAATTGCGCAATATAGATTTTTCGAGCATCTGTCGACGAACACCGATCGCTGAAAACCAATTCATGAAATATGTTCGCCGTTTCAAACTCCTGCTGCTAGTGAGCTTCAAACGTGTCAGAACTCTGAAATGAAAAGCAAACGCTTGCGCGATGTAGTTTCCTTACAGTATGTGTCGGCTGAGGTCCAGTCACGTGGAATTTCTTGTCCAGCTAAGTACGACAGTGTCCTTTTTCGGTCATTTCTCTATATTTATTTCAAGATATTTCAACGATGGTTTCTGACGTTAATAAATAGCACTAGTGTTTAGCACTTTGTTCCACCTCTCTATTATCAATCGACAAACTGACTGTGATGCGAAACGATGGAGATTTATCGGTCCGTTATTCCTCTTGAAGCTTATATACTTGTGAAAATAAACAAAACTCACTAGTGGCAATGAGAGAGAGAGAGAGAGAACAAGCGTTTAATAATCTGACCAGTGAGAAAGATCTTTCTTCACCCAAGGCGGGTGGCTTCCTCAGTCCAGGTAACCTTTGCTGCTACCCTAGCCTGGTTCACTAATTTGCGCTGGTCCTCCATGTCCGGGGCCGCGAATATGGCCTCCCACGATTCTTGGCGGTCTTCTTTGTTTGCGTCTTTGGTTCTTTCTTACTTAGCTTCTTGATTGTTGGATCCTACAAGGTTTGGACACCCCACCACCACGTGACAAAGGGCGTGCTGCGCCCCGCAGTGCAGGAAAAGGTATTAGAATCGGTTTGTGTGCATTCTATGCATTATAATGCCCTGTACATAGAAGTTTGTTTCGAGACGCCGCAGAGCAACTGTCTGTTCTCTAAGTATACACTGGGTTGTGGTAAGCAGTATACCCTTCTTTCAAGGTTGTAATGCTGCAGGATATCCGCATATTTCTTGGGGAATATACTCGGACCTCGTCGCCTTTCGGAAACCTCCTGGCAAGAAAGCCAGAGTTGTACAATCTCGGGCTGCGGCGTGTTCCACTTCGTTTTCCGCCGGTGACTCGTGGCCAGAGTTTCAGACGACGCACGTCTCGGGAACTTGCGTGCATTTCGATATTTATTGCAGTATTTTCAGAGCTTTGGTAGCTATCATGCCTTTTGGAAGTTACGACACGCTCATTGCGAGTCGCTCAGTATTACGGTATTTTCGGCGCATGTGGAGATGGCCAGTGCTATTGCCACCTCTGCGGCCGTATCCGAATTTCTTATGAATATCGTGACAGCGGCCTTTTTTTCGCATTGGGTATTAATTGCGGTTATAGCGAAAGCGGGCATCATTGGCTACTTTGTCGCATGCGTGTACCTTATGCTAGGGTCTGCAGAGAATTTCGTGTGCAGTGCTCTTGCTCTTGCCCGTCTTCTTTCCTTATGAAAGTTTGGATGCATATTGTGGGGAACAAGTGCGATTGCGACTGAGTCTCGTATACGCGTTGTGAGTCTTGATTTGTCATCCGATCTCAAAGCTGCCTCCTCAACATAACCGAGGCGAAGTAGCATGCTTCTGCCGGTGGGAGTCAATACGAATCTTCCAATGTGGCTTGTTATGTGCGCTTTTGCGAGTTCCGCCCACGTGTTGTGCAGGCAGAGTTTGAGTAATCGTGCCGTAGATGTTTTTTCCGGGAATTCCCAATGCAATCTTGGTAGCTCTTCTAATCGTAATGTTTAGTTTTTCCATTTCTGCAATCTTCAGTGCCAGATAGAGGGTGCCATACGCGATCCGGCTCCTGATGAGCGCCTGTACAATACGCAGCGTGTCTTGTACTTCGAATCCGTGTCTTTGGTTTGCAACTCTCTTAACGAGGTGCGTCACTTTGGCTAGCGACACTTGAAGTTTTGGGAAGGTCGCGGCTCCCGACCGGTCTTTATGTATGACAAGGCCAAGTATTCGCAACGACTCTACTCGTAGTATTTCGATTCCGTTAAGTGTTATGCTAGGGTCGGGTTGCTCAAAGGCTGGTAGTCTACCTCGAGTTCTCGCTTTCAGCACTATAGCAGTTCTGATTTTTCGGGTGCGCACTGTAGTGAGCATTTGTTCAAGTATTTAATAAAACAGTCATCAAATAAAACTATTGTAATCAACCAAAGCAGTTCTTGCGAGGTCGCGGTACCATGTATAAAAACTTAATAAGCCTTCAGCCCGGTCACATGGGCCCACTTTCCTTTTTCGGCATGTTAAGGGGCGTGGAACACGGCGCTTGTCGTGCGCTGCTAGTCGATCATTTTTAATTCTAATCGATGTTTCACTTAATAGACATTTGTCAATCACGACTGGATGGGTGTGTACATGGCGTCTGTTGCAGCCGATCTCTGCGATTGGCTAAGCGAGTCCTTTTCTTTTTATATACTTTTTTTTTCTTTCTCAGTGTGTGAGGCGTAGCCAGTGCCTTTGGTTTGGAGGACGCCGACGTCTTTCATCTTATAAATAAAAAGCTTTCTCTTTGACAAGCGGTATCAAAAATTGATATTTGGTTTCCATTCAGCACTTTTTTTAACATTCCAAACCGACACGAGGGTTATGGGAGACGCCGTAGAGGGCCACTCCGAATTAATTTTAGCTATTTGGGATTCTGAAACGTGAACCAGGCACGGAACCCGAGCGCCTTGATTTCGCGCCCATCGTAATGCGGCCGACACGCGAGGAATCGAACCAATTCATTGTTTTACTCAACGTCAGTGGCACAGAGCCACCGTGGCGCGATGAAAAAAAGATCGTGTCACCCCACTCGAACTTTGTAGAATGATAAGAGGCCTTGAAGATGTTGCGAAATGCTTGATTTTAAGCGTGAAATTCTTTTAGATACCGTTGTCGGCGACTCTCAAGTGACCTTGAGCCATGAAACCACAGCCATTATCCGGGCAATTAAATTGAGAACATCCGGGCAACTTGCGAGAACAAAACGAGATCATCCAGACAACCAGTCAAAACATCAAAAAATGCGGTCTCTGGCCACGCTGTGTGGCGCCTCCTGCAAGGCGCTTCTACCCGCCGCGGTGACTTAGCGGTTATGGCGCCACGCTGCTAAGCACAAGGTCCCGGGATCAAATCCCGGCCGCGGCGGTATCATTTAGATGGAGGCGAAATTAAAGAACACCCGTGTCCCGTGCATTGGAAGCTCGTTAAAGATAACGTGGTGGTCAAAGTTAGTCCGGTGTGCCCCACTACGGGGTGCCTCAAAATCAAATCGTGGTTTTGACACGTAAAACCCCAGAATTCAATTCATTCTTCTTCTAGCTAGGCAGTGCGCTCTGTCTTCCTGGTGTCTTTCACTGCCTGTTGTAGGGCCATCAGCCGGTTGTCTTCTTCTAACCTAGAAACGTTCACATGGACCAGTGCACAGTATGGTGCGGTGTGGTGTAGTGGAGTGTACCGTTGCGAACATGCACTGCACACATTTTAAGATTGTGGCTAGTGGTCAATCCCCCATCGTGGGTAGGAGCCATGCGTGTCACAGGCAACAACAACAACAACAACCATCTCCAACCAACCTACTTTGCCGGTTGCCATTTCATGCTTACGTCTACTCTCGATTACGGGAGAGCCAGCAATTGTTTTGTTATATTCAACTGCTCTTAATGTAATTTTCACGCTGTTAAAGTCGCGCTCGCAGGCTAGAACTGAACCGAAACTGACAATGCAAGTGTGTTTCGCCCATGAACATGACTGTGTGACAGGTACTTGGAGCAGCAACCAAAATTATCTGCAAATATTATCGTTCTTTGCATTCGCAACGCTTTGATATTCGATCCTTCTACCTAATGAATTCCATATCTCCAACAGCGTTCTCAATATTCAACGACTGGGTTCGTTACCCTGCGGTTGCATGACATGCCAAGTTTCACTTCATCGTTTTAATATCAACTAGGACAGCCCTAATCGGACAAATGTTGCCTTCTTTAAACGTCTAATAAAACCGCCATGTTTCTTTTCTTTCCGTTATTTTTTTCTTTGGGTGGGTGGGTGGGTGGGGGGGGGGGGGGGGGGGGGCTTAGCACGTTTGTGAGTTTGTTGTATGCGTGTGCGGGTAGGTAAAGGACTAGGCTCAATTTCTTAACCGTGCCTTGGGACACCTGGTCATAATGTAGACTACCCTCCCATTTAACTACAGTTATTAAACAACAACAACAACAAATCGCGACTGAGCGGCTTCAGGAAGCTCGGCGAAGCTTTACGAAATCGGATTGATTTGTCATATTACAATCGTCGAAAGAAATACACACTGTCGCAAAATAACTTACAGGGGTGGCAGTCGCCGTCCTTTTGCGTACAACCCGCACGCGTGCAGCAACAATTCGCCGATATCGTAGCAGGCGAACAGAAGCTAACGGCTTCCAGCGATCGACGAACGATTGCTCATCGATCAGCCAACGCCACCCGGACCCGTTCTCTCGTATCCTCGCCTCGGCGACACGTACGACATGTATAAAGTTTTACAATACAAGCAGCCACAAAATGATCAATCGGTCCCCCGCGAGCTCGCCATGTGACCGGCCTTTCGCAGCGGACGTGAGTGGGGGGAGGGGGCTCTAGTTGGAGACGTGCGGTGAAGCCCCGTAAACAGGCGACCAGTCAATATTACTAAGCCCGCGCAAACACCCTGCAAATAAAAGGACTCGCAGCTCGTGTAAGACCCGCGAAATGGGAGTTTCCGTCTGCGCTTTTACGGATTGGTCACACGAGAGCACGCGGGAAAAAGAAGTAACAGTAAATTGCACCAAAATAGTGGATCACGCAGTTCTAAACAACCACGATGCGAGCGCAACACAGGCCCGGCGTTGTGTCCCCTAGTGACCGAGTTTGTCGCGACCGAAGCCACACAAAAGGCCATAGTTTCGCCGTACTGGAGATAAATGGGTTTCCTGCGCTTTTCGTGCACAGGTCTCGTTTGCCGGCCTCCATACATTCCGGGAGACAACGACGAGGGGGAAACGGCTTCCCCGCAGCTGGCTCGTCCATTTTGGACGAGAGTATAAGGGACGAAGTAAACCCAATGTCAGCGGTATTGTACTACAGTCAGGTACGCGGGAGGGATCGTGGAGCATGCTGCAAGGAACTGCAAGTTATGTACGCGGGAAAAAGAAAGTTTTCTCTTCGTCGAAAACAATGTTTTCTTTTCGTCCTCGGCGCTGCGGACGCGTGCTGATTGTCAAAGCAGGTTTGCCGGAGTGGATCAGAGCTTCACTGCAGATAAGAACGCCTGAAATCCAACCGTATGAGGTGGGTAAACTTTCTTTTTCTCTCGTAACGTAGACGAGGACGGCTGACTCAGGATTCGCGCGCGCTTTGCCACTTTTTAGTTTGATAGCGCCGTTTCATTCGGCCTCTTTTTATTTCTCTCTCTCTCTCTCTCTTCTTTTGTTCATTTCCATCTCCATGAGAAGGATTTTCTCTATAGAACCTGGTTCTTTGCAATGCCTGATCTTGAAGCGAAAGCGAAGACAGTGACTTAGCTTATACTGAAAACTTGAATACTAAAAACGTTAGCCGTTACACTGTGACTAGTTTGCAGAGCAGACACAAAAGTATAATATCGTGAAGTGAGATATGGCTACTCAAAGGGTTGCTAAGGAAGAAGCGCGATTTGCGAGGTGATCTTTCAAGCTCTGTGGTGACAACTTATCTCTTGCGGGACGACGCATTACTTCTTCTTGTGGCCAGCTTGCCCCTCCTTCGTTCATTTATTTCGGTTACCAGCAGCCCTCGCACATGCGCAAACATAATTTCCTTTTGTTCCTTTGCTTTTAAGTATATTCTGGGGGAAAGAAATAAAACTCATTTGCAACCACGTCTCACGTATTTAATTTCTTACTGGAAGCGACCAACTTAGTTACATTCACTAATGCACACGTTTCATGTTTATTTTTGTGTGAGCGCAGCTCCTAAATGTCCAGCCCATTGTTCCCTTGAAAGTCGAACAGTACCTACTACTGCCTTGAGTATAACCGTCAGCTCACAAAAGACTCCCACCATGCAACCCAAGCTCCTAAGTTCTCTGCTCCTCGTGAGAGAGAGAGAGAGAGAAAACATAAGCAAAATGGAGGAGGCACGGATGTCAATCTGAAAAGCAGCTGGTTGGCCACCCTACGCTCGGGGATTGAAACCGGCGAATAGAAAGAGGAAAAAGTGAATGGAAAGGGAGACGCGATGAACGCGTGCACGCTCACGTAGAGCAACTCTCAACCAAATGCGGTCGAGAAAAGACGAGGCCTTGCAGTTCCTGGAGTTTTAGTCTTTTTTTCGTTGTCTCAAATATCCAGATTTAGAACCAGTGGCGGACGAAAGGTGCACGCGTTCTTACAATTACGCTAAGTTCCTGAAAACATTAAACAAATTTATTTGTACTTGCTTCTTTTTGTTTTCGTTTTGCCACACACCGTACTCCATTTCCGGCAATACTTGTAAGAGCCTTCATACAACACGCGTTTTCGCTATACCGGAGTAAGCAAAGTCGCAATTCATTTGCGCGCACTACCAACCACCTCGAAACCTTCTCTTCATGAAAAGGACGAATTGTCTTCCACACGATTGTACTACGAAGCTACAAAGGAAAACCATAGGGGCTTCTCAGAAATAAAGCTTCGTATATAAAGAAAAAAATTGTTCTGGTCCGAATCCCAGACCAGGAGGAATGTTTCTTTACATGCGAAGCATTCTTTCAGAGAAAAGTGTGTGTGTTTCCTTTGTATATAGCTTCCTGGTACAGCCTGGTGGATGACAATTTTTCCCTTTCATGCACCTTCCTCCACCTTGCAGACTTCACCAGAACTGATTGTCCATACCCTTCTCGTTAGCTTCTTTCTGCGAGAACACACATATATCCATTCGCAGGCAGCTAGTTAAAATAGAAATCTCTTTCAAGCCATTCGTGCTGTCGCCAGAATCAGAAAATGTGCACCTGTGCTTCAACGTTCTCAAATAATCAATCCTCAGCGGGTGCCGCCACCACCGTGTAACTTTCCGGTTTCAAGCAGCCTTGCCCGCCTTCTACAGCCGAGGTGCGAAGATGCCTCAATCCCATTCCAAGTCCGAACTGCAGCGCGCCACGAAAAAAGAAAAGAAATTGCAAACATGCAAGCCCGCACTTGCAAAGCGCTGTTTCCGAAGCGCCAACCGTCGAGGTAACTCAGCCAATCGGTCATCGTCGCTAGAGCGTGTAGACGGGCGCCAACGCGCCCACACGCAGAGAAGGGGAGAGAGAGGGGAGGAGAGGGAGTACGGAGACTCGTCTGAGCAGATAGCCGAACCAGTTCACGAAGACCGAAAACCAGCATGATCTCTTTGGGTTCAGTGCCGAGAAGGGAAAGCTCCTCCGAAGTCCGCGCTGAGGATTCAACTCAGATGGGAGCGTCAGAGAGACTTCTCTTTCTTTTCTCCCCTCCCTTCTCAAGAAACGGCGATAAGAGGGTCGGCTTCGGTTTTATAGAGCTTTCCAGCGTTGGGGCAGACAGACGACGACGACGACCGCTGCAGTTTACCGCAAGCCTCGTATACACATACACTCGGAGTCGGTGCACACTATACACGAGACGTGCCGCCGCGAATTGGTTTGCTGTTCGATGCTTTGAGTTGTGCGACTTTCCGCGGCCGAAAGAAAAATGATCAGAGCTTGATTATGCTAGCGTAAAGGCTTCCGTGTATGTGCAGGTGGGTTTAGACCCGGAGTGTTGTCCCTTTGACCGTCAAATTCCGTCAGATGTCCAAATTCTTCTCCTTGTCGGCTCTACTATATCGTAAGGGCGACTGCACGTCCTCTAACTGCCACGAAAAGTAAACAGGGCGGAATTGGACACGATAGCGTAACTTTATTGCATACACAAGAACACCTGCGGGCCGGAATCGCTATCGTTCTCTTTTCTCCCTCAAATGCCTGCCCTTCGCATTTGGCAGCGCTGAAATTTTTCTTCATTCATGGACACTAGATGACCACCAGATGGTCACCAACAACACGCATATAGGATATACACATTTGCTGCCATAAAGCTCTCGCCCTTTCGGACTGAATAAGAGAAGAAACGAAGAGGTTGGCTAAAAGTTACACTGCGGCAAAACATGCTGGAAGAAATGTGCAGAACTCTCAAATATGCAGAACCAAAGGAATCGGCAGTCTTGGCGGGCATAATTAACGACACGTAACTACTATACTGTCGCTGGCTGATAAGTATTCCTTACCATGTTACCCAACTCCGCAGGTAAATCGGAGTTAACCCATTCCCTCGGAGTGTCATCCGGCTGGTTTGCGGCTTCGGCCAGACACGCAATACATCGTAGTAGCCCAACCGACCCACGAGCCGGGTTCACTACTCTGTTACGTAATTCCCGGCTAGGAAACGCCAGCCGGCCGCAAGCCTCGTTAGAGGCGCAGCCATGCTCGACGGACACGCCGTCGCCTCGGAGCATCAGCGAGGCGGCGTGGGCGAAGCTGCGTCGCCTCGGCGAAGGCGGCGATGACCTCCGCACGGACCAGGCGGTCTGGCCGGCCTAGCTTGGCTGCCGCGTCACGACCGGGGAGAGCCCGGTCATTACCGTCGTTATTCTTTTAATTAGGTTCCATGGTGCAAGGGCTTCAGAGCCCAAAGAGCGACAAAAACAAGGCAAATGCACAGATAGGCGAATTCTTAAAGGGGCACCAAAGCGAAACACCAAATTGGTTTGGATTGATAAAGTACTTTTTTTCTCAGCACAATAATCCCTTTAATTTCACGGCACTAGGAAGATCAAAAGTTTTATGTTTTGAATTTTGCCCCGAAGCCCCAGCGCCTTTAGGTCAGTGTGTGGTCGCGGATTTTTTTAGTACATCGATGTATTTGAGCAGGTGTGGCTCAGTAAATGCTCATAAATCTTGGTAAGTTTAGTCTTTTGACCGCTTAAAATACAATGTATGCCATCTTCAAGGATAAATATTTAATTAGGCGCACGTAGACGCCGTGAAAATCTATTACGTCATGGTAGGCTGATGCGGGAACTTCAAGACGGCGTCGCCACCTGTATTTTGTAGTGCGCCTTTTCTCGCTTGCCCTCTTTTTACTGTAAGAGTGGGCTTCTTTTCAGTACTGTAGAAGGTTAGTCTATTAATACAGATTTTCTTATTTTTATCTTTAGCGTCCATTTAAAATAATATTCTTGTATAGTATAATAGCCTTTTCTCTCAAATAAAATCAAGGGACTTCACAAAACCCAAATACTATACCACATTAAGGAACATTAAAGGAACTTAATCGCTTTTATTTCAAGCCATGGTGAGCATACTTGCACTAAAAAGGAATCTCTGATACATAACGTGAGTTACAGATCAATTAGTGTAGCAGTTAATTATCGAGTAAATGATTTTCTGAACAATCCATAATTGAAACTTGGCTTCAGCGTATCAAAAACTTGTCAGGCTGTATGAATTTAGCTCTTGCTTCACTTTCTTTTGTATTTTGAAAGAAAGAATAAACTTCCGCAAAAAAAAAAAACACTATGCGCGCTTCGTGTTAGATTTCCCGCTCCTACATCCCAATTTCGAGACATTGAAGCGTAAATCAAAATTGATTCGTTGAACTTTGTGGCCTTAATTAAAAGGGCAAATCAACGGGGCAGACTACCTAATGCAAATATAAATGGCTGTAGCGTGACAGCATTCGAGTGGCAAAAATCCATCCCCAAGGATCGCTATATTTCCAAATTCCAAATCCAAATTTCCATCCCCAAGGGTCACTATAGGCTTCCAATAATAATACCCTGCTCTTTCAGCCCTACTCTCAACTGAAAGACAGCACTGCAGTTTACATAAACATGTAGAGTAACTAAAGAAATGGATGTGTCCCAAACATTAGTGAGAAGAAACGTCGATTCTTCCGACAGAAGACATATTGATTGGGACGTTTGCTAGACGTAAGAACGTGACATCGTGCAATCTTACTGAAAATTTAGGCGACATGCCAGTGGTTCTTTTACGCTAAGAGGTGTTAAACTTGCCTGCGAAACAGATCGTGTCATGTGATCGGTGAGTGAGTGAGTGAGTGAGTGAGTGAGTGAGTGAGTGAGTGAGTGAGTGAGTGAGTGAGTGAGTGAGTGAGTGAGTGAGTGAGTGAGTGAGTGAGTGAGTGAGTGAGTGAGTGAGTGAGTGAGTGAGTGAGTGAGTGAGTGAGTGAGTGAGTGAGTGAGTGAGGAAACTGTATTGCAAGTCCGGCGAGGACGCGAACTCGTCGCGCACCCGGCTAGTCCCACGTCGGGATCGGTGCGCCAATAACAATGCGCCTCATCAAACACGCCACGTTGGCCTTCCACCTTTCAGTTCTCTTTTCATCGAATCGTGAACTCAAACGCACGTACATGTCGAAAATAATTCCTACACTCATATGTGTAAATATTCCTATACTGCAGTACTTCAATCACGCCAAAGTGACTAACCTTATATGCCAACTCGATCTTCCTCAAGAATCTACAGACGCCTCGAAAACTCGAGCATTGCAACCACCGCTACCTGCACGCGTGAAATGCGAACGCATAGAACGCCTATATGAGGGCTTTTCGCAGCTCCAGGAAACGGAATACAAAATTTTTGCGCGTGAAAAGCGCTTTAATCTGATCACTTGGCGCACGCGGTGACGGGAGCCCTTCCCGATGCCTGTATCCTCGCACATCGAGAATGGACACAATTTGGCTTGTCTGCACTGTGGAACGTGCCGCGGCTACGTACAACCAGCTCGTCCCTTCGCTCGGTCACGAAACCGAGCTTCCTAAATAAATGCGCGCGGCGGGCATTGAAGCAATGAACGAAAAAGGGAAGGAGGGGAGCGGGAAGGGGGGTGGGGGATAGCGCGCTTCGCTTTAACACTGTAATTAACGCTACGCATATGTGGTACGGTCGGTAATTTTGGCCCTGGAAAGATATACGCAATCCCGCTGCCTACGCGATGAAGAGTTTGCCGCACTATTTTATGCAGCTTAGCTTGGAGCGACATGCTCGCCACACTGTTTCGCCTCCTCGCCAAGAGGCGTACGCGAAGGCAAACCAGTATAGGTGCGCAGCGAAAAAAAAGCAAAGGACACAGAATGGGGTGTGCGAGGCAACGTAAGGCCGGTTTTCGCCTGCTGGCGCAGTGTAAATCACCGCGCAGCCCCTTTCTCTACGAAATATGATCCCGCTAATGCTCGGTAACATGCGCAAACTACATTCCTGGGCGGTTTCATAAGTACTGGTCGTCAGTGAATGCCTGCTTGTGACAAAGTGAGCGTTACCGTTTCGTAATAGTGGGGCTGTGTAATAGGACGAGCTGAACAGGGTAAGCTTTCTTTTTTTTTCTCACGCTCTTTCTCAATCTACGTGGAGCCTGTGCGTGCGTGCGTGCGTGCGTGTATGCGTGTGTGTGTGCGTGTGCGTGTGCGTGTGTGTGTGTGTGTGTGTGTGTGTGTGTGTGTGTGTGTGTGTGTGTGTGTGTGTGTGTGTGTGTGTGTGTGTGTGTGTGTGTGTGTGTGTGCGTGTGTTTGTGGATGTGCGTTGCGCACATGCGCGCTCGCATTCACGGAGAGAAAGCGGTGAGCGCGCGTTCAGTGCCTTTAATGCAGGCGCCCTGACTGCGCTCAACGCTTTGAATGCAAAGTACGTAAGCGACCGGGGAAGGAAGCGGGAACCGTTTGAAATTTTACCTTGCTCCGGAGTTCATCACCGGCTGCAATCGAAAGTAAACGATACACTGAGGCGCCCGCTAACTACATCAGATAGCTATACCAACGCCGATTAGTAAGTGATATGTATGTAGTTTTGTTTAAAACCCCGACAAATTGTGGTAGATTAAACGTTAGAGCCTTTTCTATCTACAATGATTCGTTTAGAATTCACGCTATATTTTCGTACAAGTTGCGACAGATTGAGAAATCTTTTCTTCAGTACGAATTATCAATTTCTTTCTTTTTTTTTTCTTCATCATGCCGCCCAGCCTAAATGAACGTGTGCCTTGACGTAGCATCAGCAACGAAGAAGACATTAAAATGAGTGCTTCACCTCCGTTGCATATAGAAGCGCCAGAAGCGTGTCTGCTACGGATAATTAAAAGCACGCCTATCGCGCACTCCACTGCATGCCTCTCCCTTTCAACGTTCACTTAAATACTTTCGTTAAAATAGCGCAAAATGTGCTGAAGGCACTCAAGTTACCGCATTTCAGTCATGGAAGCGTACGTTGAAGATCAATAAATGCTCTAGCGTTACACTCTAAATATTGACGCGCAAGTGCACAAGATAACGGCAAAGTGGAGAGGACATACATTGCAGCAGGAAATTTAAGCAGACTCGACCTGTTGGCTACGGTGTTAAAGGCGGCGAGCGAACAAGGCAACATCGACTGAGGAGGAGGAAAGCTCAAAGCATAAAGAGGAAAGTGTCGAGGCGGTGCGCATCTACGCTCTAAAATTTTGTGAGCTTTGTTCTCGGTGCTATTTGAAAAACTATGCGAGGGCTAAGCCCCACAATGACACCGAAGTGAAGCGGCTATTTAAAGGACGACCATCACTTCTTCACTTACAATCGTACGTGCCAGTGTGTAATCACCACCTTTCAAAGGCGCTCACCGGGAAAAAAAAATTTAAAAAGGCTTTTGTAAAAAAGCCAACGTAATCATGTTTGAAATTAAGCTATTACCGGATTCTTTCGTCATTATCGTCATTCTAATTCTAATTAATTAAGACAGGTACCATTTCTCCCATTTCGCTCATATATATAGCGACACGTCTATCTTGCGTCGACTGAATTCATGCTGAATGATTTCCTAGTTTCATCAGTCCTACGTACAACTCCCCCACCCTGTTATAGCCTGTACCTCTATTTTTGTATAGCCATTCTGTTTGTGTGACAGACCATCAGTTGCTCATTCTGTGCGTTATATAGTCTGCAAATCCTCTTAAAAGAAGTTCATTGTCACAACATGGAAATACAATTTGCCAATATTGCGCTAGCAAAGCCCATCCTGAAACATATACACCAGTTCATATACAACATATATTTATTTATTTATTTATTTGTAAAATACCTTACAAGGCCCCTTCTTGGGGATTGAGTAAGGGGGGCATACAATCAAGTACATACAATTAACAACAATAACAAGTGAAAACAGCAGCCAAGTGCACAGCCTAAAAGTCATGAAACATATTAGCTACATAAAGCTGCATATGATTACAATAAAAAGGAACAATATAAGTTAGTAACAACGTATAACACTGCAAGAAAAAGGCAAAGAAATAATACAGAGCAGTGAGTGTGATATTAATTGTTAACATGGGTTAAGCGAGTTCAGTGAGCTCTTGAATTTATCACGGTCAGTTTCCAAAACTATGTTGTCGGGGAGGTTGTTCCAGAGCCGAATGGCACGTGGAATTGCAGACGAGTTAAATGCTTCTGTTTTACCATAGATGCGCGTGAAGCTATGATGATTGTATAATCTGTGCGACGTGTGCGATGGCGTTTCTAGGTGTAAGGAATGTTTGTTAGTGTGGTGGGCGTATTTATGAAATAATGACAAAAGGGCTATGTCGCGACGAACATATGTATCTGTTCTATGCACCACGTCACCAACTGCCTGCCTTTTAATATCAGCTAAAATATCACCTCCCCTGGTTTGTTGTCATATCCATAATTACGTAATGACAGTGCCTAAAACGAGGCACGAATATAGCGGAGACATACAAAGCGCTGACGGCCACAGCAATAACGTTTTGCACGCTGTTATTAGATGATCATGAACAACCAACCAGCCCGAATTTACACACTGCTGTAGTACTGAAATCCCATTCCTGTCTTTCTGTCTTTCGGTGTTCCTCGTACTTCCTTATCGTTTTTCTCTCCATCCCTATCACACGCCCCTGTCATGCATTCCTCCCATCTTTCGTCGCGCGCTGCTCAGCTCCTTTTTTAAAGTTTCTTCGTTGTCCTCCAAGTTCCGGCGCCAAAGGTTAACGTGCCCCCTGATCCATGAACAAACGCTTTTGTACGAGAGAAGAACATTATTATCAGCACTGCTCCATATGGCTGCGGGAAGATCGAGGTCACGAAGAGCCGATGGGGCGCGCGTTTGTCCATCCGCGCAGGAAAAGAACATTGGCGCGCGTCCAAGAAGCCCACAGGAAAGCTTAGAAGTTCTCGGTGCCGTATTGTGGACCTTCTGCGCGGAAGCGTTCCACGCAACTATCGAGACTATTTCGATCTGTGCCACCGAGGTGCTCGTGGTGGTAGAGGAGAGAGCGACCAAGGCGTCTGACTCCGAGGCGAGATAAAAGAGGCGGCGTGTTGCTTTGTCGAGGTGTCGTTGCTCTCTGGCACCACGTCTCGCTTCGATCGACGCCGCTTTCTTGCAGGCCGTGTCCGAGAAAGGCATGACACGTGCCTCGCCTGCAGCCATGAATGCGACACGGCCGCTGGTCTTCGCGGAACGCACGTATAGGATACCGTTAGCAAGCCGGCGGAACAAGGCAGCAAGCGTTGGGAGCTGGCGCGATAGACGCTTGCGCAACAGCCAAGGCCAAGCACACGGCCGCAAAGCCAGAACAGCCACGCATTTGCCATACTAATGCGCTAGCCACGTTAATCTTGAGCTTGCCACACCTGTCTACAGCCTCATACACAAGTGCTAAACGTGTGTATATAACACTAGTGTGGAACAATGTTTAGTGATAGTAAGTGATCCAAGCAGCACGGTTTGATTTATTTAAAAGCAAGTGGTAAAAATAATAAGAAAAGGTTGGGGAAGAATGGGGTGGTAAGAATTATGCTTTAGTCATTCTTTTACAGCCCCAAATAAACATCATGGTTATAAAACGCTCCGTAGTAGGCGGTTTGGAATTAACTTTGACTACCTGGAGTTGTTTAGCCTGCATGGAAGTCTGAGTAGACGATTAGAATGGCACTCATCCCGCGCTCATAGGAAAGCGACCGCCGTACGCAGCCTATAGAATCGAGCGCACGACCGCGCGTTTAACAGCAGAATTCCATGCGCCATTGCAACAGGTGGGCAGACATATGAACAAACATTCGCCACAGCCTTAGCCTGCCGTGTCTTATTTAATCATTTCGCTGTATTTCGCGGGAGTATCACAGGTGTCCAAATAGATAGCTTGACCTGAGGAACTTCGGTAGCGCCTTCGTCGCCCTCTGGTGCGAAGACCGCATCAGCCGGCCCCGCATGATCGTCTGCTCATAAAGTTGCCAATCGTCGACGCGTTCCAACGCAGTCACAAGCGACTGTCTCTGGAAGCTGTAGCGAGGACAATAGCTGAACATATGCTCGACTACTTCGTCGATGCGCCAACTATCACAGGCAGCACTGTCAGCCATTCCTATGCGGCAAGCAAATGTATTCGGAAACTATACTCGAAGTTGTCTCGATTCGGGATAGTGCAGATATAATGTGTAGCCATACGGCTGGCTCTAGGCGGTGCAGACGAGTATGCCGGAAACCTGGCGTATTCCACATGGATCATGTGGCATCACGCGCGTGCGTGATATATATATATATATATATATATATATATGTATATATATATATATGTATATATATATATTGTTTAAAGGGACACTACCGCGAAACAATAACTCAGTTTAGACTAATGAAGCATTGTTTGAGCACCCTGCAGGCAGTCATTTCAAGAACATAGTTTGATTATTAGATGAGAAAATGAAGGTCCAAGTATCAGTATTTGAATTTCGCGCCGAAACCCCAGCGCCGGTACGTCAGCGTGACGTCAGGGATTCCAAAGTATGTTTTCGCATTTGTGGCGCGTTAGCTGAATAAAGGTTCCCGAAACTTGCCATGTTTATTATTTGGTTCCTTTAGAACACAATGTAGTCAATCTGTACCACTATATATAAGTAGTAGGCCCTAGAAGATGCCATCAAAATACAAGACGTCACAGCCCCCAGGTGCGGGAACTTAAGTAGGCGTCGCCACCCGTATTTCGTTCTTGCGCTTTTTCGGGCTTACCAAACGTCTTATCGTTGCAAGAGTGATGTTTTTGGTGTTGTAGAACAGTAATTTACTGATGCAGAAGAAATCATTTTTCACTTTAGTGTCCCTTTAACGTCGAGTTGTTGAGTTGAGTTGAGTGGTTGTAGGCTACTGGTGGGATTAGCCTTGCAGTTGCTGCCGGCAATTGCTCCACCGTAGCGACACTTAAAATACATAAATCATATAAATCAGACATAGACCTCGCAATTACACGTAGTCACTCCTAAGGTCATCATGTGGAGGCCAAATCCGTGTCCTGCAGGTAATTTAAAAGGTGGCGGGAAATCTCCTTCCTATCTAACTGGTTCCCGCGCGGGAAAACAATGTCCTGAAGAGAACTGTGGGGAATTCCTGTCTTCTTGAGGGACCCGAATAACACACTCCTTTCCGCGTTATACAGAGTACAGCACATATCAAAGGCTTCTCCATACGATTCCAATGGGTGCCCTCGCACATAGGTATCATAGGCAACGAAATTGCGGACAGCCTCGCCCATAGAGCGCTGTCTGGGAATCCATTGAGAAAAGTGCCTCAATAGGACAAGAGACTCTTAAGAGAAGCGGTGTCGTGCCGCTTCAGTTCTTCGTGGAGCTCACCTCACAAGCCATGTGTGACCAAGGGTCTCAAAAGAAACCAAGCCACTTTACTTCTCCGCATTCGCACGGGCTCTGCTCGTACCCCTGCGTGGATGTATAAGACTGGCCTGGCGTTGTCTCCATTATGTTCAACGTGTGGTGTGTGCGGTGACATAGAACATTACCTTCTGTGCTGTCCCTTTAGCTTCCCTGCCTTTAGAAGAATCGACATTTGGGCCTTTCGAATTTCAACTCTCTCTCTCTCCCTCTCTCTCTTACTCCTCTGACATGAATATATAATTATGGTTATTGGATAGCTACTACGGCAACAATACTCGGCATAACATCATCTCTAAGTGCATCTGAAGAACTCTTATTGCATCTATCACCGTAATAATAAGTAACTCACTGACTTCTTGAAGCCAAAGAAGGTATTCTCTACCTTCCACCTTTGTCGTAGCGCCAATGCAGCGTCAACGCGAGGAGGGCGCAAGCATTCAAGCGGCCGCAGGTCGTCAAGCGCCAGCAATAAGAATGGCGTGCGTGCAGAGAAAGTTAGAGAGAGAGAGAGAGAGAGAGAGTGCAGCAGGTACACGGCCCGGTAATGGCAGTCTCGGGTCACTGTAACGAAGAGGTGCGCCAGCTGCCTGAATTTGGGAGGAAATGAAGACAGAGCAGTGTCACGGAAGGACAAAAGGGAGCACGCAGGTGGGGCAAGGAACAGGGCAGCATGTTATTATCAAGCGAATCCAGCCGCGTACCGGTATATAACGAGGCAAGGATAGAGAGTGATACGGATAAGGACGTGCCTTGAAGTCACGCATGCAAATGAGCTCTAAAAAAGGATAGTTACAGAGAAAAAGAGAAGACAGTTCAGAACTAAAGAAGCGAGCAGAAGGGTGAGCTGCTATAATGAGCGGACGAGCGTCAGGTGAAAAGGCGGCTCGGCACGGAGCCACCGCCACCTTTGGAACCCCGCACGCTACCTGCCTAACGCTTACGGAGTAAAAAAGAGTTGACACTTGTTTCAGTCGCAAACTCTTAGCTTTAGCGCATTTTAGCGCTTTCCTCGACACTTTTTTTTTGTCACTCTCGTTTCATCTTTTACGCCCTCTTGACCTCATTTATATTGAGGCCCTCGATAGTACGTTGCCAACAAACGTGTGTCATTGGCATTGAGAATGATTGACGAGAGAGCTAGCGGTTTGCTCGCGCACAAGTGGTGTCTAACTCCTGATAACAGTTCAGTTCATTCTTCCAGAACAGGAAGTCTTCCGCTTGAGGAAAAGCGAAGGGCAAACAGTATGAATTGAACGAAAAACAACAGAAAGAAAGAAAATTTCAACGAAATCAAGCCCAGGCTGACGACACTGACAGAGACCATCCTTGGCCTGAAGAGGGCGAATGTAGTTAAGCTAAACAGTCACACGAACTTGCTAAGCATTATACAGCCCTATAGAAGCGGTTACAAACAGAAAAATCCCTCAGAGAAAGCCTGTGGTGAGCGCACCGAGGTAATTACATTCTTGAGTCAGCGACTTCTTACCATTATGAAAAGTAGGTAGGAAGAAAAAAAAACTGAGCCACCCATACACTGCTCTACGCGTGTCCTCACGCATACATAATTTTCAACATGTTTCCATTCGTTTTATTTGTCACCATCTGCCACCCCACTGCGCAATTCTATAGCTAAGCCATGCGAAACATGCAGGAGACACGTATTGGCTAGCACACGAAAAGTGATAGGCGGTGGACATATTGGCCACTGGTGGTAGCGATAAAGTGGTACCAGTACGGTGAAGATCACAATTACCATCACATTGCTACAGTTGTTGCCTCAGAACATGACTCGCTACGGGCCAGTGCCATTCAAGACGAAGATGTCAGCCATGTCTAGGACGGCGACGATGTTTAAGCTAGCGCTATCTTGCCAGTGCGACGTATCTGCTTGTGAACATATATTTTTATATAGGCCTTCCGCGTAACAATACTCGTTTTCTTCACTAGGTGTTGTCGCTTGAGTCAGTCATAAAAAGCGTTTCTATATAGGTGGTAAGGGAGAGGCAGATTCTTCAGCTAGGAGGGCGAGACTAACGACTTGTAAATGATGTTGGAAAACACGCGGAAGCTGCAAATGTAACTAAGAAGAAAGCGGTAAAGGCCTTCGCTGCCAAGCGCTTGAGTAACTAATTTCGGTCAGCGGAGCAAGCGGGGACACGTCACGTCGTAACGATCTATTGTGCCATCACAGTCGCAAAGGAGCCATCGAGGTCATCAAGCCGTACGGTAAAGTTTCAACAGTACACAAACGCGACCCGCCCACCTCGCTTAGAACGCCGCAAGGAGCTCGACTTGATGAAGGAGCGACAAAAGACGGCCAACAGCGGGCGGACAAAAGGCCAGCGAGGCCGAGCTAACGGAAGAAAGTTTCGATCGAGAGGCGAAAATAGGCTCGAAGGAAGAGAAATATTTTGGAAGTAACGAACGACAGAGGCGAAATGGTGCGAGCTCGAGAGAGTGCAGGTCAAAGCGGCGCTGCTCAACAGCAGCCGAGGCGTTTTGCTCGCCGCTCCTAAAGAGAGCGCGGGGATGAAGCCGAATCGATTCTCGATTGGTTGATTCTCCGAGAACAAATGGAGACAGACGCACAGACACGTCGATCCTTTCTTTTGCGCACTTAAAAGTCGCGAGAGAGGCGAGAGAAATCTGAACGATAAGCTCCAACTATATAGCTGTTTGTTCTTGGCCGGAATCTTGGCGCCGTCTGTCAATTGCATGAAAAGGAAGAGGACAGTCTCGCTTCACGAAACAGCGCGAGATCGGAGAAAGAAGAACGAAGCAATGAATGCAGTGAAAGCAAGCGCAGATAAGGCGTCGGATGTCGATCAGGGAGCGAAGACATGTCAACCTTATAGTTCCTCGTAGATGGGGATGAGTGAGCATTCCGTGAGTTTAACGTCGATGCGATTTTTTTAGCCTCGCGTTCGAGATTTAACCTGGCGGAGACGCTTCGAAAACGCATGTTCTTTATTCTTGTGTAATGTTGTTGTTATTCCGTAATGCTTGAGTGATAATTGATTAACACGATTTCACTTTTAAAAGCAACATATTAACTGTTTGGAGACGTAGTATAATCGAGAACTTGGAATTGTTCTGATCACCCAGGCTTGGGACGTAGAGTTCCTTCACAGCTATAGGCACACGAGTTTTTTCGCATTCCGCCGCCATCGTATCCAAACTAGCGTGGCATCGAATCTGCTCACCAGCAGAGCATCACAGCCAATGCACAAGCGCAGCGTATAATAGTTGAATGCATTTTCTTTCATTAGTTAAAATATTTTATTCAGACACGTTATTAGGGGCAAAACCAAAAGTACGCTGAAAATCGTCGAGACAGACGTCTCGCGTTAGATAGTTGTCTACATATATATGTATGTAGATAGTACAAGTAATTTCTCCTATGTTGTCCTTGGTGTTTTTATTTGTTGGCTTCTTACAATATGATTAATAAAGAGTGGGCCCCTCGGCTAACCCCTCTTCTTCTCGTTCATTACATAACGTGGGTCTCGAATCCAGCAACACTGCTGCCTTCAGGTAGCATGTGGAAGTTTATTGACCAGTTGCCTTTACTCAAACAGATCAAGTATTCGTAACGCCTTCGGCAGAAAGGATGTTCCACATCCGCCACCAAGGTTTGTGAGTGGTGGCGCTGGTTAACACTCTCAAAGCTATTTCTAGTAGTAAAACATAAATACCCACAAACGTGGACGGGAAAAGGGCGCCACGGTAGCTCAATTAGAGCATCACACGCGTAATGCGACGATGTGGGATCGTTCCTCACCTGCGGCAAGTCGCTTTTTCATGCACTTTCATTCCTATTAATTTATCATTTCTTTAACTCAATTAGTAGCTACAAGTAATTTCCTCTATGCTGTCCTTGGTGTCTTTATTTGTTGGCTTCTTACGATATGATCAATAAAATCGAGCCCTTCGGTTAACCCCCTTTCTTCTTGTATATATATATATATATATATATGTGTGTGTGTGTGTGTGTGTGTGTGTGTGTGTGTCATAAGAAGCCAACAAACATTTACACCAAGGACAACATAGGGGAAATTACTTGTACTTAATATATGACATAAAGAAATGATAGATTAATGGAAATGGAAGTGGATGAAAAACAACTTTCCGCAGGTGGGGAAGGATCCCACGTCTTCGCAATACGCGTGCGATGCTCTACCAATATATGCGCTCTCTCTCTCTCGCTCTCTCTCTCTCTCTCTCTCTCTCTCTCTCTCTCTATATATATATATATATATATATATATATATATATATATATATATATATATATATATATATATATATATATATATATATATCGTCGCTGGAGCATACCTCGCTTGGTGCATAATCAACGGAAATGTGTGACTTGCGACAACACCACACATTTTCGTTGATTACGCACCATGCGAGGTATGCTCCAGCGACGTGCCAACACGTTTTCTTCCAACGTGACGAGCGGGAATGTAAAGCAGTGGGGGCAGTGACGATCCTCTTCGCATAACGAGAGTTGAGGCACGGAACGCGGCCATGCAAACGTAGCGAAGAGGACGGTGAAACGCGCCCTAAGAAAAGGTAATAGGTGAAAAAGCCAGGCTGCACGCGGGCCCGCGCTCACACAAACGAAGCGGGCCTCCTTCAGGAAACGCACGCGTCTTGCGGCCGGCACCTCATTAAGCGACGTTCCAGGCACCGCACTCACAATGCGAAGCACAAGCGCCGGCACGTCTCTCTTATTTTTGTTTGTTAGTGTTCTTTTCTTTTTTCTTCTGTACTGGCACCTTACGACGCTCTTCTTTCTCTGACGCCGCACCTCGTCTTTACTCCTCACCTCTATGACTTGCTTCGGAAGTAGCACGGCGAGCGAAGGTTTGCATGGGATGAGTATGGAGTACTGGAAGCCCGCTTAAACCTTGACATAGTCCTTATACAGCCTCGTTGTACATACTGCCACGCCAACAAGACTAAGCGGCGACGGTTCGAGAAGCGAATGAGCAATAAATGATGAAATTTTACGAGCAAGAGCATTCTTGCATTGTGTCTCCATCGGAAGGCACTCCTCACTGCTGAGAGCCGGAACAGCCACGCTCTCGCACACGCGCACGTGTGTGCGCGTGTGCCCGTGACAGAATTGTGTTTCACCGGCCTTTATTATGTGTTTAAAAGGCTATGCGTCCTCGCAACCAGTCAGTCGGGATACCTAATTGCATCTAATAAGTACCGCTTTCACAGTAAAAACCAAGCGTTATATTTTTGCACCTTGAAATGTCATTAACTTGGCGCCAAAGTGAACAGCCTATAGCGCTAGCATGCACGCCAATGCTGGCTGGTATGTGGCTTAGTGCTGCCTTCTGCTTGAATTTTGTAAAGCTTTACAAAGTTAGGTCTGGCTGTGGGAGATGCAGGCGATTGCAGACTGACACACGACAAACTTGTTTGTTCAAAACAAACTTTCAGGACTAACGCAAAACCGAGTGAACAATACAAACGAGCATAATAGGCTGCTAGGGCTGATTTTCCGTCGAATTAATTACCGTGCATAATCCCTAGCTATTAGCGGGGGCGATATGAGTCCAGGCACAGATCGGCTAAGAACAATAGGTGCCCCCGCATTCTGCCTATTCATGTTAGATTCATGAGCCACGTAGTCAGTTACGAAAACTTGAACTCCACGCATACATAATATACGTGCACACATAATGTCACACATGCGCGTATACGTTGTGGCACGTGTATATACGTTGTGAGCGAAAGCAGGCTTACATACGGGCACTGCTAATCCATTCACAGCTAAATTAATTTAACTCTAATCTTGTCTACGCAGAAAGGCCAGCTTATAGCGCTGTGATTAAACACGCGGCCTGCTCTCACGGCTGGTATAAGCGCGATCTATAGCTGCCTGTAAAGAGCTAGGTGGTTAGGCTTAGTTAAAGGAACTTCTAGTCCCACTCTCGCGCGAAATTGAACCTTTAACCTAATCTGAGCGCCGCGACTTAACAGTTATTACGTTGCTTATCGGCTGGCTTGCCGTCTGACCGCCTAAAAAATGCGCAGGGACGGTCCAGGATAGGCTTTATAGGCTGTCTCGCCGCCATGCTGTCTGCCTTGAACGATGTAGTCGATATAAAATCTTTGTAGGAGTGGTTTGTTACACTCCTAAGTCGCAATTTAGTGGAGAGAAAGAAAAGTGAGGTTTCCACGCATACAATGTCGCAATTTCATGGTTTGCAATGTAGATGGAGCAAAATTGAAGTTAATTCCCGCAATCGTTGTGCAAGCTAACTTGGTTTTTACTTCTCCATCCACTTCTGCAAAGATGCTGGCTTCCTAATCAATCACGCCGTTCGCCGTATCTGCCCCATTTGAGCAAGTGTCTACCACCAACAATATTTTTTGCGTTCATTTGCCCTACGTTAATAAATGCGCATGTTTTTTTTAAACGCCCCGTCTACCGTATAAAGCCCAGGAAGGAAAGGTGATGGCCAGATAGACCCGTGAATCCAATTCTGCAAGCCTGGTGGCCGGTTGGGATGAAGAACCACGTGTTGCTGACGGCGTTAGGCGGGCAGTTTGTAACCCGCAATATGTCCATAGAAATAAGCAATAAGTTTTCAGAGCCTGACTAGAAATACAAGCGTTTTCAAGACAAGTTATACTGTTCGCTAACGATTAAAAAATTTTACAGCAATTAGCAGACACTGCGGCGTGGCACAGAACAAGAAATATTGACATCTCTACCCACGCCAACAAGCTCGGGCGGCGCAGTAACGTCCCACTATGCGAGGAGGTTTCCAGTGCTTCATAACAGATAACAACTCAGGCGTGTCCCCATTGTTTACACTTTTTTCAATAGAAGCGGCACAAAAAACTGGGTTATGGCTCCATATTTGAGAAATTTTCACAAATTTATGCGCACGCATTTCAAGAAGCATGTGTGACGAATCATTTCGCCACAGTCATATTCCTAGGTGCTGTCCCAATTACATGCTGCACAGCCTCTGAAAATAACTGCTAGCTGCAGTTCGTGAGCAGACGGCGCCTGTCGATGCCACGAAGTTACCGACTCGCACGCGCTTGATTGAGTGGGCCGATGTCCTTGGGAGACAATGCTGTGATGTGTTTCATCTGGGCAGGGCACGCCGAGCTCTGCAAGCTTTCGCAGTTCGTGTTTACAGACTCCCTTTTTCGTGGCTTCCAGCCTCGCTAGTTTTCGCGGGCTTCCGCAGTTGCTCTTGCTTTATATTGCACGCGCTTTCAGCAGGCTTCCCGCGCCCATCCAACCAACAGATCACGTTCTCGACGACTGAAAGGTGAGCACCTTCCATCCATATATCACTCGAGCACGGGACATAAATACGTTGTATCGAACTGTACCGGCATAGTACGTGTCCTGCAAGGAGAAGGTAATGGCCGTTGAAGTTCCTAGCGACGGCACCATTGAAGGGATGGGCTTGTGCCATTGCAAGGGAAGATTGGAGCTCGCATCTGATGACTAGAGTTTGCGAGAAGCACTTTTCGGATGACCGACCTATATAGCAAGTGGCACCATGGCAAGTTTTTACGCACAGTCTTTCCAGAGAAGCCGGAAAGACCTGGTTTTGTTGCCAGACGCTGGGCGGTCGGTATTCCCCGAGTGTCTAAAGTGCTTTTCTTCCGCTAGAAAAACGAGAAAGCTGGCTGTAACCAACGTTAATGGCGCGAAGAACGCTACGCTTCACATTTTTTGCAGGTCAACTTACAGATGCGCACACCGCTTATGACGCCGAGCAAGATTCGACTCCCCCCCCCCCCCCCCCTCCCAGCGCGTCCTTTTGCTTTCAACTTTTGCCTAGAGTCCACGAACAGTTTTTTTTTTTTTTCTAGCGTTGAACTATTGGGATTTCAAGCACCGGTATCAACAATGCTGTAGGCAGTGATACTAGACGCTACCACGCTGGCAACTCGCTACCACGCTATCCCGAACTTGCATGCACATATTGGACCACTGACACTTGATTAATCGCACCAAGCTTCGGTTCTTAAAACTGAGTGTATTGCCTAATGATGCATTTTGTTTAAAGAAACTAGTTGAAAGCACTGAAAGTTGCCTAGCTAATGAACACCTCACTGGCACATACTTTTTGCAAAGATAAGGAGAAAGTTAAGCGTGATATGAGCAATACTAGATACTAGATATTGCGATTGAAAAAACAAATCTCGCCTTTTGTTGTTTCGCAAATGGCATTAAGTGCCTCCTTTGGGTTAAGAGCGGTGGGCACCGGAACGGCCTTTCCTTTTCTGTCTTTGTCGTTTATATTGAACTCTTTGCGAACATTTGTTACCTATTGTTATACCAACTAATATTTTTAATCGTTGTTCTCTTCACAAGTCTTAATGAACTGTTCTCGATCCGCGTTTCCTTACGTATATGTATTCTCTCTATATAGAACGCTGTTATTCACCCCTTCACTAATGCCCCTACGGCGGCTGTACATGTATGCCGGTATTGTAAATAAATAAATAAATAAACAGAAAATTCGGTTTGCTATCCTACACTGGGCAATGGGGGAGGGGGTGTATAAAGAGCAGACTAAATCAAAGAGAAAGAGAGAGCACAGAAATGTGATTCCAGCCAGTAATGGTCACCGCACACTACCACAGCACGGGATCTCGTGCAGCACAATGAACACCAATTCTCCAGTGCACAAACGGGATTCTCCGTTCTGGTTAATCCGCCCGCATTTCTCGTTTCTTTCGTCTTTCTCTCTTGCTCTGTGGCTGTCTAGCAAGTTTCCTCGAGAAATCAGCTCCCAGTCCCGCGTTCATCTTTCGCGTCATTCACGCCATCCCTATATTTTCCGGCATCAGCGACTGTTATACAAGAGGCGAATGTGCTGTGCGAAAGCGCCGTGAGAACCGGCGCCTCCCGAGTACGTGTGAGCGCCGTCACCAGAGGGACGCGCTACCAGCGCCATCCGCTGATCGGCCACCAAGATACACCGTGTCTGTACACAAGAGTGCTCGGGCGTCCGACTTGACAAAGCGCAGGCGCCGTGAAACGTGCTCCGCGTTCATTACTTAAAACGACCGCCCGCCGCGGTTTCCCACAATCGCGTCCGAAGAAAGGTATACGCGGAGAAGACGTCTAGGCGTAAAACCGAGGGCAACTCGGAGAGCAAGAAATGTTGTCTGACGGGCAGCCACCAAACGGATCCGTTGATGATGAAAGCATAACTCTTTAACACACCGGAAAATGCGAAAGAAATGAAAAAAATAAACGAAAGAACTCAGTGCAGCTCGGCACACAATGATTGGAAGAAGTGGATGGGGAGCGGTAGTAGGAGGAGCACGCTCACAAAGGCGGCGGCAGATATACAGTAGAAGAAAGGCCTGTGGCGTCAATAACCTCGGGTTCCCACTGCGCTGCGAAGGGACTCGTTAATTAAGGTGTACGTTTTCACCACCCCGCTCTCTTCGAGTTCCCATGGTCGAGAGGCTGTTACCACGGCCTGTGCGACACGGGCTCCTTCCAATGAATATGCTAATGCCCGTCGTCGCGCGAAAGCCTCCTCAATGTTGCTCTCCTGTCAGTGTAGTGCCTTCGCGCATGCGCGGTCGATGCCCTTTAGGGACGACCTCACGGCCTTATTACGAAAAATAAACACGCCGTAACGGTAAATCACGTGCACAATTATATTTAGAAGCGCCCAAAAACTTCTGTCGCGAAATATATAAATACAATAAACGCAATCCATGCTCCCTTTAGTATATGAAAACTCCCTGCTAAGATATTAATATTTCTACACAGTATAGTATATTTCACATGAAACCGATACTCACGCTCGCAAGAGATTTAGTTGCATGGGTAGATACGCATACCAGATTTCGTTATTACTGACATCTTCACAGTGCTCTACCATCACAAGGTTGTAGCAGCGTTGGCAAGTATGTAATCAATGCGGTTGTAAACCTTAGCGCGAACTATGTTCGGATAAATAAAAACACGCGTGCACTAACGTGCTTCTGTCGTTGTACAAGTTTCACTCGCGCTAATGTTTACAAAACCATTTTATCCCACATATATTCTCTATCACTCTCTGGGTTGGGGAGTGAAGAACGGCGTCGACAATGTCCACGCATATCCCGGTAAAAATATTAAAGAGAAAGCATCCCGCGCCGGAATCTTCTGTCTTCGTCTGGAGCACCTAAACGCTGCGCTGTCGGGTGGCAGTTTGCTCGTCGAAGCCGGGCGTTTACTCGCAGTAGGCGCCTCACAGAGTCGCGTTGTCGCTGTCGCGGGTCAGCGCGTTGTAATGGGGCCTGCCTCATTCCGGAGAGGCGACGGCGAAAGCCGCGCCATAAGCTGTGGGGACAAGAGCCCATGGCGGCTGCGACATGTCGCGACCTCCACAGGGCCGTGTGCGTGCGGGGCAGCTCCGTATCCGCGGAGCGCGAGAAACGGCCTCCTTAGAACACAGTCGTGTCGTACACGCTGCCCTTTAATCACCGGCAACACGGACACCGGTTCCAACGGTGTGGCCTCGCAGCTCAGCTGGCACAGGCAGCCAACGGCTGCGTGGCGTCGCGGGTGGCAGTGAGCTGTCTTTGCGCGTCCGTGTACATCAACGTGTCCAAAGAACATTTCGCTGCTAGACGTTGTAGCGCCATCGCTAAGCGGATGTAGTTCACCAAAATAACAAAAAAATCACCGATGATTACGATACTCCTTAACGCGAAATTTGAGCGCAGCTCTATACGTGTTTTCATTGCGCGATATATTGGCTGGCGCGGCCAATCTGTCTCGTTCGGCGCGCTGCAAACAGAGCGAAGTGTGGCGCGACTGCCGATTCACTGCAGCCGCCACAGACAGACCTCCAGTCATGCAGCCCTTTCTTTCCATATATACACACCATGGATCGATGGATGGATATTATGAGCGTTCCCTTGGGAACGGGGTGGTTCGTTGCGCCACCAAGCTGTTGCTATTATATTCCCTAACGTCCTACCTATGTTAAAGCATAAAAAGAGAAAAGGACTAAGAAAACCATGACGAATTCCCATAATCAAAGTTTCTGAACCTCTATTGTGAATTTTGTTTTTGTACGCCTCCGTTGTTTGTAATTTCTCTACTTTTATTCCACCAGTCTTCCAATCGCCTCTTACTATTCTCTATTGCGGACATGTTTAATTCCCCATACTCTCACTGAACGCAAGGGTTTCAAGGAGGCCAATGGTGCCTAAATCGACCGCTGAACAGAGTTAGCTTCACATTCTAATAAAGCATGCTCCATCGTTTCCCTAGCTTTACCGCAGCATGCACATGCTTCTTCTTCCTTCTTATATCTCGCTTTATAAGTGCGTGTTCTAAGGCATCCTGATCTCGCTTCGAAAAGTAATGAGCTTCCGTTTGAGTTATCATAAATTAGTTCTTTCCTGATTTCGTTTTTTCCTCTTAAGTAGTTACTCATGGCAGGTTTCTTTTCCATTGCCGTCACCCGTGAGATTATCTCAGCCTCTATGACTTTCCGCTTCATGTTTTCTGTTGCTGTGTTGCTCACCATACAGGCCGCATACTCGCTGGTAAGCTTCCTAGTTCCTTTCCTCCACTATGAATCAATATCTTTCCTGTACAAATACCTGAGCACTCTCCCAGCCCATTTACTTTCTTCCATATTCCTCAGTCGTTCTTCATAGTCAACTTTACTGTGAGCTTCCCTCACTTCAAAACTTGTCCAGCCCATATCACTCTGCAAGCTTCATTTGTAGTCTTCCCGTGAGCGTCCAATGCGAGGCCTCCCACTGACCTTTGGTAGCCATCGAGTCCTGATGGTTCACCTGATTTCAAGCAGGTGAACAATCAATGTAAGTCCTGAAACCATTACACTTTCCACATATCCCAGAGCACTTCGTGCCCATTGTATCCCCATAGC
Organism: Dermacentor variabilis; assembly: GCF_050947875.1. Taxonomy (NCBI): domain Eukaryota; kingdom Metazoa; phylum Arthropoda; class Arachnida; order Ixodida; family Ixodidae; genus Dermacentor; species Dermacentor variabilis. The sequence continues at coordinate 30,440,951 of NC_134572.1, read as the reverse complement.
GCTCTGTGTTTCATTATGGTCGCATTTCTCGTCCCCTTTACTGTTATTGTTTTTTCCTGTGTTTCTATATATCTATTCCCTTCGTTTATTCATATACCAAGGTAGTTATATTCTTTTACGCGAAGCCATGTATTACCACTGTCTGTTCACTGTTTTCATTGAATACCATAACACCTTATTTTTTAAAGCTAAATGTGAGGGTAACGCGCGCTACTCTGGCGCCATGTCGTAGCCATCGTCTCGCAGAGCCCGTTTATACACTATATACGCTTTTCCTCTCCCGCTTTCGCCATGCCCTCCTCTTCCGCTTTCCGCCTCATTGTTCCGCTGCACCCTCCTCGCGCTCTCTTCGCTGTCGCCGTCTTTCATTCCCCGCTGCGCTCCGCGTTCACTCTCTGGGCCTTCGCTGTGCTCCTTCGCTCGGTTAAGCCGAGGACGCCAACGCTCAACGCAGGAACGGGCGCCTAAGAGCTGCGCTCTAAAATTAAATCGTCGTCGCATAAGACTGTGACGGAAATTAGATGCAATGCTTGCTCACGTCTCTCTTGCGCGTGGCGCCGCTGACATACTTGCTCTCGCAAATCCATTGCCTCTTCGTGAGCACGTTGACAAACTTGCGCTAGAAAACACAGTTAACACGCGCGTACTGTGGCGTCTCGTATAAAGGCGCCATCGCCCCGACTGTTGCCTCCGACATTTAAGTGAGCACTGTCGAGTATACTTCCACCTTTTCCTATTTTACTGCGCCGGGCAGTCGTGAGTAAGGTATCGCGTTATCCTTATAACATCACGGTTCAGAGTAACATCACGCCTGCTGTGATGTAACACTCAAAGCCTCAAAAACGAAGCTGAAGCTTAGGATACATTTGTCAGCTTGCAGTGGGCACAGAGCTACCACTGAGTACAGTGGCGTTCAAGTGAGGGAAAATCTTGAGCATTGTTCATGAAAACATTGGTTCAGTTGTGCATGATTGGGGCTGCTGCGCCATGTGGAGGAGTACACTTGAGTGGAGCTACTTAGCGCAGTTCTCGGCGCTCCTGTGTGTCTGTCTCTCTTTTTTTTTCTTGTTACTTCGTTAGGCATATGACGCAAAAGAGACTTGAGAGGATATGACATTAACCAGCGCAAATAATAAGTACAACTTAGCACATAGGCCTTGTCAGGCAGTGTCTCCCTTTTCTCATGTTACCTGAGACAATTTCCAATACGTAACTGATATTGTAGAAGAAGAATATAGAGGAATTTGCTATCATAAGCAAGACACCCGGTGAGGGTACATCTCGGAGGCACACGTGGCACACAATACGCGTCAGACAAGAGCTTTCATGAACAAGTCCGAACACTGGCTATCGCGGGTCAAAGCAGGAAGAACACAAAGATAGGGAGCAGGCCTTTTCAACCAGGTTACCAAACGAACCCGCCCGCTTTCAATTCGTGTGAAGCCTACGTGAAAGCATCGCGTTTCCCTTCTTTGAATTGTGGACGTGTAACTGTGTCGTAAAACGGCCATAAAACGAAAAATCTTAAGGCAGCGGGAAAGAACCTTGCTGCAGACATGAAGGAGCTTGTTCTATTAAGTGCTTACGCTGTATCAGATCTTTCACACATGCAATAGCCTGCGTATGAGACGTCAGCAGGAACAGTGCCCGACCCTGCCTCGTTTGTCTGTCAGCCCGTACATCTGTTGGTAACCGCAGTAAGGAAGTAGGATATTATTGAGGCCTACGCGGTTCTACTTCGTGCTTTTGCCAATTGATCGCGTGTTGCTGGCGCCCTCCTTCTTCTCAGTCATACCTTCAACGAGATATTTAAGCCTATTCATGACGCGCTATATATATGGCTTGAGGAAATCACGCTGGCCCCGGTAGTAGATTGAAGAAAAAAGAGTGCGACGTACGTTGAATAAGCACAGTGTAATGCACTGACGTTTCGGCTGGTGTACCGAAAGTCAACAAAGTCACAAAGTTGACTTTGTCAAAGTCAACTTTGACAGAAGACTGGTCTACCAGCCGAAACGTCAGTGGAATATACCGTGCTTATTCAACGTACGTGGTACTCTTTTTCCTTGATATATATATATATATATATATATATATATATATATATATATATATATATATATATATATATATATAGTCATTTCATAAGAAACCAACAAACAATGACACCAAGAGGACAACATAGGGGAAATTATTTGTGCTTAATAAATGAAATAAAGAAACAATAAATTAATGGAAATGCAAGTGGTTGAAAAAACAATTTGCTGCAGGTGGGCAATGATCCCACAACCCCACACCCGAGCAGTGGGAGGCCGTGCTGACTAGTTCGGACCCTCGTAACCAGCAGCAACTGGTGCGGCGGGCCCGGGAGACAGCAAGAGCCGCAGGAGCCCTGGACTAAGGGCGCCTCCCGCACAAGCAGAAAGACACCTGCTTGCCCTTTCTTTTTAATAAATGTTTCTCCTCCTCCTCCTCCTCCCACAACGCGTAGGGCGAAGGTTGTGAGATCGTTCCCCACCTGTGGCAAGTTGTCTTTTCATCACCTTTCATTTACATTAATTTATGGTTTCTTTATTTCATAATTAAGCGCAAGTAATTTCCCCTATGTTGTCCTTGGTGTCATTGTTTGTTGGTTTCTTATGATATGACTAATAAAAATTGGGCCAATCTCGGCTAACCCCCTTTCTTCTCGTTTATATATATATATATATATATATATATTCTTATGTTTAAGTTCGCTTGCCAAAACTTGGTCGCCTCCAGCCAGGCTTTCCAAGGCTCGAATTACCACTTAGGTGACGTGCATTCTGTGCTGTTCCTGTTCAGTATGCACGGTCATGATTTGTCGCCGTATGTAATATTTTTAGCACATGCTCGGGCGCGAGCGAAACGAGGCAGAAAGAAACGGAAAGAAAGAAATATCTTCATTTGCATATAGGCAAGCACGTGTCCGCTCACGGGCAGCGCACTTCCCCTCCTTGTGCATGCCATTCGATCGAGAACGCGAACCGCTCGCCGCGCTGGATGAATGTTAGCACACATGTGTTAATACCGCACCAACGAGCACTACTCCAATTAAACAAGCCCGTACTTCGCGTCGGTCGCTGCAGCTCGACCGATGCGACCTGGATAATCAGTTTAGCAGCAAAACCGGGTCGGTGGACCCAAACCCGGGGCGCACGCGATGATGCTGCAAGGAACTAATTGGCGGAGTGCATTCTTTCGCAGCCATCCAATGCCTGCCTCGTAGAACACCCACCAGGCATGCAATGCGTAAAAGCCTGTGGCGCTGTGCAAAGAGCGGCCGAGTTTGTGTGCCCCACATTGTCGCCCGAAACCGCAGACGCCCACCCAAACATCCCTGTTTGAGAAGAAGGCGTGCATGGCTGAAGCACTCGCACAGAGTTACATTCAACGGCGAGGATGGTGAGACAGAGAAAAAGAATGAGCAGAAACCATGGGAGGATGATGGTCAGTCAAGCGATAGTGTTCCCGTAGATGTGCTGAGATGTGCTGCCGGAAACTTATTGGTCAGCTCTGTCACTTAAATGCTGTTAGGCGTTGACGCTACGTCGCAGCGCACTCAGCAGGTATAGCTAGCACTTGTCAGCCTCATCGTGTGACCAGAAAAGAGACACGTTGATGTATTCATTTTCCGTGCGTATACGGTAATACGATCAGATATACTGGGGCCAGCGTCTCGTGAAGCGCCCTTACATTTGCGTAAGAGAACTCAACATTTTTCAAAGACGCCATAGTGTAAGGATCTGGCACCAAAAGCAGGATATATGAGCGTTTTCGCGTTTCGTCACCATCGAAATGCAGCAACCGCAGCCGAGAGTTGAACACATTCCTCATGGCGTGCAGGAGAAAACCCAAACTCTCAGGTCACCACGAGGGAACAACAAACACGTGCCCCAATTTGCGTTTGACACCATCTAATAAGGCTGATTTAACTAGCCGATCCAACAAAAACCAATCTGCACTTGCGGTAACGCTTCACTGTACGTGATCGAACAATGAAGGCAAAACGACCACAGCACTGAACTTGGCAGCGTTGCGCATCGTTAATGCAGAGACGCGCATGTGCGGACGCGCCGGTACACCTTGGGCTCCAAACCGCGGCACTCGCTCCGTTTATTATTCTTTGCTCACGTGAACTTGCTCTCTCTTCGAGTGTAAGTTAGTCGAAGACAAAAAAGAATAAGGAGCAAATGTCCCAGGTTCTATAAAACACACGATAAAAGGGGAAGCGCGTGAACAGCTATATTCAGGAGCTCCGTATACCTTACTCGGAATCCCTGATTCAATCAGCGGCGTTCGAGGCCTCGCAACCATTTCGTACAGACCGTTCTTTCCTGCTGCTGCAGCTGCTGCTGCTGCTGCTGGGACGCAAGCGTGAGCTTCCGATAGGGTAATTTAATTTTCAGAGCAGGACCGGAGCGCCATCTACGTGTATCACTTACACACACATAGCATCTGCAGGACTTAGTAGCAGTACGAAGTCGCCGGCGATACTCGAACATCGAGCAAGAGCGCCACGTAGCGCGAATCGTGAGGGCTAGGGGCCTCAGTGTTACTCATGTCGGCGGGCGTTCACGTTGCGAAGTCTGGAGGGACGAAAGAGTGAACGTGAAAACCGCTTCAGCTTGCTTCTCGCGAGTCGCTGCTGCCATAAGGTTACATTGGCTGTAAGGTCCGCTCTATGACGTCATAATCAGGTTGCGAAGGTTTTGCGTTGCAAACTATGACGACATGGCCATTCAGCAGCAGAGTAGACTTTGTGCTGCTGTATTTCAGGGATGACCTTCATTTGTAGTGCGGTTTCGAGGGATTTTTTTTAAATCTGTGGCTTTTCTTATTTACGCATCTTTATCTGAAAAAGAGTAGCCTGCACCAAATAATGGAGCCAACGTCTGCTAAGTATGGTATAAAATAATAATAATAGTAATAGTAATAATTAAAGTCAGCTGATCTGCAGGTGAGTCGTCACGACAGTCCGACATTTCTCAACCACGACGCAACAGGCGTTCCCCACACCGTTGCGTCACATTATCAGTGTTTGCCACTACTATTGATGAGAGATGAGGGCTTAAAGTACCGTAGCTCGGCTTCGATACGCTTATCGCGGAGCGTTCCACAGGGCACTCTACCGAAGTGCTGTTCCTTTCCTTTCTTCGCTGCGTCACAAAAGGGGGCAAGATAATAACTCTCATTAGTCAAGCTGTGCCGAAACTCGCCTGCCTATGAAATTAGTCTGCTCAGTTTAAGTACGTTGATTCTGCTAGTTAAAACATTTACCACGCATGCTCGAAGGACATTGCAGGGAGCGGACCTGCACAACGTTACTGAAGGGGCAAGGGAATAATAATAATAATAATAATAATAATAATAATAATAATAATAATAATAATAATAATAATAATAATAATAATAATAATAATAATAGAGAAATCAAGTGCAAATCGCTGGCGTTGGAGCGTCGATCAAGAACGCCTGAGTCAATCGTATAGGTATACCCGATATCACTTCTGCAATTTCGAGCCTTTCGCAGCTTCGCCCGAAGCAATAACGACAGTAGCGCACTCGTGAAAACAGGCATCGAAGCGAAAGCTGAAAACAAGGGAGAAAGAAAATGGCAGAATGTTGTTTTTGTTTCTCTATTACATTATTTCTTTTTTTTTTCGCTGACACGAATATGAGAGATGGCCTACGCGATAGGAGCGGGCAAACGCGGCTGAACGGGCAAAGGGTGCTCAGCGCGGCTGCAGCGCGTACGCGCGCGACTCAACGCGCCAAGCCTCCCGCCGCGGCCTCCGCGAAGAACCGAGACTCTGGAACCGTCCCTTAAAAGCTTGGATATCAAAACTGGCGCGGCGCAGAAAAGGCGAGGAGTCCCCCCGGGCGTCATCAATCACTGCGAAAACGACGACGAAGAAGAAGCGGAGGAGGGCAGCGCGTTCTTGCCGAGGTCTCGCCGGGCCTTTCGCTTCGCTCGTTCGCCGATGACTGCGGCGAAAGATTCGGGGACGAGGACTAGTAACGGCCGCCCACTACTTTCCGGGTCAGCGGGGCCGGCAGACAAGCGTGAAGCCGCGGCTGCCGCCGGCGCGGTCTAGCGCGCGTGTGCGCTCTGCAATTGCGCGAAGGAAGGCGACGGCGATTCAACACGCGCTGTGCGGCGGCGGCACACTGCGCTGCTCGCATGCGCGTGTGCTTGAGTACGCAACGGGCCACGCGCGTCGGAGGCCCCCTTTCGCGGGGACAGGCGTCGTCACGGGAGTGCGAAGGATGCAGGCGTTTGAAGCGTCGAGATTGAGGCGTGGTAACGGGCTCGTTGGTCGGTTTGGCAAGCGTCTGAGTTCTGACGCAAGAAACGTACATTTTATCTGCGCCTGTGTTGAAGCGACTTCCCCGTTGACCTGTGCTGCATATCTTGATTGCTAAAGACGGAACTCAACGTGAAACATGCGCTCGAAACAGCCCTATGATGCCGACAAAGCACAGAGCCAGGGAACGTGTATATATATATATATATATATATATATATATATATATATATATATATATATATATATATTTGTCTTTATTCGAGTCCAGGAATAATTGCGAATGAGAGTTTAATCCGCAATAGGCTTCACATTCTTATGAAAGCCAAATAGAAAACTGCAGTGCGATAAGTGCGCAGTGCGCCACCTGTGGAAGCCGAGTCCACATCCTTCGCGCATAACGCGTGCGATGCGATACCAACTGAGCTGCGGCAGCGGCTCTCATTCTCTTTATTTTATGGGGTATTCGTGAACACGCAATACCCGAAACATTGCCCTTGGAGTGTTATCCGGCGCCGCTCCCGACCATGGCGGCGCACGCGGCACTTGTTCCACATCCTCTACCATGCATCCACAAGCATATTCAACGCCAGCTGCACCTGATCTACTTACGTACTTGCGAACCCATGGGTGCTTCCGTGGCATTTATATTGTGTCAGCTTCAATATGTCTATCCACATCTCATTTTATTATTACATTTAACACATATTCTGCGGAATCAAAGACCATCCAGGATGGGCAACGTAATGGAACAGATAACACGAGGTCAGGAAATAAACAATGAGCAGCGATTTTCTAGGGAAATCTTCACGGTAAGCAAGCCCGGTCATGGAATTGGCAAAAGAAAATGGTAAGAAAAGTTATATGTGTCAATTCGTACAAAGTATGGTGTTAGTGCATTTTATAGCGGTTTCTGTTATGTCTCATGGTGTAAGTCATTAAAACTGACAAAAATGGTGAAATATCAATTGTTAGTTCCTTATTATTGAGCACACGAAGGAAACATTATCTCAGTTGCTTTTTTCCGACTTTGAGAAACTCATTTCATAGCACTTGCATTTGTACATTCAGATGCAGTATCAATTTGCAGCCGAGCCGCCTGACCGTTCTCGCTGAGACTCCGTCCCGTACAACAAAGGAGAAAAAAGCGTTTAAAGCCTGAATAAATATTTCTGGCATGCGGTGTGCCACGCAGGACGTCGACAGCGGTTCTTTACACAGTAACTCATTTAAGATAAATGGGAACAGCACGTCAGCCACATCCGCGGTCTTTCGAAAGAGGCTATACAGGAGCAGAGCCCGAGAGGTACGCGCATTCAACCGCTTCAAAGCGTTATGCAACGGAAGTAGTGTTTGTCAGTGACAGCTGGCGCGCCACCGAATCCACTGCGTTTGTGGTTTCAGCAGCCAGGCGCAGACAGGACCCGTCCGCTAACGTACGCCCAATCTCAGAAGCAAACAGCCTCGCTGCGAAGGTTACCGGGATATTAGGCGGTGTGCAAGAGCAACATCTTAACACCGCGCGTCCGTGGGGTGAAGCAACGCTTAGAACGATGAACGGAAAGCTACCAGTAAAAACAACAGGCTTTGCAAGCTTATGAATAAGCGATAACCCGGATGAAGATGGAGATTGGAAACCGATAGTACCTCAAATTAGAATGTAGGAAATAGAAATGACATTTCAAAATGCACGTTTAATAACGCGATTTCATTATCCAGAACTGCACAGTGCTCGGGCAAAGTAGGGCGCCCGTAGATTGGAGACTTTCGAATACTTGCGATCACCTGCAACCCTCGCGTTCGCGACAGAACATTACGTCTCAACCGAACGCTACAAACACTAATAATAATAATAATAATAATAATAATAATAATAATAATAATAATAATAATAATAATAATAATAATAGGGAATACGGAGAAAGTGAACTTAATCGCAGCGCTTCGGCTATATACATTTAAACAACAAAAGAATTTGTTGGCACCAGCAAAGCCACTGAGCAATAAAAGCATGACGCGAGACTGATTTTTTTTTTTTTTTTGAAAATACATGTACTACGCTCTAAACTTCCGCATCCCGGCTCCGCCATCGCCGACAGGGGATAGAGGCGTTAAAGAAGCGCTTGCATAATAGCCACGCGGATCCTCCCGGAAACGCGCGTAAAAATGACTTGCTCGACGACGCGCGTGCACGAAGGAAGAAGAAGAAAGAAAAAAGAAAAGAAGGACCGAAGTCCCGGCGGCAACCGATGCTCTTTTCCCGCTTTGCTCCGACGAAGAACGTCGTTCGTGCGCACTGCATCCGTCTTCATCATGCGCCACTCGGGTCTAGCGGTGGCCCTCGGTGCCGTTATACGCCGCGCTGACCTAGTCCCGACGTCTCTCTCTCTTCCTCCGCTCTTCCTCGCTTCTCCACCTGCAGACTCGCTACGTGAATTCACCGTGCGTGGCGGTTCGTTTGACGAGGACTCGCACATTCGTTAGGCTCCTTTCCTGCTGCGTCGCCGTAACGCCGCCACGCACCGCGAGTGCGGGGAGCTCAATCGCCAGAGGTCAGCGCGGACCCTCGAGAGGAAGAGTAAACTGAGCATCGCCGTGCGGGGCCGTATTACCGGAGCGCACGCAGCCTGCGCATCCAGTAACTTCGTGCTTATTGGGTTTAAAAATCAACGCGGATATTGCTGCAATTTCTCGAATCCGAGTAGACCCAGTGACCGTTTTTATGTGTGATGTGCTACTAGCGTAAGCGTACGCTTAGGGTTTACACTTTCCACCTTTCTTTATGTCCGTCCGTCCGTCCGTCCTTTCTTTCTTTCTTTCTTTCTTTCTTTCTTTCGCTTTTAATTATTACATATGCGTTCAAGGAGATGTCGGCCCTTATAGACGGCACCTGCTACTCCTGTCATCTTAATCGGCAGATGTGCTCCAGACGACACAAAAGTTTCAGGCATAGAATGGAGATAACAAGAGGGTGACAACAGTTCTGATGTTCACGTACACGCTCGCATACAACGCTAACACAAAAAAATGCTCCCGAGCAGTTCACATTTCATCTCTTTCCCCAGCATAGGATAGCAAACTGCACCAACATCCATCTCTCTCTCTCTCTCTCTCTCTCTCTCTCTCTCTCTCTCTCTCTCTCTCTCTCTCTCTAGCTCATCCTCAGATTCCGTAGCTGAGTATTTCGGCTGTACTGACTGGTTCGAAAATTCCCATGTGACTTAACTGCTGCGACTATGAATTGGATTAGCACCATGCAGTGTGGCTTCTGTCGAATTCCCAGCGCTCCAAGGTTTCAGTGACCTAGGAGGACACACGCATCCTGCACCACCTCGGAATAACCAAAGGTGTTCGAGGAACCCCGTTACACGGTCCAAGCGCAACCCGTGCACGCACACTGTGAGGTAGAAACCAAGACTGTAGACTATCATCAGCCGCATCCTATTCTTTATGTCCACTACAGGACGAAGGCCTCTTCCGGCGATCTCCAACTGCCCCTGTCTTGCGCTGGCTGATTTCAGCACGAGCCTGCAAATTTCCTACAGTTTAGGAAATTTGCAGACTGTAGATACAATGTGGCAAACGTTTTGGCGAGTTGGCTTATCTCCGTTCTGACGGCAGCAGCGCAACGCAGACGACCACTTGCGCATCCGAAAATGAAGCAAAAAGAGGTAATCAGAGGCAGCGACTTTGATTGGCTCGTTTCTGTCGTCTGTGGTGCGCTGTTTCATTTATTATTTTCCTTAAAGGCCTGTAGGCATTACATAAGGGTGAGTAAATTTCATCCACGTGACGTATACTACTGTATACGTATTAAAATAAACGATAAGAAATAGAGAGGAAAAAAAGAACCAGAAAGGCAAAATACATTACAAAATGTGCTGGACTGGATCGGTATGGTAAATTGCGAAGAAAGAAGGAAAAAGAAAATGAGCGTTCGAGTATAGGGCAAGAGTACATGTTCCGGAAGTTTGGGCAAGATGGTTATTTATGTATGCCCTGAACGATTGGCGGTCAGTGCATGAAGCTGTGTTTTCTGGAAAGCTATTCCAGAGGAAGATAGCACCCACAAAAAATTCAATGCAGATGCCTTGCGTTCATTGTAGATGTCCGACTTTCAGAATTATATTTATACGTTATCAGCATTCCGTGCAATGGCAACTAAAGAAATGAAAACGAACAGAATATCAAGCCTGCGCGTAGCTCGCAGATTGGCGCGGTCGCCTTTAGCCGCATTTGTGTACTGGATACAAACAGCGGTTGGAAAAAAAATACTTGGCGGCCGTTACTTCCGGCATACGGACAACGCCGCACAAAAGGCAGCGCTTTATGAACATAGACAACAGTTATCTATACGGCGTTTGCAGAACTCTCACGCTCTACGTTGCCTTCCTTATGTACCCTAACTTAAGTATAGACGTCAAACATGCACGTGCTACAGACATCCAAGAGAAAAAGATAGATAATTGAAAGTGTAAGACGGTGAAGCCATATGCTGTTAATTACAGCCTCATCGATTTACTGTGCTATGAGTGAGTACGGTCTGTACGTGACTTGCACAAATCGTCTGCAGAGTCTCTAGGACTCATAAGGAATTGTTTCTACGCTTTTATAGAGTGGAAAGACAATCTAACTCTAATTAATGCGCACCGTGTGTTTATCTGCAGTACATTTTCTACCCCGACTGCGTTTCCTATCAAGACGCGCCTTCTTTGTGTGCTGCGACAACTGTCAAATTGTGGGGTGATGCGACAGTTCAACGCTACTCATTACAGATGCTGCCGAATTAAAGAACCGGGAAACGTAATGCTGTCATCTAGTTCATCGCATACCTTCTCGAAATTAGTACAGATATGAGCTAGAAGTATTGCTGTAACGAATTTAGCGCAACCGTTGTCTTACCGAATGGGAGCGTAAGTTTACACAGGTATCATGAATCAACCGTTAAGCCACATAATACATTGTGTATTGCAATCATTCACAAGTGGTGCATGCCATAAGCACAAAATTTCACAACGCTGCCTTCGTTATTTCTGTTTCACATCACGAAAAACGGAGCAACGAAATTGCTGAGGAAAGTTCTAATAAAAATTCAATGATGCTTCATGTGGTAGGCTTTTAGTTAGGATGAAGAGTGCTGCTAGCTGTAGGCGGACCTAGCCTTGCAAGATATGCAGACGACTGACCCGCCCTAGCGCCATGTGATCACGTGCAGTAAAGTAGCACCTGATAAGTGACGCCTCATGACCCGTCAAAACAAATACAGGGAAGACAGACGGCGAGGACGGATTCGAACCGCGCACAATCCAGTGCGCGCCATCCACCTCACCTTGCCCTGCCAACCTGCCAACACAGCCTTCTCACCAATCGCACTCCATCTCTGTATCGTAGAGGAACTTGTGGATACGCCGAAACACCTCCCTTCTAAATATTCAGCGTCCTGGCGAACGCAAAGTGTCATATGCGCTTGTATGAGCTGCCATTGTGCGCTTGAGTCCATCTGTTAACACTTTAGTTAGAGGAAAAGAACATATGACCGCAATACGTAAAGAAAAAGAATGAATGAAGGAGTCACATGAACATATGCGTGTCGCCTTCATTTTCTGCATGTGACAATGGATTACATTAAACCTCGTACACAGCTCAACTTTCTAAATAACCCTAAAGAAGGTCAGGTAAAGTTAAACTTCCTCTACTATCCCTAATTTAACACGCTAAACAAGGCCGTTACGTCGGGAGGCCGCGCGAGACGACCCAGTGTGCCGCTACATAAACAAAGAAAGAAGGAGAGGGGACAATAATGACCCCAGGTCAGGTGTCTGAAAATGGGCCAGCGCGTCTCCTATTGCGAGTACCTAAAACAACTATGCGGCAATCGCCCGTCAGTATACAATCGCTTCCTTAAAAACGTCAAGACGTTACACCAGTTCCTACCGGCGTTTTCCCGCGTATCCTTTTAATGATAACACGTTTACGTGGACCGTCACTCACACACACCAACTCTATACCACATTACGCGGGAGTGCACGCTACAGAACATAGAACACCATGACACGAACACCACTAGGGAGCAATGGGAGGCACTGCTGTCCAGCTCAAGCCGATCCAGAGAGCTGAGAAGATGGCAAGAGCCAGCGGAGCCCTGGACTAGGGGCCCCGACCATTAGCGATTCTTCTTTTAATAATGTTTATCCATCTATCTCTTGATGCGCACGGCCTGGCGAAGCAACGAGCAGCAGCGACGCGGTTGGCGGGGCAAGTCAAACTAAAGCAATAGGCCTGAGCAAGATTTTATCAAAGCCGACACGACCGATGAATTGCTCTCGATAAAAGAAAAAGCAAAGACAGCTAGGATTGAAGCAGGTTGGTGTCACCGCGCCATGGAAAATAGTGTGCCAGAAAATACTTGGAATAAAGATTATTCTGTGGTATCGCATCGCACGGGGCAAAACCGTACACAGTGGCAGAATAAGCGGAATTTAAGTGCACGACCGCATAAAAAGAAGCTCACCTTCAACAGCCGAGCCGGCGGCGTATCCGGAGGTCCACGCGACCACCACAAGCAGCACGGCTACGGCAACACGGCTAGTACACTCCATCATTTCTTTTTCTCTCTTTCTTTTTCAGCAAAACACTCGAACTTCGGCGATGACACACACGAACGATGTGGCGGCAGCGTCAAATTCCGGGGCACAAGAGCGACAACACGCGAAAACCACCAGTCGGGCCGAAGCTCATGGCACACGAAACCGAGTCACGCGGTCAGAGGCGCACCGATCAGCTGGCCGCACACCGCGACGGGCAAACGCACACACACGCCGCGGTCACCACGGAGCGACCGCACGCGCCCGGCTGCCTGTGGTCTTGAAACGAGTGTCGAGGCGCACGCCGTGTGCTGTGTGGACAACGGGAGCAAAGCGGCAACCGAAGAGCGCGGTGCGCGCGACACGCCAGCTGGCCGTCCGGCGAGTCAACTGCTCGCTGGCCGCTCTCGGAAGACGCAGCGAGCGGCCGGAGCAGTCGGTGGGAGCACCAGCGGCGGTGCGACCACGCGAACCAAAGCGGGACTGTAAGAGAGGGCGAGGAGGCGAAAAGTAAGGGGGGAGGGCAAACGGGGGATGGCTAGGGCTGGGACCGGTCGAAACTCAAGGGCGCCTGCGGAACGGCACGAGATGCCCTTTCAGATCAGTGGCGCCATCATTTGAATGGCGGCTGCACTGGCTGAACACGCTCCTTCGAGATCACTTATTCGTGACCGGTCCAAAGAGGGATGAAATTTGTGGGAGGCGATCTCCTCTCGGGTGGGTGCAGCTACGTTCGATACACAGTGTGTCTGAGGCAATTCGAAGGCTTATCGTTGACGCAAATAAGCAATTGCAAGTTCTCGCGAGTACCTCCGGTTAAATGGTCTTCACAACCACACTAACCCGTAGATTCCCAAGCGAAATCCACCTGTAGCTACCACCGCTAGTAATGGAGAACAAATAAGTAAAAAAATAAATACATTTTTATTCACTTTTTCTCTTTTTTGTTTGTGTGTGCACAAGCACAACACACAAGGGGACTGATGGCGTTCTAAACAAATGAAGTTATTTAATAACTACAACAGTATGGTAAGTTTGGTTATTAAAGGGCTCGCCATTCCAAAATGGTAGCAAGAAACACGCGAGTAAAAAACTCTCTACGAGAGAACAATATAGTACTGAAAATATTAAAATAGAAACTTTCGCAATCGTTTCGCGTGTAAGTGCATTACATACGCATGGGACGAATTACAGCAAATGATGGATGACCTTAACCTAGAAAGTGTGAGAGTAGAGTTGAAGATGAATATGCAGAAGACAAAGAAAATGTTCTATAGCCTGGCAAGGGAATAAGATTTCAGGATTACCAGACAGCATCTACTTTATAAAGGAGTACGTTTGCCTAGGTCAATTACTCACAGGGAACCCTGATCATGAGAAGGAAATCTACGGAACAATAAAGACGCGTTGGAGTGCGTACGGCAGGCATTACAAAATCCTGACTAGGAGCTTGTCGTTGTCATTGAAAAGAAAGGCATAAGATCAATGCGCTCTACCGGTGCTAACATATGCGGTGGAAACTTGGAGGCTAACAAAGGAGCTCGAGAACAAGTTAAGGACCGCGCAAACAGCGGTGAAACGGAAAGTGCTTGGCGTAACGTTAACAGACACGAAGAGAGCGGTTTGGATGAAAGAGCAAATGGGGGTAACAAATATTTGACTAAGACAAATAGTTGACATTAAGACAAAGAAATGGAGCTGCACAGGCCATGTAATGCGTAGTGTAGATAACCGGTGGAAGTGCAGTCGAGGACAGCAGAAAGAAATATAGGTGAGGTGATGAAATTGGGAAAGTTGCAGGCGCAAGTTGTAATGAGCCAGCGCAAGATAGGAGTAATTGGAGATCGCAGGGACAGGCCTTTGTCCTGTAGTGGCCTTTAATATAGGCTGATGATTTTAGTAATAACTGTTTAGAAGGGAGAGAGAAGAATGAAGGAAATGCCGGGAGGTTGTCTAGATAGACCTCGTATAGTTCGCTGGCCTACAGGATGAAGACGGAGAAGTGAAAGAAATGGAGAAAGAACACGTGAGTCTAGCTCATTCAAACTCACTATGCAAGGTGCAGTTTATTCACATTCGGGCACGTAAATCTATCACTTTCATGTATTACTACAGAAGAGCTCGCGTAGCCTCGCGTGCACTCGTCTTCCCATTCGAATTCGCCAAATCTCTGTCTAATGAGGGGCCGCAGTGCGAGCACGGAAAATTCGGCGCTCGAATCGCAGGCACCGCTGAAACTATAACGAGTCGCTCCCTGTGAGTTTTTCTTGCGACTTTTCTATAAAGGAGTCGCCGAGTCAATAATGTCAATTTGCGCCTATACCTCTACTTAGTACTCCTTCGACGATGGAAGGACAGAATAGGAAGCAAACTTAATAAATTACCGCCTGCTCGGGTCTCGCTCCTTCTTGAGCAAAACTTTTTTTGAAACAGCGCGAAATTTGCTATATTTTGCATGTCATGCGCAGATATAACGAGAGAAGAGGTTCAGTACATAGGCGTGCCTGCGCACGCGCGTAAGCGACAAATGATTTTTTTATCCAAGAGTCTTATCCTTAATTTTTCTTCTTTCTTTTCCTCTCCTGGATCCCTAGTTTCGCACAGTTAGACTTCAAATGGATTTACCTTTTCTCCTTAGCCTGCGCTTTAATATTTTGGCGTTCCTTTTGTTATAATAAATGATATGTTGTTGGCAACAAATACAACCTATATGCATGAACAAATACGCAGAAAAGTCCGAATTTCTCCAGTTACCAGCTAGCGTTCTTGCCAAATTACGCCCACTCCTCATGTAATGTCCTGGCCAGGGACTCTTGAGGTAAAATAAATAAATAAATAAATAAATAAATAAATAAATAAATAAATAAATACACAGTTCTTAAGTTCAGCTAAACTGGAAGTAATTCCATGGGAACAGCGCAGTTACAAACCCCACAAAGAAGTCGTAATGGTTAGCGGCAATGTATATTACATACGCCGTTAACGCACAATCCGCATGGAGATTTTTTTAATGCATTTTCGGATCTGATTGCCGCGCTTCGAAGCTTACAAAGGCAAGGTTTCACTGGGAAAGAATCATTCTCCATGTTAACCACAGCCCTTCTTAAGGAAATAACATGAAAAAGGACATTCTTGTATCTTGAAAAGTTATGAATTTGTTCCGTTACTTTCTTTCTTAGCCAAAGCGACGCAGGATGCTCCGAGCAAAGGATAAACAGATCCATCCACATGTTCTTCTTTTTTTTTTCAAAAGTCATTTGGGTAATGGTCTCTGCTGACAACAAATTTCAGGCAACCGCACAGTGTTTTCGTTATCCTATGGGTGCATCGTATAAGAAATCTGATGAGAGAAGCAAATCAGTTGTTTGGTTAATGCGCGAAAATTGCTCCCCTTCTCTACTTTAGTAGTTTTCCTAATGTACGGGAAATAGAGACTAGTTGTCATTATTGTAGTTTCCACTGAAAATAATACCAAAGCGAGTAAGAGTAAATCGACGCGGTCAAAAAGAAATAGAATCCGAAACAAGAATAACAAGCTTTCGCTCTTCCCGCACCACAAACCCATGAATGTGTACTTTGCACACAGGAGCGAAAGAAAAGCATGAAACCTGCGTAGGCATCAACAGTCAGCGTAAGCGTTCGCCCACTGTATCGGCTTCCTTTCTTGTACCTCAAAAAGTGCGGCCTTTCATCCCACTTTGCTCAGTGTCGTAAAGTGTCCGCCTCAATATTATTGAATGTATGAAACCGGCGCCGCAAGGGCTGACTCAATATTCACCAAACGCTACATTTTGTCGCTGAAGTGTTCTAGGGTACTTCAACGTCGAATACTTCTTTTTTAATTTCCTTCTGTAGTAGCTTAACGCAACAAAACGTAATCCAGGCAGCGGAAAATAAAATGAAAACAGCACTTACGTGCGGTCTTGTTCTCAGCGTCTGAATCATTGAACATGAGTTTGCGTAAGGAGAAAAAGCTTTCAAGGAGGATCCCAGTCGTGTCTCGATCACTTCAAAGGGGTCGAGAGCAAGAAAATTTGTGAATCGCTGGTTTAGTTTGCAAGGGGGCAGTATCGACACTCAAATTATGATGGTTATGTCCTAGACTCACCAAGGATCCGCTTCCCAACTGTAATGCAGAGACCTTTTCTTTTGTTTGTTCGTTACTCGATTATCGGTAACCTATAGCACCCTTGGCAATATCGGATAAGCTAGGCGATACTGTTGACAAAACTATGCGAAATTTGCGGAGCTCTGTGATAGCAAAGCTGTCCTGAAACTTCTGAATGGAATTCGTTGTATCTGAGACCTTGTGGAACCTTCGCTCTGCCTGTTCATTTATAGCCCGATGGTAAGTAAATACCTATTAGCATTTTAGCGTGATTACAGGTGACACAAGACACGAAGGTCTTCAGATTACTCTTAGTTATATGTAACTATATATTCGTCTAACGCATCAAATCGGTCGCTTTTTTTTTTCACGAAAGGTGAAAAAAAAAATGCTTGCGTTTGATGTCCTCCGTCATTGTCAGTTAAATGTTTCCTCTGACAGTGAACCATACTGGATCCATTTGCGCAATGATTTGTGTCGCCATGTTATTTATTTCTTTTTATCATTTAACTCCCTTTCCTCATTGCAATGTTGTATTTGCTTGCAAGAACTTTGTTTCCGACCGACCTATCGGTTTCTGCTTAACTACATGCACTTACGCATGTTGCATTACTGCGTTGTTAAGCGCACCCCCCCCCCTCCGCTTCCCCATACCCTTTCTTAATTTTTTTATTATTTTCTCTCCCTCTTAATATGCATCCTGTTCTTCGCTCAGTATTCATTTTCTGTGTACCTTTTCATTTCTACAGCCGGCAAGCATTGTGCCACTCCTGGTGCCAGTTTACAGCTATCTCTTGTCCACTTATTTGTATTTATTTTTTATGCGTGAAAACAAAACAACAATAATTTCTCTATCCCTCCGGCGGGATGCTTTAGGTGATGCCATTATACGTATTGAATGGTTCATAAAGGTTGCGGTCGCTATATATTCTGCCTTTTACTGAGGTCACATTTGGGTTGACGCTGCCTGTTACTGCACAAAAAAAAATATGTGCTAATAACGTTTGTAACGTGTGTGCGTGCGCGGATGGTGTGATTTCGGCCAGAAAGAAAGTCACTCTACATCGTTTTTTTTTTTTCGTGTTTTTCGCCCTACGCGCTCGAATTCCAGCATCCGCTAATTACGTTTGTGAAGAAAACCCAAGTGGAATAAAAACAAGGCAGTACAGTCTGGTTCTCTTCGTAAGAGCTCCTTGCCTCAGTCCGGTCTACAGGTGAAGTGGAACGTGCTCAAAAGCTACTGCTGGCGTTCCTTAATTTGCTCCAATACACTTCCGGTTTCGAGAAGGGCTGCTCGGACGACAAAAATAATGAGGATTGTAGAGCAACGGGAAGTATACGAAGAGGCGCAAGATAACCGGAGCATCGTTTGACATGACCTGTTTTGTTGGGACTCTACGCTGTATGACCCTTGTAATAAATAATTAACATTTTAAATAAATTCACGTTTTATTGAAGCTTCATTAGAACAGCCCCAAGTTAATTCGATCATTGTAAGAATGGCGGAACTTTATCCATGTTCGGCATGCAGTGAAACACAATTGACCGTGAGTAGCAGATGGTCGACATCTACCGCTATAGGACACATTATTTAATTTCATTAAAACTGATTGTTCATTGTGATTGATGTGCAGCTGACAGGTACGGTAAACAGCAACACACAGCAGCGGCGCGATTCTTAGTACAGGAGCTAAAAGAAGAAAAAAATAATGCAATGAAACAAGGCACAACAGTCCCCAAATAAGCAGTGATCTTATTCGGAGCCGAATGATGACCGAAAGGAATCGTTTTCCCCAGCACCGTCGTAAACTTCTGCTTAAAGAGGGGCTGCTAACTAGGTTCCTGATAGCTATACGTTGAAGCTGCACTGTAAGCCTACACAGGCAGCTCCAGTTTCTCTTTGTCGCTCCACCTCCTTCGTTTCCCTTCCCCTCCCCCCTTATAAAGCCAACGGACCTACGCGTGTTACGTCTAGACCGTCAGGAGGTTTCCATTAGCCGCCGTACTTTGCGCTCGCTTTCGCCCTGTTCCACGCCCCCACGAACCGTTTCCCCGTAGGGGCCAAGGCAAGACGCTAACATAATTGGCCAACGCTAATTGGACCTTCGATAAGCCGTGCCGTCATGAACACCGCAAGCAAAGCGCAGACGACGCAATAACTAGTGCGGCACGAGAAATATGTGCACGCCCAAGCGGTGGACGCGAGACGGCCGGCGTCTTGCACGCACAATCGCTTCCACGACGCACGGGTAACCGCCATTCTGACGGCAGCGGCGCGGCACGTATTCGCCGCCGAAAATGTGGGAGCCCGCACCGCGCGTAGGAGTTCGTTCGCGGCCTTGCGCCTCGCTAGCTGCATGCAATACAGCCAGCGTCACAGGCGAGGATGCTGTGCCACTGTAGACTGAGGGCGGCGGGGCGGCTTCACCGGTACGCGGCCGTGGTGCGCTGCCCACGGCTCCGCCTTGAAACAGGCCCACACCCGCAACATCGGGGCAGCCCACACGTGCACGATGTTGCCGCTACGTTGTAAGAGGGCGCCTGTTCGCACCGAAGAAACTGGAGCAGCGGCGGCTGCATTCGCGCTACGAAAAGGTCTTCCGGGGAGAAACGGGAGGGCGTCAGAGTAATCTTTCGACCCACCCCCCCTTTTTTTTTTCTTGATGTATGTTGTGCGGTGCGTCCTGGCTGCGCGAATCTCAACCTCCATTCTCGGGCACGCGTGAAGCAAGTACGCTTAAAGTTCTGCACTCCATTTGTACATGTCACAACTGAGTTTTACCTCTGACGGTGAGAATAAAAGACGGAAGTAAGAAAAACGAGGAGGAGCAAAATAATCAAGAACTAAAATGAACTAAGAAATAAAAGTAAGAGCAGGGAAATGTGGGTTAGTTAAGATTGCTTGATATTATACACACGGCAAAAAATATATATTATTGTATGAGCACTTTTCAACATCGCAAAAAAAGATGATATACTTGCATTTATTTATTCTCACTGTTTAGATGGGACGCTGTGTTTCTATCGCAATTTTTTGCCGCAATTGAGTAATAAGAGTGTATTTGAGTGTCAAAGGTTGTTCATGTAATTTCCCTACGTCCGTGTTTGGTGTGCGCTGTTTCAGCATGTAGAATGTGTCCCATGCGCTAGGTAAGCTAAGCTTAGCTGCCGTGCCGCACCCAATGAACATTACCTAGAGGAGGAGCGAAATAAAAATAAATTTTAAAGACGAGAATTGCACTCGACACGAGGGAAATGGTCTGACGTCGTAGTCACATGAAAAGAAGACGCGATGGCTCGTCCTCCCCAAGCCAGGAAAATAAATAAAAATGTGGCGACAAAGTAGACACACGAAAGACGAAACAAACGAAAACGACGCTATAGCACGCAGACATATCCCACGCGCAAAGACAAAATACCAAAACAGAGAGGGACAGACTATATTGGCACGCAAACGCACATCCACTCACGCACGCAGGGCAAAAAAAAAAGAAAATACATAGTCTCGAGGGAGAAAGACGGTTCCTGCACTCGCGATTGACGTGCTGTGGGTGCAGCATGGCGCGCTGTCAGCACGCTCAGCTTTGCTCAGCTTGCGCGGCCAGTCACGTACCTTTTTCGGTGTAGGACCGTGCAAGCCATTTTGTCTCTGCGGCACTGGCTCAATGCTAGCGAAATAAGAAAGTCTACTCGAAAAGCCACCATTGCTCTCGCGTGAACGTAACTTTTATTTATTTAATTTATTCACAGTATCCTTAAAGGCCTTCAGTTGAATACAATACATGGGAGGGGGGGGGGGGGGGGGCTTTAGAAACATAGAAGTTGTTACAAACTAGTTGATGCAAAGAGAATAAGACGAAATACAGGACAAAGGTACGCTAGCAGACTTCAGCTAGTAAAAATATAAGTGTGAAGAAATGGGTAGTGCACACAACACAACAGTACGATTAAAATATACCTATTGATTGAGCTACTTGATAGCAACTCACAACAACAAAAAAAGAAAATGTAACTAATTAGTGGCGCGTAGCATGCCGCGAAATTTTACTCGGTCAGGTTCAGTGCCAATACCAGAAGGCAAGCTATTCAGTTCCTTTCAATGATGGTGCAAGGTGTAAAAGAGCGTGCATGTCATAACGTGTGACGCGCTATATACTCTTGACATGACCGACTTCGTTGCTCATTGAGTAATTCGTAAGTGTAACGATTTCGAATCTTCGAGATTAGTGCGCTTTCCCTGAACGCAGCAAAATGTCCAGTTTGGCGTTACTTTTAAAGCGATTCTGCGAAGCTCCGTGGAAGTTTCTACCCCGAAGCCTCGGCCACCAGGACCAAACCGCGCGCTGCAACTTTCATCTATTTGCCAAAGATGCCGCCGATTCTGTCGTGGCGCTCGGCGCGCTGTTGCTGCAGCCTGGTACGAGACTCCCACAAATGCTAATGCATATCTCTATATTTCTATAAAATAAGCTGATTTCTGTTGTCGTTCTTGTTGTTAGAAGCACAAATGCTTAAATGTATTTTAGCATCTGTGCGACACAACAAATGACACAACACGCGTCCTTTTGAAAGCGCACATCCCCGAATAGCGTGTTGTGTCGTGAAGGTCACCGCTTATTCTATTCAGCGACGATAGAAGTGTCAATAATGTTTACTTGGTTATTTGTCTGTCTCTAGAGGAACAAAAGTGGAGCGGTGCTGCACTACTCCGGCCGGGGCGATAGAAAAGGAAATTATTCATTCTATTCAGTGTCATCAAACTCAGCGTAGTCTGCTGGACCATCATTAAAACAGCTGCATAATTTTAGTCCCACTCTAACGCTCACGGTAGCCCGCTTTTCCACCTACCCATCACTGCACGCAACTATTAAGCAACTACACCTAGCAAATAACGCCGTTTGTATGCCCTTTTCGTGTGACGAGGCCAGGCACTCCTGTCGTCTTTCGTCCCAGTCGTCAAGAGGCGCCACCTGTCAGCCCTCTTCGCGCCTTCTCTTCATGCGCCAATACAAGGGCCTTGAATTTGTCAAACAACGAGCCCTCATTTCTTACCTTTGCTCCTCCTTTGGTCGTTCCTCTGATTCACGAGCTAGCGCTGAAGCAAGTTTGTCTTTTTTTGTACATAATCTAGACGTCCTGGCCTTTCTTGTCGCAACTTAGTTTCTCTTTTTCCACAGGTAGCCCCCTCCGCTCCTTCAACCCAAGCCATGCTGCTTTCCTTTTTAGTATTTTTATGCATCCATGTGCCTCGTTCCGTGACTCGAGCTAAAGTGAACAGTTCCTTGTTCCATTCAAGGTACAAAGTTGACAGCTGAGACTTCTGGTGCACAAAGCTTCCAAGTGCTTACCCCTTTTTTTTTTTCTTTTGCTAAAATAGAGAAATGGGAAGGTGATTTTTTTTTCTTTCTCCCTCTCTCCCCAAAGAGGACATTTGTTTATTTATCTCCAAGAATGTATCTCTCTTACTTTTCTCTATAGTTGCGCGCTTGGTCTTCGCTTATCTTTCTTTCATACATCTAAACCGGTATTTCGCCGCTAACGCCCCCAGGAACACTGCAATCTCGTTGAGCGAAAGTAAGCCCACGTCTGACTCGTAGCGGGCATTCGATGCGTGAGCGCCTTTGCTGCAGGCCCTCGCCTTATACGCGAAGGTGCCTCTCGAGAATAGGAAGCATCCTAGCGATTCGCCATGTTCGTAGCGTGCGGAAAACAGGCGAAGTGCGATAAAGTCGTCGGAAGCGTTCCGACTAGGTCCTTCGTGGAGTCGGAAGCTCGTTCTGTAACCAGCAATTTCGGGCTCAATCGCGACGTCTCTGTGCCATCGGACAAGTCTTCTGTTCTTGTTTCAGTTCCCTGTGTGTGCCAACAAAAGAAAGGCATCAGAACAAATGCACTCTTTGTACTTGTGGGGCTTCCTATAGGACTTCTAGGGATTTGGAGCAATATTTTTCAGACGCACTCGTGTCATGCAAACGCAGCGTTTGGTGATTTTTGTACCCCTGGGTGTCTTCTATTTTGGCCTTTCTTCTACGTCTCCTCCTTTACAACAAAGTTACCAGATGTTTCATACAGAGAATAAACTGAATTCAGTTATTTTTTCGGCAACACGTCATTAGCATTCGCGAACACCAGATATTGTGCTGCAATCAACTTCCAAATACCCCTGATTACTTCCGAATTTACTACACTGGGGCGGAGATTACAATCGAGCGAATTGAAGCTGGTCAGTTTTCAAAGTCCGTCCACGAGGTGGGATTCCCGAAACTGTCAAATCCTTCGAGACATATCTCAAACAATGCCGGTGTTCGCGGCGTGTTTCGCAATGACCCAGAAATGACGGCGGAGGAGTAACAAAGTATAGAAAAATATCAATACGACAATAACAATAAATTTCTTAAAAGCGGGCATTGAATTCGGCCTCTCGTGGTTGGTATCCCATGGCGTGCGCAGCGCTTTAGCAAAGGAGACAAGGTGACTGTTTCAGAAACTGGTCAAGCGCTTATCGATCGTTTCGACGGGTGAAAATATGCTGCAATGATAACTTGATTGATTCGGAAAAGTGTTCATGATGGCAAAATAGTGGAAGAAACCAGACACAGCACTGAAAAAAAGAAACCTGTCCCCAGCACTGTCTTGTAACTTCCCCTCGATGTCTATGTTTCTTTCTTCGCACTGCTTTGTCCTCGTGGGTCCTTTGTCCTCACTAGTCGTCCTCTCTGTCTTTCCTGTGAATAAATTCTATCTACCTTTGTTAAAACACCACCTCTGTTGGAAGCACTGACGATGAAGATCCATGCCGCGTACCCACAAGAGGAATATGCCAAGAGTCGGACGGCAGAAGGTAGCGTAGGAGAAGTAGAAAAATGGGCGCGTAGGAAAGGATGCCTACTGACTAATCAGCGCGAAAACAACGGAAGACACTGAGTTAGAAGAACACGGAGAAGCGCTGTGTACGTCTGTGCACAGAAAAATAGATATTCTAAGATAACTGAGCGAGTAAAAACGTTATTGAATATAAATAAAATAAGGCACGATGGCTTGGGCCCCTATTTCAGGGCCCTACTGGCACGAGCGCCTCACTGGGCTTCGTCCAGAAGAGCCAATTCTAAGAGGAGAAACGAAAAATTCAAAATGAGAGATCAGACGAACAAATACAGTATTCGAGTAGGCGGTAAGACTTTCTTATTTGCTTGCTTGTTCTCTATATTATGGCATGTTCTAAATTAAAGAAAATTATGAAAGGGGTTAACGAATTTGCAGAACCAATTTCACTCAGCTGACTAGTCAATCTGCACGGTAAGCGATTTGTTTCACTGAAAATTTTTAATACATCGCAACAAACATTGCTGTGGTTATAGCTCAGTGGCGAATCAGAAGCCAGCCGAAAGAAAAATAAATATCCGGTGAGCCACGAGCTTGTGCAACAGCCAAGAAGACGACAAAGAAGTGACGGCCAGGCGCGTGCCGCGAGCCCGTCACCGCTCGTGTTCGGCGTGGCTCATTCCGTTCGTTCGAACATCGCAGCTGGGAAAACGGTGTTCGTCCGCCGGCCCCACGAACAACGTCACCTGGACGCCGTGAAGATCAGCAGGCAGCGTTGCGCACAGGCAGCATGGACCCGCCCCAGGAGGAGCGCGAAGGCACGATGAGCCCCGGCGAACAAGCGCTGGCTGCGGCGGGCAAGCGCTGTGTGTCCACCCAGTCGCAGTGGCCGCTGCCCACCGCCGAGCCGGCAACGTGCCACAGGTGCCAGTCCGAGATGCCGGCCGGAGGAGAAGGCGCCAAGACCGACGGCGGGCGCGATCAGCAGCAGCAGCGCCGAGAAGCCGCGGGGGACGCGTCGGACTCGAGCACCGAAGACACGAGCGAGACGTCGGACACCTCGTCCAAGGTGACTTCGATACTAGAGGGAGACCCCCGCTGCTACGGAGACTTCCTCAACGAGGAGGCCTGGCTGGATCGCATGCTGGAACAGCTCGGCTTGCCTAGGTGAGACGCCAACTCGGCACCTGGCGTTCGCTTACTAGAGAACGCGCCGTATTAGGCAGTTTCCTACAAAAATTGCTAGAAGGAACTCTGGCAATACGGTCGTCCAGCAAATATGGGAATGTTTGTTAGTACGTGCATTTACCGTGCTTGGGGCTTCAGACGTTGTTGTGGAGTTATTGCATTTTACCTTTCTAGTAATCAGTCTTTTTTAAACGGCCGAGGGCCGTAATTTTCTGCGCAAATGCGCATCAGTGTGAATTGCTTCATTTTCAACGCCCCGTTATGCTGACAGTGACCAGTTCGCAAATGCAAAAAAAAAAAACGTGGGAGGCCAGAAGGACAATGTTTAGGCAATTCTACGTACTGCCCACCAATCCCATTTTGGCTGAACCGTCATCCTTGCAGCTCCCGTATACGCCAGCGCTAGAGTTCCCTATTTTTTTAAGGTTACCTTATGGTACTAGGCGCACCAAAAGTGCATGTGTCCTCATTCACAAAAAGGCAAGCCGTTCAAGACCCTTGCACAGGAATCACGGTTGTCCGTCCGTTTCTGGACTAGCTACTCAGTTTTATTTTTTTCTGGTGCACTTGCGGTGCACGCCGAGATATAGCAAATGACCCGAGCATTACGTCGACAAACTCAGCAACAGGATGATTCATGCCTCTCCTTCATGCGCAGTGGTATGTGCATAAAGAAACGCACAACTACTGATCTATTGCAATGAAGTGCTGTGGCCCGTATCGTTAGCAATGTTAGTGCCTCCCCTCCACGTAATAACGTATAATAAAAGTAGTAGTCCTTAATGAGTAACACCTGACTCACCGTCCCGGCCCTGCGAAAGCGGATGTCGAACGAAGCTGTTGGAAACCACCACTACAACAGCTGAGGGGAGTATGCAACGCTTTGTTGCTTTAGGGTAATGGTAGTAATGGTAATTTAGAGTAACGGTAATAATGAAAGTAATGATAATTTGTAAACACGCCACCGCTGGTCGCATTGCCGTTTCTTTCCCTTTGCCGCTCCTCGTATTTATGCTGCTCCTCTGGAGTACTAACTATGCGTTACCTACCCATAGTCGTGCTGCGACAACAATGAAATCAGCTGATATGCTGCTTCTCTTACACACGAAAGGCTAGTGACGTCACTCCCCACGTCGCAACCTGCCGTCGCCGCGGCAGATTCACATTCTTATCAGGACCGCCTTATCCATGATGTGGTTTGGATGCTTGTTTTGTGTTTATTCTTTATTGGTACGAATGCTGTGTTGTATGTTGTATGCGTGATACCACAGAATGGATGCACTGTTCACTCGAACCGCTGAAGGTTTTTTTTTAATCGTTGAAGGTATTTCTTTTTGTGACGACGTGCTGCGAAAAATGCCGACCAACTTGTGGCTAACAGCTTCGCTGTAAACGTTGGTGAAACATGGCCATTAAAAGACGGGCGCACGCATAGACCGAGGAGAACAGAGGACGATGCCGCTCGTCTTGTCTTTGCTTCTCTGTGTATGATCAGCACTGGCCTAACTAAGTACTTCTCTGGAGCCAACTTTTCGTCAGGGCAACAAAAGTAAAGACAAAACGAGACAATGCAGACAAGTTCCCGTGTCGAAACGCTGGCTTCAGATACATTCCTTCTTAGACCACTGATGATGCTTTCAAACTTGTATCCTCCTGTGATCGTGCTGTGTGCGGTCGAACTCTGCATGTACCTCTCTTCTGATCGGTAAGCCCTCAAAAAACGCAAGTTGTTATATAAGCATTCTCGCCCTCTGCATAATAGCTTCTCCGTGGTCTGTGCTCCTTCCGCGCTGTGCCTCTGCCCCTTTCACTTGAAGAAGTAGACGGTAAATTTGTCACGTTGACGATTCAACCACGGTTCGGTTTTGCGCCTCTCGTTGTGCAGGCCGTACTACAACGAAGGCCCGGTGTCCGTGAGCGCCACCAGCGCCGCCGCGGCCGCCGCTGCTGCTGCTGCTGCTGCTCCCAGTGCCGGTGCCGTGGCCACGATGGCGGCGGGCGGCGAGCACCACGGCCCCTCCAGCGAGCCCGAAAAGGAACTGGCCGAGCTGTCGGCCGAGGAGTACTACCACAAGGAGCTGCGAGACGTGCTCTGGACCATCGTGTCACTCAAGCTGGATGACATGCGCGTGGCCACTTCGCAGATGCGCGCCGCATGGAAGTCGTACGTGCGAAACTCCAAGATCGTCGACGACATGCTCCAGAACAAGGACCGCGCTGTTAGACAACTCAAGGTAATGCACGCGGTATACACGCGAGACCGCATTCAACTCAAGGACACCTTGGTACGACGCGGGGTAGGATACGATGTACGGCGCATCTGAAGACGTGCTTCGTAAAAACTGCTTCTTCGTCGAGGTGGTATTTGCTGGAGGACATTTTGCCGCTAATAAGACACACGAAAAGGCAGACACATTAGAAAGGTTTAGTCTGTCCGATATTCCGGTAAAAGCAGGCGAACTGTGTGTTTTACCGGACGGGCGGAGGCGTAAACGTCAGCGCTCTGCACGGTGGCGCATAGCTCACTTAAACACATAGCTAATGTTGCACTATCAAATGTATTCCACTTTGCTGCTGGTGTAAATTTTCGACAGGAAGACGATTAGGCCACTGCCGATAATTTACACCAGCAGCGAAGTAGAATACACTTGATACCGCAATATTATATTCGCGGGCAACTTTCTGCGGCTATGAATGGAAAGCTACGGGTGCGCGGTAGCTGCGCCTGTGTTACCGCGCTTAGTAGTCCGGCAGCGTTTGACAGTGCTCTTGGTTGCTCGGAACAGACGCTGAATCGACGCAGCTCCCACGTGCGACGGTTTCGCATTTCCCCAGACGCGGAAGGGAAAAGCAGCAAAATAGCTAAACCTTTACACTTAGTGGTACTTAACTGTTGCTAATGAGGTGTTTTTTTTTGTCTTCCCCCCCCCCCCCAAACCTAAACTAACGTGAAATAAAAAGCGGGACTCTTTTCAGAAGCGCTCTCACTTGTGCGCGCTTTGCCTCCGTAGCTTTCCCTTCATAGCCACAGAGTTGTCCGCGAGTACAGTATTGACGATTGCACGCCTTGCCGTCACCGCTGTGTTCCATTTCATGTGCGTTCTTTTAGCGGAAGATGACCGCACTTAGTATCGGGTACAATCATGTACCATCACGTGTTATTAGGTTCTAATCTGATGGAAGCTAATGAAACTTGAAGCTTGCTGGAAACTGATGGAACTTAATAGGACGCGATTGAACCTGTTGAAAATGTGGATACGATTATTCATGCGACTCGTACATCAGACTACAAAAAGAAAATCGTGCCTACAATTATTCGTATGACTCGTACATCAGACTACAAAAAAAAAAAAAATCGTGCCATGTGTCTCCTTTTCAGGAAGTGGTGGGATCCCGCGGGGCTAACAAACCACTGGTGCTCCTCCTTATCCTCTTCCCCCGCACCCCCTCCTCTTTTTTTTTCCCCTGCTGTGGTGTTGATATTAACCATCTGTTTGCGTGCTTTGCTTGCAAGCACACAGACGGTTAGACAGAAACTTCGACAAAGAAATTGCGTTTGTTTATTCAACTTCTTTAGCGCTGTTCAAAATATGTCACACGCAGAAATTGACACCTCACTTCAGAGCCCATCTGCAGACGCGTCTATAACATTCCACGTTATTACGTTTTCATCTTTTTCTTTCCAATTTCTCCTCGGCAGTGAAAAAGTTTTCGCTCATTCGTTCTTCCAAGCGGCAACAGCTGAAGACCGGAAGCGAGCGTTTACTGCAATGCGCGCGCCGACGCGGCTTTCAGACACCTGCCTCCGAGGACTACTTCCGCTTCTTCGATCCGTGCCTTCATAACGCGAATAAAGTTCGAGATGAAAAAGAGAGAGAGGAGGAGGTAGTTCGCGAGGATTGAAGTATGTAGTAAACTTCCGCATCATTTGCGAGTAACGCATCAGTGCGAATCTTTGTAGCTAACACCTCGCGTGGCAACAGCGGCTCCGCGCTGCGAAAAAGCAAAGGAGGAAGGATAATCCCGCAAGTGCGCGTATTCCGTATACAAAGAAATATTGCGGAGAGCGGAACCGTCAGCTTTCTTTTTCTGCGAAGGACACAGTATTGACTTCCGAAGAAAATCGAGGCGAACTCTGAACGACGTGGGGTAGTGCAATCCGAGAAACTGCTCCTTTAATTGGAAAGTGCTGTTTCTGTTTCTGCGCGATCTCGGCACATTAAGCTTTTCTGCTTTAATTTAAAAAACAACAGAGGAACCGTGTAACGTCGCGTTGTCCTGTAACGACTAAAACAGCGCAAGGTCGGTGAGAGATGTAGAAGAAAAAGCCCTGCTATACACGCACGTTTTTTTTTTCTGGGCGAAGAATACGAGAAGCGGTGACTCTATTAATTCTCTTTGTTCTGCCCGGTGACAGGTGGTGGATATTTGTAACGCGAGTTCCGAACTTAGATGCCACACGGAGCACATTCGGCGAGGAACTTTAATTATTCACCCGGACGTTCCCACTCCCCATTCCCCCTTATACCTAGAAACAAAGCACACGGGTTCCTATTGAGCGCATAAACGTTAAAAAGAAGAAGCTCATTATAACAGCTCGCGCTGGTCACTGAATTTGTGCTTCCTTAGAGCCGCTGTGCCTGCGTGCGTCGCCAAATGGCGCGACAGCGTAGGTGCGATAAAAAATAAAGAAAGGTGATTAATGAACTCTACATTCGCCGTTGGTACAGTTCGCTTGTTACCCCAAGCTATCCTGCATTATGTTATCGGGCCAACGTTGAACGAATGAAATGAGGGATCGATGCCATTGAGTTAGCAGCTTTGCTATTGGTTTCGTGGGCCGAATGGTAACAGCCCATCCGCCGTAAATTCTGCATCTACCACTTTCTATTTTTGTCCAAAAGCACCACTTTCTTTTGCGCCAAAATGTCACCGTGACTTAAGTAATAACGACACAGAGGTTATGTTTGTCTTGGTAAAGTTTTTTCCGTATCCTGAGGTCCACAAATTTTCCCATCCGAGCTGAGATAATAATGTCTATAAACTTCAGCTACTCAACATGGGAATGTAAGTGCGCGTGCAATGTACTTTTATGCCTTTTTAAGTTTAAGCTTATGGTACAGCCATGAGAGCAATATCCGGACACCAAGTTAATCTTCAAGGAACTCTTAGTGGCCACACTGAGTTTAAAATATGACTAATCAATATGAAACTTGCAGCTTCTTTCGAGAACTTTGAGGTCGATGATACATTTCTGTTTGGGATATAGTTGATGAGACGCAACGGACCGCTTGAACGCAAATCCTGCTGTCCCCTTACATATTGCTCGCAGGAATGCATCAGTACATCACAGGTGACCTAAATGCACGGGATGACTGATCCACATTCGAGCTTAATGTCATTCAGTATTGATTAACGTCTTAGACTCACGCTCGTATTGACGGTATCATTGTTTTCCTATATGGCCGTGTCCGTTTTCATCGGATTATCATTGTTATCGAGTTGTCGCTCAGCGCAAAACGCGTCTATCATATCCGAAATTTCCCATCAGATTCGAGAACCAACGACTGCGCTCGCCGCTATCATGTGGTTCGATAAGTATTATAGAGCATAAACTTTGAATCCGGCGGTGTTAACTGCGTTCGGAATGGGTAGCTAAGACCCATTAGTACCAGTGAGTACTTTTAGTTAGTTGTGTTACTAACTCTATCGTTACCAACTGCAGTTATACTAACGTAGCAAAAGGTGTTACACTAGGTAGTAACTGCTACGACCTTTACTGAGAGTAAGAGCCACATCCGAGGCAACACCTAGTTAGTCTTCAAAGAACTCTTAGTGGTGACACTGAGTTTAAACGATACCTGCAGGTATCGTCGTTTTAATTAATGCCGGTGTCCATTTGCACCGCATTATCGCTGCTATCGAGTTATCGCTCAGCGCAAAACGCGTCTATCGTATCCGAAATTTTCCATCAGATTCGAGAACCAATGACTGTGCTCGCCGCTATCATTGCGATTCGAGTGCTCAGATATGCTAGATATTCGTGTAAATATATGTCCCACTTCAGCGTCTTTGTTAGAACAGAGTCGCCCAGTAAAGCTAAACTGCACTTCTGGGAGTGTTTGGTTATTAACAAGCACTACGACGTAACGATATTGAACTTCGAAAAAATTCCTTAATGTGAGGACACTACGCCTTTGCTTCATTAGTGCATCACTAACGTATTTCCCAACCGAGACGTTCTACTTGAGGGTCAGCCTGCTGGCGTCAGACGCTGTCCCTTCGCGCACTGGTCGGAACCGCACACACACATAACGACCGCTAGTAAGCCTTGCCATTCTCAGTCGTATCGCAAAACTAAGTACTGTGTCACCTCGGGGCATTGCAGGAACAGCTGGTCCAGCTCAAGTTGGAGAACAAGAGCCTGCGCGAGCGAATTTGCGAGGGACCACAGTCGTGAAAGCAGCGCACTCTGGACTCAACAGCTCCGAAGCAAAGAACAAGGCCCGAAACTCAGTGTTCCGCCAGGAGTCGGGTCTGCATTGTGTGTGTGTGTCCGTCTTTTCTTTCTTTGTTTCTACAGAAATAAAGGTTTGAGTTGTTAAAGATGTTTTTTTTTTCCTTTGCCTTCTTCGCTGCACAGACGAATGTGTCTTGTTACAAGAGTTACCCAAGTGACGTAGTGCTTTATTGCCTACTGCCGTGATGAGAGAGAGAGGAAACGCAGGGAGGCTAACCAGTCAAATCTTGCTGTGAAACTACTCAAAGCGTTAACAAAAACCACGTTTTAAAGGAGTGTAATTGCCCCGGCACTTTGCTATGAACTAGAACCTTGCATAGCACGTAATCTAAGCGAATTATGTTTGAGTGTAACGCTACAGACTGCGATTTGGGGCGTCAGTCTGTACCGCAGTGTGTGGCGTTACGGACTGCGGTACAGACTGATAACATTGACTAGTCGAGTCGGGTTCGACCATGGGTGTAAATTCAGATATACTTACGTAATGTATGATGACTTATGTAACCTTGTTACAGCCTTCTCCCTGCAAATATTTGGACGCTAAGGGTTAAGTATCCCAAGAAAGCTGCACTGGTGCGCACTTGCACATAGAGAAACAAAAACAGCAAGTGTGTTACAATAAGAGACCCGATGACAATGGCAATTCGAAAAGGCGGACATTTTCGTTCCACATGGAGAATACTCCGTCCGCGTTAAGGAACCATAAAGATGAAAATTGGCAAGTTTGTGCCCATTTTCACATTAATATGAACTATAAACAAGGCTCTCTACCGTAAACAGCGGAAAACGCCTTACCGCTTGTATGTCTTCCTTACTTTTCATTATGGTTAAGGGCGATTTCATTTCTTCGCCTGTTTTTTTTTTATCTTTTTGAGTACTCACATGCTTAACTTTGCTCCTGTAATCGGCATTCCATGTTCTTCAGATTAGCCGTTTCAATCTTTTGTACGAATGCGGCGCGTTGAATCAGATAACCTCACTCGGCATTCTTCCTTAACCTTCGTGCAGTACACGCTTACGATGATGGGTGACCAACTAGCTCGCACACTGCTAAAAGGTGGATAAGATTTGACCCAAAGAGGGCGGTAGAACTGAAAATGAACTTTTCGAAATGTTAATTTTCCTAGCGCTACAGGGAAAAAACGCGCATCCCTCGTTACGGCGCACCAGGTAGGCACGTACATGCGTGATGATGACGTGCATGGGCAGAAGGAGGTACCATATTTCACATAATCGAGGGTCGAATCAACAGATAATTTTATACGACGGGATTCTTCGACGTTAGCTCAACACCTTCGCTAACAGCATGTTCGCCGTCATCATTGCCTGGTGCACATATCTTTGCGAACCGCTCTGCAGTAAACAAAATGCTTTCGGAACACGACACCGAGTAGCGTTTAGCTGCCCAAACAATCCTTTATTTTTCCTTCTCCATCCCTCTTGTTCCAAAGAGGAGATCTTTAATATGTGAGGTTTTGTACTGAACCGACATCTCGAAACTCGACGTTTACTGCTCTGACAGTCCTGGGATGTACGCATTTTGGCTTTGACTTTGTTCAGTCGTGTATACGTATACAATGTGTCATGCCAATAAGGTGAGGCAAAACGAAACAGACGAATGCGCATATGCAACCCATTTACGCATGCACATATTTGCTGTTAGATGACGCCATCGAGCACGTACTCTTCCCACTGAAATCGAAACGGTGTAAACTTGAAGTGCCTTTAACGTCGATCTATAGATATCGAATCCGTGCGGGGTCGAACTAATGGGACATTAAAGAAAAACGCTAATTCAGTTTAAACTAAGAGAGTTTCATTTCAAAAAGCACAATTTTCGTTAATTCTACGGTTGGAATGCGATTACAAGAAGAGAAAATAAAGGCTGAATTTTTACTTCTTAAACGGTGGGCCAGAACCCCGCCAGCGGTACGCCAACTATATACGACGTGATGGATTTCAATGTGTTTTCTCGTATTTCGGCCACTGTAGCGCCGTAAATGTTCTCAAAGCTCTCTAGGTTCAGACTGTAGCGTTTTAGGATTCAGTTAAGCCCTTCTGAAATTTATTATATGCCTGAGCAGACGCCTTCAACATCCAGGACGTCACGGTGAGCTGGGGCTGGAACTTCAGGAGAGGTGTTCCTTTTTGGCGGCGTAACCCCGCCCCCTTCGTGTTCGTCATTCTATGGCTAGCCTCTTTACGCAGTAAGAGTGGCATCTGTGGCAATTTACTGATACAGCTCAGCGCGAACTCTTCACGCAGGGGACCACGCGCTCTCTAAGCGTGCACCTCTTGGGATGGGGCGGTGGAATCGCGAAAGCGCGAGTAGCCTGGTGCATCTCGGCGCGAGCAGTATTTGTAGGCGGCCATGCCGATGAAAGTGACTGCTGCCGATGCGACGATGACGCACATCATGACGATGGACGAGGTGAGTTCGGGTGAGTGGGCATCATCGCACGAGAACTCGTAAGGCAGCAAGTCACCCACGGGACGCCCCTGCACGCCGGGTGGCGCCGCGCACCTGCGCATACGAGTGATCGCCGTCTGTGAGGTGCCCAGAAGTCGCGCTATTGTCTCAACGCCACTGTGCACTCAAGGCTGACAGCGTTAGCGCGCAACCGTACATTTTGGCTCTCAGTACTAAGACACTTTCGATCGATCGATCGATCGATTGATCGATTGATCGATCGATTGATCGATTGATCGATCGATTGATTGATTGATCGATTGATTGATCGATTGATCGATCGATTGATCGATTGATCGATCGATTGATCAATCGATTGTCTGTCATCATGTCAAAGTAACATTTGGGTACTGCGAGGCGCCGTGCCACGGTATGTGGAAGACACCGGAATATTTCAAGCAAATAAGCTTTGGATTTGCAGCACATATGTTTTGAAAGAAATTGAACTATGAAAAAACAGAACATGCACCAAAATCTCAATAAACATGTGTTTCCGAATACCCTCAAAAAGAACGCGACCGGAAGTTGAACCCCAGCTCGCAGGTGCAGAATGTGACAGACGTTGATCCGCCTGGAAGATGCGCTTGAATATGCTAGGAACGAAGGCGCGGCCGCACCTGGGCCTGTAGTCGGGTCGCAGCCTATCCACCAGCTGCGCCATCCAGCTGAGCCGACAGTCGCACGTCCACGCGTTCTCGCTCAGGTCAACGGCCGTGAGTCGGTTCCAATCCTGCAGCTTCGAGGAGAGGCTGCGCAGGCCCGTCTGGCGCAGGTGAAGCTCGTCAAGCTGCACCGAGTGGCCGTGCCAGTCGCTGCGGAAGGCGTACGGGTCCACCTGCGCGTCGCACGAGTACAGGGGGCCGCTTGCTCGTACTATAAGGTCGCAAAATGTATACTATCGTGAGCAGTATGAAAGGGAACACGGCAACGCGTGTCCTATAAACTCATACCTTACTTGGGGCAATACACGGTGGCCGCCGTCGATAGCGAAGTGGTAAGGTGGTCACTGTCAAAATGCTTCATGATTTTACATGCGGATACCACCTCTCCTCTTCATATATTTACCATCTGGAGAGGAAGAATAAAGGGACGGTGCTCTGAGTAGGAGATGCAGTTAAATGTACATCAGCGGCTGTGGTTCTTGGAGATATTCTATGATGGAATCTAAGACTCGTTTCCTGCGGTTCCTCACTAGGGCTTATCCACTGCTGAAATGTTGTTAGTCGTAGCAATGCGGGAAGCTTCAGTATGCTTTTCTGTCGATACCTCGTGTGCACTCAAGGTCCCCTCGTCCTCCACAAGGTGCAACGCGCTGGAGGTTTTGCTTTTGTGTAACAGTGCTAACCTTTTCACCCTCTGAAACCGTGCTACTCTAGCGAGGTAAGCACTCTTCCACAAAGTGGAAATGGAAGCGATGTAGGTCACCGATGGCCCCGCCAACGTGCTTTGTTTCTAAATGCGGGAAGCAACATGTCGGCAGCTCAAAGTTTGTCTTGCAGTACCGATCAAACGTCCCTCATTTCTGTTACAGGCTATAATTCGCATCGTCATAAGCAGTGTCCATTGTCAAAGCAGCGATAGTCCTTGTTACACTCGAGCGCATTGCCAGACATTAAAAATGTACAGGCGTTGTCATTACCGGTTGCCAAGGAGAACGTGCTCCCCGTATTACATAAATGAAGATGTAGCGCGGGGAAGCCAGCTATGATACCAAGTAAAACCGCAATAAATGAAATCAGAAAGAAAATGCTTTATGATAACTAAAAGAGCAGCGCCCAGCTGTTCGAAACCAGATCAGGGTTACTGACGACGCGTCTTATAGGAGAACCCTGTGGTGTGCTGCTGCGCTGGAGAGGTGGCACACATGCGCCAAAACTCAGATGAAAAACAAAAGGTGGACACGGTCTCCGTGTTATGCCGTCTTTTTTTCCGTGTTTCCACTTCTGTTTACGTGTGTGTGCCACCTATACAGTGCAACAATACACCATACAGTCATGTCATACCAACTAGCCTCAGTTGAAGCACTTCTTAATGCTGTAGTAGAACATTTTCAGGTGAAGACTCGTGCATAGCATGTGCAAATGGTGCAGAAAACATTGCCAATATTCTGCTAGGATGTCAGAGTATCCGTACAGCGATAAATGCGAAATCAGCAGTTTTGACCAAGGAACTACATTTTAAGGACATTTAAGGGGTAACATAACTGAAATACGCGGATATTGGACTAGTAAATGACAGCTTGAAGAATTGGTGGCGCAAAGAAAGAAATAACGACGCTATAAATCCAATCTTTCTATCGGCGAATAATGCAGCGTATTGTTTAAAGATATTTAAAGAGCTGCATGCAACAAAATCCTTGAAAGAACGATGCCAGCCCCTCCTTTAAAAGTGCATGTTCATACCATCATCATCAACAACAACAACAACAACAACAACAATTACATCATCAATTCAGCAGCGCCTCTCTCACCACTTGGCTTTAGGCAGCGGCCACCGCCAAGCATCGTTTCAAGTTGTGGCTGGAGCAATGTCACTCCTGTGTTCCCTTTCATATTGCTCACAATAGTACGAAGGGTAGGATTACAGACAGTTTCGTACCATACCATAGTGTTAAACTTAAAATCAGCTGATCGCATCCGACAAACCTTCCCAGCCGGAAAGTACAGCGGGTGTTGCACTCGTCTGATGCGGCTATAGGAGCGTAAATAAAATTTGCACGATAACACAAAGAGCAGTGCCCCGCGTTTTGAGATCTAAGGTGGCTGCCTTAGATCTCAAAAAGTATACAGGAGCAAGTATTCGCAACAGTATGAGGCCTGTATCGGCTACAGAAACAAAAATCCGAAAACGGCTCAGCACATTGTGATGGCATGTCCTTGCCGAAGCGCTAGGCTTCAAAGCTAATGCGACCGTTAATTGGTCAGTGATCGAGAGAAGCAACAGACGTTTAGAGTATTCATATATAAAAAAAAAGCAAGGAAGGCGATACAAGCGTACGCCACTTTACAAAATACAATGGATATTTCATATACTAGAGTGCAATAGAAATAGTAAAGCCTGATTATGATCAGCTAAGGCAGGCTAGCGGACCATTTGTCGCCCCCCACTTCAAAACAGATGTCATTAAATATCATCATGATCGTATGGCTAACACGGCAACGCGGCAGGGTGTTACTGGGGCGGGCGTTTTTCTCTTTTTCTTTAATGCATATTGCTCTTTCACTTTTCTTTTTCACTTTTCTTTCTATTGTCTGCAGAAAATTACTGAATCAAGGGAAAATAACATTCTCAGCATTTCCGTGGGAAACAGTGGCACAATTACGCTCAGTGAGCGAGCACTGACTCGTACATCCCTTTCTGCAAGTTCGCGAGGCAATAGGCCTTCATTAAGAACCATGTTGCTTATAGATTTAGACTTATGGTGAACTTACAAGTCGAGCGATAAGTTTTCTAGTTCAGCTTGCGACGTCTTTGCGCATTACATCGCTCACTGTAAACTCTGCGGAAGTGGAAGGCGCCGAATTAAAGGCCAAGTACAACAAAATTTCGGACTGCGTTAAAAGCCTTGTTTGAGATGGTATGGATATAATGCTGCCCCTGTGCAAGATGTAAATTTTATGTTTGAAATACGAGCCGATGCTTCGCGAGACCCTCGCAAAAACAGACGTGTTACATATTGAAATTAAAAAGCAGGAAATCTGTGTGTGTGTGAGGGGAGGGGATGTCACTTTTACCCCTCGCCAGAAGTCACGCATGATCCAGAAGCTTAATAACCAACTCGGCTCTCCGGCACAACCTCCGAAATTTGGCGGCGCCTGCGGTTGCCCGCTGCTCGCTGAAAAATATCGGAGGCGGCGTGCCTCGATTTGCACCATATCCGCTAACCATCAGGTGCGCATGTCATCTGCAGATGTGCTATCTAATAGCTGCCAATAAGAAAATTAGACAGTTACCAGCTCTGCAGCTTTGACAATATTGCTTCAATATAATGTACTATACACAATTATAAAATTATAACCAATGGAGCCTGAGCGCAATTTCGTTTCAAGTGGCCTTTAATACTCACTGGCAAGACACTATAAAATTTCCGACGGCTGTATTGAAAGCTTTCGTGCACCACCCCCCCCCCCCCCGCTCCCTCCTCCCCGCGCATTTCTCGACCATATTTATTACGGCCACTGCGGCCACAGCTCGCATCTTCCGACACCCTGGCTAAAACATCATCGGAGGACCTGATCTAATGGCACTAGACGCATCCGGTAGGTCAACTACAGTGATTTTAGAGTAGTACCAATACGATAAAGGATAAGAACAATAGAATTCATACACAACTTAAATAAAATATTAGTTTTGCCTGTAACGTGAAGCAGTGATGCGGTCCGAGCTGGCGAAGTACAAATGCGCATTTCGCGAGATGCTTCTTGGAGTGAACATTTGCAGGTGGCGAGCGGCCACTCTCCTTTCAAGAAGCGAAAGTGCGAGTCGTACTCATTCGTGAAAGTTGCGCCTCCCAGTGGCTAAGTGAAAAGACTCGGTTTTTCTTCCAATCCTTTTATCTATCCGGACTTTGCACTGGTCTCTACTGAAGCAGCCTTTTAGTTTCTTTCATCAAAATTTAGTCGATTTTTCTCACATGTATATTTTGGCCACCCCATAAGGAGTCCTCACGCTATAGAAAACTAGATGACGTCTGCGCCAACCAGTAAACATGAGAAGAAGCCGAGCGCTAAGAGATGAAGACTAAATGAAGACCAAACAGATGCGCTCAATTATACTCATTACGTGTAGCAGAAGAAGACTTCGTTTAGGACCACCTCCGAAAACGGGAAAGCGACGTGTTAGAACACGACGAAAGCGCGGATGTCAGCTCTGTACAGCAAACATATGTTCAGTTGGCCAATCATGGCAGCAGCTGGCATGATCGCGCCCTCCAGGATCAGTATTCTCCGCTGGTGTAGCATCGGCAGAGTGGCTGAGAGGT
Source organism: Dermacentor variabilis (assembly GCF_050947875.1). NCBI lineage: Eukaryota > Metazoa > Arthropoda > Arachnida > Ixodida > Ixodidae > Dermacentor > Dermacentor variabilis. Next base: position 30,401,949 of record NC_134572.1, on the reverse strand, counting down.
TGGAGGTTCAACCCATGTTTAGCAAATCAGGAACACGCAGTTGCTTTTTCTGTAACTTGATAAAACGTGCCATACATACCCGAACACACATACGCACTGACTGCGCCAAAGCAATTTCAAACGACAACGTCACGCCAGTGCGGCGGACGCACCTGATATAATAACGTCATTCATTCAATCTCATTCTTTGTTCTTGATCCCTGATGAGTGTTTAGAAGTATAATATGTCAAAAAAATGGCAATAAAGAAAAAATCAAATTGGCTGAGCGGTATAATACTATACTGTCGATCTGTAAGTCATGAATTGGAATGCTCGGAGCCCAATGAGAATTATTTTCTTTATGTGTAAGCTTTGCGCAAGACAGATTTTGGGATTCAAGCGACCGACGGCAGCGGACACAGGTGGCGCTCAAAACAACTAGGCCAGTGAGCTCATAACAGCTATCGCTGTAAAAGATGTCAGTGCCCCCCCCCCTTCCCCTTCTTCCCTCCCTGCGCTCCTATTTGTCACTGTCAGGCTTCCTTTGAAGTTGTTCCCAACTTTTCCCTTGTTAATCGTTTCAATTGACTAAAAGCTTGCTGTTTACGTGCAGGAAATCAGAAAGCACTCTTTTGTAAAAAAACCAAATCAGCCGAGGCCGTGCGGAGCAAAACCTAACGTCGGCTAATAGTTAGCCCACTTATCTGTAAGAACAAACATGTTGACTGCAAACACGTTGACGGTCCTGGCAATCAGCGCTCCAAAAGGAAGTAAACATTCCGCTATAAATATCGCCCCACAAGATCTCCTGGCAGCCAATCGTGTGCTTTCTAAGACCATGCAACACTTTGCGCATCAGACTGCCTACTGATGGAAGAGTGCTCGCGTTTAACGATATGTGCGTTTCCTTGATGCACCTGATGTGATTGGCATTGAGAGAGATGTTGCTTTAGACTTATACTCAGGATAGAACAGAACCCCCCGGGCCGGTATTCACAATAGTTCTGATGCTGGAATTGTTGGTTGTAGCACATGTCAGCCAATCGTGCTGGATGGCATATTATTGGTGAAGGCAACCGGCTAATGGCAAACATCACTTTGTTAATTCGGCCCCAATTGAACCAGTGGCTACAATCTTGCACTGTCCGGTTGACTCCACTTCCTTCCACGCGGCGATGCCGCTTAGAAAGGAATGCGATCTTTTCAGTGCGTGCCACTTGTGCCCGCTCTGCGTATGCTCCGCGAAGCCATGAACTTCAGTATAAGCTCCAAATGTATATTTAACAATAAAACAAATTTGCAGCAACAACGTGTCATTACTCACTTCCCGGTGGCCGCTAAAGCGGTGTCTCTCTTATATCGCTGTTCTGTCTTGGCCCTGCTCTGGTCTATCGATGGTAAAGTAGCGTTACTTCTGTGATTCCATCAGGATGCACCAAGTGGCTACACGTTACGACGGAGGGCTTGAATGAAATAAACGACCGGCGCGTATGACAAGAAAGTTCATTCAAGCTCCCGTGTTCTGCGCCGTGTAAGACGAGATGGAATAGCACCCACAACTTATCCGAAGATTAATCTTACTCATTGGTTCATATAAAGTTCTCGGCTACCTCCGCCAGCTTCGGGTTGTAGCTGAGATGCAGCTCCTTCAGGCTGGGCAGGAATCCGAAGGCGTGTGCATCCACCTTGGTCAGCAGGTGCAGGTCGTTGAGACGCAGTACGCTCAGCATCGGCAAGCCATGCAGGCTCGAACCGGTGATGACTCTAAACAGGTTCCGGCTCAAATCGAGCGAGCGCAGCGACTTCAGAGTCCGGAGGGCCCGCTGGGGAACGTCTCGGAGGTCGTTACCGGCCAACCCTAGAGTCCTGACGCCAGGTACGAAACGAAAGGCAGTTGGAGGAATTACCACGTGTGCCAAGTGGTTCATCTGAAGCACGCGAAGCCGCGAGACAGGCGTGAAGGCGTCGTCCCGCAGGTAGTGGATTGGATTGTGGTCCACCACGAGTTCCTCTAGATTTGCCAATCCCGTGAAGCTCTCGCCGTTGAGGATGCGGATCCGGTTGTAGCTCAGGTCGAGGGCCACGAGCGTGCTCAGTCCGTGGAAGGAAGAGCTGTTGACGATCCGCATCGCGTTGTTGGACAGAGAGAGAGACCTGAGCCCCGAAGTCGCGTTACTACGGCTGCCGCTGACCGGCATCCACCAGCCTCGTGACATAGAAGCTATGTTGTTGTACGACAGGTCCAGCCTCGAAAGTGTGGGCGCCAACGAGAAGGAACCTCGCTGGAGCTGCGAGATGCGGTTGTGCTGCAGCGACAGCGACGTAATGGGCGCAGGAACCGAGACTCCTTGGAGGTAGGAGGCGTTCCGGGCCGAGCAGTCCATATTCAGATGGCCCGGCTCATGAGTACAGCAGTGGTATCTGCTGCAGAAACTTTGGCCGCTGTTCTCGGATTGTGACTCGTCAGGCGCCACCGTGCTGACTGCAGCGAAGTGGCAGGAGGCCAAGAGCAATCCGCAGACCTGATATCCCAGCAGCCACGCTGGCATCGCGTCGGCGTCACACAGGTTCGTCCTGCGACATGAACAGCCCAGCAGGAATTTCAGGTAGCAACTTTTAAGGCAAGGCACCGCACTCGGAGCGAAAAGCAAAAATTGAATACATCGGTTAATAAAGAAACGACTACAACCATACGTGCGTACAGCAAACAGGTCACGGCCTGAGTCTCACTCGCACATCGAAAACTTTGCATAGTTGTAGGTGCTCATCTGGGAGATTCCTTCATATAAACTGTGGTACGAAGGCGTAAGCGTTATTGAGGGATAGCTGAAACAGGCACACGTGACGAAGACTCCAACTTAACGGTTAGTTGGGGTTTAATGGCACAAAGGCAACTAAGGCCATGCTGCGCCAGTCACAAGACAAAAGGAAACGAAAGGTTAAAGCAGGCAAACCTGCATTGCATTATAGTTCGCGTAAATAACCAGTTGTCTCTAAAAAGTGGAATAGGTTAGTAAATCGCACTAGTGGGTCATCTGCCAGTAATAGGGCAGGGTGTAAAGGCATATTTAAATTATATAGGTTGCGTAAAAGCTTCCGTCGCTGTGTTTCAAACTGTAAGAGGTTGATTGCATTTTTCGCAAGTCGGCGGGTTTTCTTTACGGAGGAGAAAGTTGTGTGTTAAATGTGTGTGTCCGATCCGAAGTCGACACAGGATAACCGCATAGAACTGTTGCTGGTGAGTACATGACTTCCACTCACCAATTACGGGTTTAGTAAGATGTAGCTTGTTGCTTAAGCAATGGTCCCATTTCTGTTGCCATTTGGACGTCAAGGCCTTCCTAATAGCCGTGATACTATCCCGATATGGAAGCGCCGTGTCTGTTATGTATCTGTGCACTGCCATTGTTGCGCACCTATCCGCTGCTTCATTTCCCGGTATACCGACATGGCTTGGTACTCAGCAAAACCTAATTGACCGGCCGTATTTGTTTAATGTTACCATGTTTAAAATGTCCCCTATCAGGGGTTCACATTCGGATTTCGCGTGTAGAGCCTTCAGAGTGCTTAATGAATCAGTGTACATTACGGTGTTTTCGTGTTTGTCAGCGATGCTCTCTTTAACTACAGTCCATATTGCGTATACTTCGGCTGTGTAGACAGAGGCATGTTGTGGTATTCGAATACTTGTTTCCCAATGTACATTTCCCAGTGTTTCCCAATGTACATTAACGTTTTGACACGTGACTGTTTGTACGAAGGAATAACCCGGCGGCCACGTGATTTCGTAGGTGCGCCCGTGTGATATACAATTCCATCGCCCGTAATTCGTTAACCAAGACTACCAGGCTTTACTGGAGGGCATGCGGTATTACTATATACTATATTCTGCACCCCGTTGATAAATCACAGCGGCACACTTTGGCTAAATATGCAATGGTAAATTATGTGCGAATATGTGGCGTCGCAGTTGTAGTTTATGCATCGCAACATGACCCCATGACGTTTTGCATAAAAATAAAAAAAAAATCGTAGAGTCTCTGTCTGCCCTTCCTTTTTTATTATTATTACTATTATTATTTTCAACAGTATGAAGGGTGAGTGGGAATGTGACGTTCCCGCCATGAATTTTCTTGGTCTTCCTTAATTCATTCACTTTCCGCCGTTTATTCATATTATTTTGTTGCATCGGCGAGGGGTAAACTTCCGGGCCTTGTGCAGCAGCCGATTGAACTATTCTTTCGTTTCCATCATAGCCTCATAGCAATCATTTTTGAAGAGAACAACAAAACTTAAAGTGGTACTGTTTTCAACATTTCTTAATACATTTTCTCGGCATTGGCTCGCACGAATCCGAGCCCCCGCTATCGCTTGAATTGGCCACTCGCTGCGAGGGATGACGATAAATGCATAGAAGCGGAGAAAAAGGAATCCTTACAAAATGCAGGCCTGAGCGAATCCTCGGGAATTAACGGCATCGTGGCATGGACGACAATGCTTACGCATGACGCTCGCAGCACGCGTGTGAACGATGCATGGATACGCACGCAACTCGTAGTTACCCCTGCTTAAGCCCTCAACCCGCCATCTCACTCCTTAATTGCGTTCCACTATACACGCCTCCGTTATAAAGATGCGCACGCTGATTATAAGCCGTAATTCGTGTGCCTTATAATAATTACCGACAGAGCCACATCACGCCCGACGCCTAGGAGTACAGTTTCGTTCTAAACCACTCGTTGAGCAATTTAGCTCAGCACGTTGAGCGTTAGAAAGCAAATTACCAAAAGTAATATCGCAGAAGACGCTGAACTGAAGCGATAACAACGCAGACCTCTAATATGTCGGCGATTCCGGGCTATTTCTGTTATATTTCTTCCCTAGTCTAGATGGAATCACACTTCGCGCGCCGCCCTCGATCAAGCTCGGATATCTCTGACGCTCAGTGGAGTCGACTAAAGCCGTTCGGTTCCCTGGGGCTTCTTCAGAGACGTGCCAACGCGAACGGACCGAGTTTCTGACGATTTCACCGAGTTGCGGGATGACTTGCGCAGCAGTCGTTCTGTAAGTCGTCGACGTTCGAAGCTCGAAAGACTTGACGAGCAGATCTCACCGCCTATCGGTTAGAACAAGACAAGGAAACTCGCGAGATTTCCCTCGGGACCGGCGCGAAATTGGGCAAAGAGAAGACGTCTAGTCGCGGAAGCCGGTAATCTATGGAACGGTGCTTGTAAAATGAAGCGTGTGGGCACACGCGGAGGATCAAAGAGCATAGACAGGCGGTGCTGTAATGAGCTCTAGCTTCACCTCCCCCCCTCCCTCTCTTTCATCCCAATCCCCCGAAGAAGCGGCCGCTCACATAGCCCTGATTTAGCGCTAGGTCTACTAGCTCATCTATCTGCAATACGAGTTTCCGCATCACGCACAATATCGGGCAACGGTATAAGATAGCGACGCTGTGCTACTACGACGGTCACGAAGAAAGTCATAGCACACTGTACAAGCGCGTCCGATGTGAAACGGAACACTTAATTAGCCTACTGCGGAAGTGAGCGTTCGTATATTCAAGTTGTTGATTGATGCTAAGTACCCTTGTGATGTGAATAACTGGCTTCGTGGGATGCTTTTGATAGCGACAAAAAAAAGAGAGATTTAGTTACCGGTTTTTAATGCAAATTAGGCGGGCTAATTTTACACTGGCGCTCCCTCTGTACACGGTCATAACGACAGGTGTTTTAGACTAGGCCGGTTGCCAAGTGGCCATCTGGTTTGCTGAGGCCGGCGCAAAACGAAAGTGGCGAAACTTGCGACATAGAAGAAGCCATGTGAAAGCAATTCACAAGGTTAATGTATTTTTACGAGACATTTCACCATAAAACTGATGACGCAACATCCGTGCGTACTTTTCACCGCATTCGAGCCAGAAAATCCTGGATTGATACGATGCCATATTAATTTTTTACCGATCTAATTACCAACTGAGCGTCGACGCGCAGCATTCTTGAGGCGTTCAACTCATTCAAGCAAATGACTTTAAGAATCCTTGTCGACCCGTGCGCAATCATCTTCTTCAGTGCCACTTCGAAACAATGGAATGGAACGTTATAATCGTCCTGCCGGCGCTACATCAAAGCTCTCTGGTGTTGCAATGAAACGACGCGTTTCACGCGACGAGTTAGTGCCTGTGGGAGCTCTTATTGGCTGCGCATAATGGACAAAAAGCCCCTTCATTGCACTTCAATGCCACCTGTTTCCGTCGAAGACGCGCAAAGAGCTGAGAAGTTCATTAGAGAGGCAAGAAGCGCGCCAGGTCATAGTCACACGAGCAAGGTAACAAAAGTTTCATTTTCCGAATGCTGCAAATGCCCAAGAATACTGTATCTTATCGCTTTCGTTTCTCCCGTGAGGGGCAAAGCCCCCGGGGAAATCTCCAGAAGCCCGTTTCCTCCTTCAAATGACAAGCAACGAGATCTGTTAGGCACGTGCCGTGACATTTGCAGACTTGCTTCTGCTTAAGCCTGAAGTCTCTCCCGTCCCATCGTCCTCGCCCACCAGCTGCGCCAAGCTTCTGTAGCATTATTGCAGTCCTACAACCAGGCACGTTCCTTGATTTTTTCCGCGTAGGCGGGCAGAAAGAACTAGTGAATTTTCCCTCACTGCATCACAGGTGCCATCATGGCTGGGAAGAAAGCTTGCAAAAAGAATGAGGAGCTTGTGCCGGGAAAATCGCTTCGGTGGATATTATGTTCTCGGACCTTCTTTTCAATCAGGCTTCCTGTCGGTTCTTTAGATGCCGCATCAAACGCACGATATTATTGAGAGCACGCGATGTTCGCTCCATCGTGGAACACTTGAATGGTCTGCATTTCTCGTTTATGCGTATACCGCGACAAATTTCAAATCGCGCAAGTCAACGGCACAGCGCCAACAAAGTCTACACAGGACAGCTTTAGGGCAAAATGCGTAATTTAGGGACTAGGTAGCCATATTTAAGAGGATGACAACTTTAAAGAGAAAAATAGGTCAGCACAGAGCGCGCTTCTTCCCCCTGTACATGTACTAGAATCATTCTTTTAGAACTGGCACAGCAACAGGCACAAATTATCACAACTGTGAAAAGTTAGCTGTCGATAACTTTGCCAGGCACCAATGGTAACCAGAGAGTACGAAAATTGATTGCTACGCTACACGGTATATGAGCAGAAACGCACTTTATAACTTCATGGGAGCTCGGCTGGATTACCTTATGTCTCGGCTAACTCCAACCAATGTGGTTCGAGACACACGAGGTTCTTTTTCGCGCATTAAGAAGATTTCGCAGCAACACATCTTGCCAGGCCACGTCGTGCAACTTCCCCGACTTGCTTTTGTGCCCAACTTATCTACTCGGTGCGCACTCCGATGCAGCAGCATAACAGACGACCCAGCGAATTGGAATGAGTGCGAAAACTTCACTATGCTCTGCTCACACGTGACGCCTTCTGCGTCATGACGTCATGACATACACCTCCTGTGAAACTAAACCCAACTTGCTTCGCCTGAAAGTTACTATTGTATAAGTTGCTTAAAAGAATCTGAGGAGTGCCGTTATATCATTCGGCGTTCCGGGACTCCGGCCCTTCGTTGCTTTATATATTCTTGTTTTACACGAGCTATAGTAAACTGGAATAAACTTTCATAGCAAACCATAACACAGGATTTTATAACGTGTTTTTAAATGCAGTTCTATCACGTCCTTTCGTAATGTGTATTTTTGTTTACTATTCTGAATTTTTCTTCCTACATTGTATTTGATAATGTTTGTCAATGTTTATCGCTCTGTTTGCATGTCTCTGCAAAGATATTGCAAGAGATCGCAGTATCTGTAAATAAATAAAAAATGAAGAGTCGGAAATGCCATGTCAGTACTCGGACACTAAAGCTAAATGTTAGGTTAGTCCAGGCTGGATTGGTCAGCTGGTATACCTAACAGGCGATATTTAACGACATACATCTAATCGTAGAAAATGACGTAAAGACGAAACAGCTGTGGCGAGGCCGAATTGAAATTTCTGCAACGGCAGATCTGCGCGAAATAAAGTACCTTCGCAACCTCCGGATGAGGTTAGAAAATCTTTGAGTGATAAAGAAGAGACCAGAATGTGTTCCAAAACAGCCGGAACCTGGCAACGTTTGTCCCCTGGGAAAAGGTATTGACATAATGGTTAAAATGGTCAATATAAGAAAATCATAAATATATGATCAAGCTTGACCCTAAAACCGTGCGATAAAAATCGTCGGTTCGCGCGCTTATGTGGAAATCGGTGTTAAGCCAAATAAAACAAGCGTGAAAGCTCACTATACTACAACTCTACAATGTCTAAAGTGAACAAAATTGATGTATCACGCTAGTATACAGTGCGTTTCATCGGACACTTTCGAAAATTCTTGAAGGTTGTCTGTGGCAGATAGCAGAATTTTAGTTCACGAGGTGGTCTACTAAAAGCGGCAGACACTACTTGCAAAACAAATTGAAATGCATAATCGACTCATTAACAAAAAACCATTAATTAGCGTTTTTAGCTAATTACCTCATGGCCCATATTGCAAATTACAAATTCCAGCCGTGGAGTTCGCAAGCTAGATCCTCTTGGAATGAATTCTCAGGATGACACCAGTTTATAGATATTGATTCCCGAACGTTGCGGGAAAATGCATTGGTGTTCCAGTAGTATTCCTCTCTTAACAAAACGTCGTTTTATAGATTCAAGCACAAAAGTAACTGGAAAGCCAATGCATTTATCCGCAATGTTCGGGAATTAATATTTTGAAACTGGTGTCATCCTGAGAATTAGTTGGAAGTGAATCAGACTTGTGAATTCCACGGCTAGAATTTGTAAATTGCAATATGGGCCATAAAGTAATTAGTGAGAACTTAGTGAATTTTTGTTATTTAATCGGTTATGGATTTCAGTTTTTTGTGCAAGTAATGCCCGTCTCTCCGAGTAGATCAGCTCATAAACTAGAATTGTGCTATATTCCACAGGCAACCTTTAAGAATTTTTGAGAGCATTCGCTGAAACACCCCGTATAGAGCGTACACCGCTAATTTCTGAACACGGCTTTTACGAGACACACAAAAAAGAGGTGATAATTTCGCAGTAGTAAGTTGTTCCTACCTTTATTTTTTCGCTAAAGATGAACTGTCGGACCCACTTTTTCAATTATCAATTAATCCTGCATCGTATCTGTTCAGTACAACGTCTAGGCTTACTCGACACCATCATCCGAATTCACTAATACCTTATTTTGCACGGACGGATGTGTTCAAGTATTCTTTTTTTCCCCGAACTATAACAGACTGGAATAACTCGTTGTTGCCTGTTTCAATTGATTGACTCATTGTATTACTTTTGTGTCTTACCGCCTTACTTGATTGAATAATGCATTGTAATATTGTTGTGTTTAACCACCCTGCTTGGACCTGTTTTAGGTCTGCAGTATGAAATAAATAAATAAAATAAATAAAAATATAAGATAGTGATAGTGTCTGTACAGTGTACCTACTAGCATCGGAGTGCAAAGGCTTAAACCTTGCAATGCGTTAATGTTTTTTGCGTATTTCGTCCTGCGTGTTTGGTATTTCGCAAGGGACTAAGATGAAAATTTTGCTCGAACCAGTCATAAATTTTAACTTTTCTTTTAAATCAGCCAATTCTATTCAAGTCGAATCACTGGCTCCCCATTTACAAGCACTCCTACTTACCGCATGTAGACGAACACTGATATCTAAACCGCATAGGAAATAAAACGCTTCTTGATTAAAATTATGCACCCAGAAGCTCAAGGCAGACCAATGAACATAATATAAAGAAACACTAAGATAAATTCTAAGGCAATCAAGTTTAGCAGACTATACTCCTGGAATCGCTAACAGACTAGTTCTAACAGATTTTTCATCAAAGGATGCAGGGGTTGCGTTCTGCTAGAGTACGCAAGATCCCCTTGGGGCCAAGCAAAGCTCGAACTTTGTATTTTTGAATGCCCGAGGTGCTTGCGTCTCTTAATCTAAAGCCGTCTACTGGCAGCAAAGGCGCGGAAAGTCAGAAAGGAAGGCAAAACAGAAATACGGGTGGCAATGCCAACGTTAAAATCCCGCACCACGTCGCAATGACACCATAGATTTCGGCAAGGTATTAATGGTTTGTCGAGTTAAGACAAAGAGATGGAGAGGGGGTATTAAACGCATTATATGGTAATTTCAGGACATATTGAATCTGGCAACTTTTAGGGATTCACTTTTCGCGAAATTGACCAAAACACGAGAAAATTCCTGGTGACCTATGACGTAAAGTGACGCAATTGCCTCTGAGTTTTGTCCTTCTGTTTCTCTGTTATAGTAATCAGCAATTTTGATCCAAAAGTGTCACTGCAGAACTTGTTTTTCTAGTGTTGAGCACAACGACTTCGAAAGCAACGGATAGCAGAGGAGATAAACGCAAGCCGTGCTCTCAACAATGATTTATTAGAAGCCGGATTATGGAGTTCTTAAGTTTGATGCACTAATTTACTAAAATAAACTTATTTGCTGTGTGTCTTTGAGGTTTGTTTATCTGCACTGGTACAAAGATGAATGTGTTGATGCAATTATCGGCCTTTCTTGCTCACGCAGCTTCTAAAATACGCGATAGGTGGTATTATGTTCATCATCATCGTCACCATCTTCCAACTATGCATATAAATTTGACGGACGAGGCGGACATAGAAGCCATAAAACTCTTGAATAGCTCACGTATTTTAGGCAGCGGCAGGAAGTTTGAGGAGTTACAAACATGAGATAAAAAGATCACAATGAGACACATGCGTCCTTGTGCATAATTGTCATGTTTAGAGATGACAATAGAAAGTAACCAAGAAACGTAACACGGGCATTTAACACGGGCACTTAGGCATTACGCGTATTCGACATGGACATTACAAACACAGCCGAAATGACCAACGTAGCCGTGTTGCCTGTCCATGCTTAAGCCTTGAATTCCTATACCACTCTCATCGAGGTCGCCGTCAGGATAGTAAACGACTCTCTATAACCTCCAGACACGAAGACAGCTCAGGGTAGAATAGGTTTTCAGGTTGGATTTTGTTACGCACCGCTCTGTTAGGTACGCGAACACCCAAGTCTTCGTTCGAAAGACTACGACTACATGCCAAAATCAGGATGGCGAGGTATGTGCGAACAATGTAACCATATCTTCAAAGCTTGTTATACTAAACACTGTTTTCCTTATAGCCTAAACACGGTAGTTGTAATATCACGGGTTGACATGTTGATGTTGCATCCTGAATTTTCATATCATCTCGCGGTATTCGAAAGGTACTGCAGAGGTGCTCCTCGTAATCTGTGAGAACGCAATGGTGTAGTTCAAATTAGAGTAAATTTTCCCCGAATTTTGCGTCAAGAACCCCTTCCCTACAGTTCTTCAGACTGGGATGAATAGATTGCTCAATCGCTTCCTGGTTAATGTGCAAAAGGATTGAAGGTAAAGTGCAATATAATGAATGTACAAAGGCTCTCAGAGGGGTAGCAGCAGGGTCAGAAGACCTCACTTCACGCGAGGCTAAAAGGCCGCATATGGTGCGTAAAAAAAAAAAAGGAAGACGGATAACCCTGTATACTGGACACGACTTGCCGCAGTCGCACTCTTGCGGATGCGAGACTCAAAATGAGAACGTAAAAATCGGCACGCCTGTATCGGCTCTCAATCCAGGCCACTAGCGACGTTGAGCTTACAGTGCTCCCGTTCACCAATAGATGGTGCCACGTTGCCCGTCAGTCGGTCTTGTGTAGTCGAGTTCCGCGCGGGCCTCAGATGTTGTGTGGGGCCTCTTCAAAATACCGATCCGTGTCGAGAATAACGTATCGGTGGTCCTCTTTAGCTCGCTTTAGCTTTGTCAAAGAAAAGCTGCCGTCCTATTGCTCAGCTATTCCTGCAATCCTTGATCGGGCACCATTATTGTGGTGGCTCAACGTCCTCTGCAGGTTATAGCGAGCATTCTCCAAATAGCGAATACATTCTGAGTTATACGCCTGAAGATGCGCAGCTAAATGTAATCGCTTCGTGTGCAAGAAATATGGCAGTCCGCTAGCATTTACTAGAGCTATGCGATTTGACACTGCCCACCTATAAGACATTAGTATGACGAATGACATATCGCTCGTTATATCAACGCCTGTTGCATTGTGAACTTTTTTTTTCACTTCATATTTGCGGCTATATTAACCCGATTATTACTCTGGTCTCCTGAACGAAGGGCATATCCTTTTGTTGTGAGCAGCAGCGCACAGGACCAGTAAATGTGGCACAGACTGGCACACTAACAACGCCTCTACAGCAATAATACTAACATCACCACCACCTTAATAAATATAAAAAACAAGGAGCAAGTCCCGCATCTGATAAAATCATAAGGTCACAACAGACATATGTCGGTTATCGCTAGCTTAAGCTTAAGGGAAAAAAAGCGATGTCCTTTATCAACGGGCAAGTACGTTCAGAACTGTTAATATTCGGCGTGGACAAAGACCATCCACGTTAAAAATCGCGCCGGAAGACTGGGAACAAATGTAAACAACGGGCTCTGCACAGCGGCTACGCGCCCTCTCGCTATGGCGAAGACAGCAGACAACACACTCACCTTACCCGTTGCAAGGCCAATGCAGGTTTCACCACGAGCCCTACTAGCAGCCACTCGGTATGGTGTCGCCAGCACTATCGCTGCCAGAACCACGTGAGGATAAGCCGAAGGATAGCACAGCCTTTTGTCTGAGAATCAGACTATCACATTTATCACTTGAGACGCGACTCTCCGGCCTCCAACGTTGCCCTCTGAAACTCGCCCCTTATTTTCGTCCAACGTAGCGGCTTCAGTATGCCCTTCGACAGGCTTTGGTAAAGCGCGATGTTTAATCTCAAACACAACAAAGTTTGTGGTAATCAAACCCCTTTCGATTAAAATGCCGGGAGATTAACCAAACGAACTATGGCTTTCGTCTGTTAAACACGAGGTAGCGGATTGTATAAGGCAAGGTGGTCGATGTATGAGCGTTAGACAGACAGTGGAACTCAGTGAGAATTTCTAATTTGAAGCACAATTCTCTGCATCGAACGATAAGTCGAGCTGCGATATACTCCGCTCAAGAGAGAGTTAGTCTTTGAAAAGTGGTGACAGGATCACAACTTTTAAAGGCGATCGAACGACAGAATTTAAAAATTACATTTTTTCAAGATGTGTGAAACCATCGCACAGTCGCATAGAGGGCTTGCACGTCGCTGTGCTGGTATCGCCGCTGCTTTGTGGTCACTGCAGAGAAAGAGAAGGCCGCAAAGATTAGGGGGCAAGAGGGGGGTTCGGGTGTTGGAGGGGGGGGGTGGGGGGGGGCGGTTGAGATTGGCTGTTAACAAAAGAGGTAAATCCCGTTCCGCGGACATCGCAACGGGATGAACACGTGAACTGTTAAGCGGTAAAATAGAACGCCTCAGCACTCGTCTTTCGCAACTATATCTACCTCCCAAAATAGGTGACCACGCACAAAGCTGCTGAACTTCGGCGGTGCGGTGTGAAGGTGTGAATCGAACATGAATTAGTGGCAGATATGGCAGATAACGTTCGCATGCTGAGCACGTCGTTTTTCGTCAGATCACCGAAGGTAATATATTTTAACAATAAAAAAAAGGTTTTCGGTAAAATGCAGAGTACGAAAGCAAGTAATAAATAGGAACACTTCGCGCGTGTGCAGCCCCACATTTAAAAAGAAAGAAAAAGAAGCTGCCCCTGTATGTACTTGCGAGAAACGTTTGCCAACCAAGGGGCTAAATTTTTGTGAAACTTATTTTTCATCCTTTTTGCCGCCTTTCTCGTCCAAATTGGACAACTCGGCGCCACGCAAAATAAGTTAACAGATCAAAGTAAGATCATTTTTACAGAACACAGATCATAAACAGAAAATATGAGTTGAAGGGCTCAGAGGTTAACCAGAATAACTGCCCGGTTGGGTACTCTACACTGAGGGAAAGAGGCTTTTTGGAGTACTCTTCCTGAAATAAAGAAATATAAATAAAGGGGAGGGGAAGCCCACACCACCAAGGTATACAGCAGGCGTAAAGCCAATAAAAAGTAACATAATGCGGGGTACAATTATTCAAAAATGAATTTGAAAAACAATGGGATAAAAGGATAGAGTATACAAGTGATGACAAGAAAATATCCCAGTTTTCATTTTTCCTGTCAGAGGCAAACACTGCTGGCCGCCCCTATATTTGCGGTGTCGGCTTCGTGCCTCAGACAGCGATTAAAGATGGTGAACAAGCACATCTCGCCGGCGCCACTTCGATTCTTTCGGCCTCGCCTGGCTCCCTTTCCAACTATGGACATCAGCCTATGCCATCTATGGTCGGCGACTCTTCAGGCTTGTTCTATCTCACTGTCAGCCCTTGTGGTCGCCTGAACCACGGAAACGCGGAAGGAAAGTACTAATTTATGCCGGTTGTGAATGTTTAGAGGCTAAGGTGGAGTGGAGCGGCTTAAGAACAAGACGGCGTACACGAGCGTGTGCAATGCACGATAACAGTGTAATCATGTCTATTCGTATGGTGAAGGCATACCTATATGCGAGCGTCGCCAAGCGCCAAAGAACAAGAAGCTACAAATCATAGCCGAGATATGCAAACCCTTTTTTGGACGAAAATATAGTAGGCTCACAGAAAATAGATTGTTCAATCATCTGCTACCAACAAATGTTACGTATTGACGGCATTGTTACAACGCTAAATTGATATGTGTCATCGCATTTATAAAGGAAAGCAAACTGCATCCTAATTCATTTATGAAGACGGACTTCATTATACTTACAGAAGCCAAATTATAAGTCCTTCTACGTCTTATAAGACATCTGACTTCATCTTCTAAAGCTTGGGGATAAACAGTCTGGATGACGATATAAGCAACCGCTGGAAGTAGGGAGTGCAGGGGTGGGAGGATCCAAGCGCCGCACCGGGTGCCGCACATTCTGTCGCAGCGCCGCTGCATGAGTATACAACGTCTGGTTTTGTGCGCAAGCGCGGCTGTAGAGATATGAAATTAGTTTGCTCAATATCAACATGAAAAGAGAGAAAAAGAGGTGCGATAAAGGAAAGACATGGTTAATCTACTTGCACTAGGAAAGCTGGAAGCATGAGTGAAAGATAAGTGGAAGGTGAGAAGCAATATCCGCAGTATATGAACGCACACACGCACAGGCGTCCATCGTTCCGTCCATCACAGGCGGTCATGCACAATGGTGAGCGTCAAGAGGCGCAGCCACTCACGCGAAGATATCAACTGATGTTTGCCGCGTGCCAGCAAGGGAGTTCATCTCTGTCTCCTCCAAACAAAACTTGCGCATACGAATAGGTCGTTACCCTGTGTGCGGCGTGTGTGGCCGGCCACGACGCAGGCATCGTGCGCATCGTGATGATCGAGAGGCGGAAGATCTGAATTGCGCCGAACCAGCTAGGTATTTCGAACCGGTTCGCGAACCGTTACTTTATTTTTCCGAGCCGGGAACTGAACCGGAACGGCGAAATTGGAGCATACTGAACCCCAAACCAAGCCAATTTTTTTTTCGGTTCGACATTTTGGCGTCACGTTGAAATCGCCCCCAAATCCATAGTCTAGCCGAGGACGTGACACGTACTTCGCCTAGATGTTCTAAGTGAGCGAGAGGAGAGACCTCCTAGCTTCTATTATTTTGCAGTGCCTTATCTCTCTCTCTCTCTCTCTCTCTCTCTCTCTCTCTCTCTCTCTCTCTCTCTCTCTCTCATGACTGTTCAAGAGTATACATGTGTACCCGCCGTGGTTGCTTAGTGGCTATGGTGTTTGACTGCCGAGCGCGAGGTCGGGGAATCGAATCTCGGCGACGACGGCCACATTTTGATCGGGGCGAAATGCAAAAACAACCGTGCACTTAGATTTAGGTGCATGTTAAAGAACCCCAGATGGTCCAAGTTTCCGGAGTCCCCCACTACGCCGTGCCTCATAATCAAAAAGTGGTTTTGGCTCGTAAAACCCCATAATTTAGCATGCGCGTTATTTTCACAAACGCTGTAGATACCAAACCTTGTGTTTTCCACGCACCCTGGTTGCACGTCATCAATAAATAAATAAATAAATAAATAAATAAATCAATAAATAAATAAAAGCTTTATTTAAGTTTGCCATACAGTGTGCAGTACAAACTGGGACTCAGAGAGAAAAGGCAATCTATACGACCACTTGACCCTGTCGAAACCAAAGGTGTCGCTTGACAAAGCCGTCAATGTCCAAAAACATTGACAATTGCGACAGGAGAAAAAAAAGGAAAAGGAATAAAAGGAAGAAGTTGAGCAACATTAAAGTACACTATGTGTAGTGCAATCAACTATCTCGGACATTGTGAGTACAAGAGTTACGTAGATCTTCATACAACGATATATGGAACTTCAAATTCAATTGTAACATGTAGTGAATACTGGCATACTAAATAAACAGTACGAAAAATATCTGGATTAACGTGAAACAGTGTAAAATTATAATAGAAGAAAAGTCAAATGCTCTAGAATATAAGGTCAACAAGAACTAAGTCACGAATAAGTCTCCAATAACAGAAAATGACGTATAGCATAAATTATAGTATTGAGTGTTTATTTAGGCAATATGTATATAAACATCTTGAAGCCATAGTTAGTTCTACATCGGGGTAATGTATAAGTATGTCGTATTCTATTTTCATGTGGCGTAATATGCGGGCTGAGTTTTACTATGCGATTAAGGAAGGGATCGTTTCTTTGCTATAATTTTTTTTATAAAAACAGGCAAACCTCTATTCAAAAATTTATTTACACCAACAATTTTATATTTTAGGTGTAAGGGAAGCGTTGGGGTATGATATGACGTATCAAATTATCCGGAGAATTTTTTTTCTGAAGAACAAAGAATTTTTGAACATTCGAAACAGTGGTGTTATACCCAGACTAGAAAGCAGTAATTTAGGTATGAGTAAAAGAAAGCGTAGTATAAGCTTAGCTTACTCTTGACAGAAACCATGTCTGTTACTTGAAAAAATTCCGATAAATGTGCGAAGAGCAATGCAATTAAGTTTTATTTATGTGAGCGTCCCATGTCATAGTAGTAGTAAAAACTATACACCAAGAGAATTCACCAGCATAATCAATATTATTATGATTTGAGACTAGAGGCGGTGGATTTGATATGTACTTGTTCTTCGGGTGAAAAATCATTGCGTTTGTTTTACCTTCTTTAAATTTTCGTGAAATGTACAATGACCATTTCGCCAATAATGAAAAAAACCTGATTGGCGGTGTCAGTTATTTTCAGAATGTTATCGGACGAAAAGAACAGGGATGTATCATCTGCATACATCATGAATTTGGCATCGTTAGTGATAATAATGATGTCATTGAGATAAATATTAAAGAGCAGGGGTCCCAATAAACTGCTTTGCGGGACACCATTTTTGATTTGCAAGACTTCAGACAAATAGTTTGCAATTACTACATACTGGAAACACGAGTTTCAATGCGATTTACGTACATTAAGGGCGTGCCCCCGTACATCAGTGTTGTAGTTTTGTAGTGGTGCGAAAAGAAAGCCGTGGTTGAGCGCGTCGAACGCGTTGCTGAAGTCTACAAATATGCCTAATGTGAGCAGTTTGGATTCAAAGTTACTGAGTACATGTCCTTTTTGATCAAGTAGTGCGTGTTCGGTTGATCTATTCCGAGTAAAACCATACTGATGGTCAGTAACTATAGAGTGCCTGAGAAAAAAAAACACCGCGCAGACGGCAGCGAATCATTTGTTCCAGTCTCTTTGAGAAATACGGAAAGGATCGATATAGGCCTCTAGTTACTCAAAATATTCCTATCGCATTTCTTGTAAATCGTTGCAACTCTTGCTAGCTGCATATCCGCGGGAGATTGCCCTCTGATCAGCAGAATATGAAATATATGTGTTAGGCACGGGACGAGATAGGATAATACATACTTTACTGGCCTGCTTTGGACATTAACTGCGTCCAAGCTAGAGCTATCGCGTAAGGCATTAGAGTTAGTGAATACCTCATTGTCGTCTGCTGGCTCAAAAAACAGTGACTGTGGTGTTCGGTTGTTCAGAAAACAGGAAAAGTCAGTATTGTAGCAGCTTCTACCAACCTGGGAAAAGAATTCATTGAAGGCAGCGGCTTCGAGCCACATAGTTTTTGTCCGCCTCATGGTTAAGCTTGTGAGCCTCTCGCTTTAGGTATCCCTGTTTAATAGTTGATTCAAGTCTGTTTAATAGTTGATTCAAGTATCTCATTTAGTTTTTGGTTTGCGTAAGAGGACTAAGTCAAATAATTTATTGTAATAGGCATTCCTAGCAGAGCCAATTTCGCTGTTTATTTTGTTACGTAGGGATTTGAATTGTGTCAGAAGTTCAGGGTTTTTAGCGCTTATGAATTTAGCAAGCAGTTTGTGTTTCTGTTTGATAAGACGTATAAGTCGAGGTGCCATCCATGGCTTGCGTGCTTTTTCGCAAGGTGAAATATCAATGATCGGGAAGCAGTCGTAGATGGGCAGGAAGATTGTAATTCTTTGTATGCGTTTTCAGACGTACATTGCTCGTAAACTGCACTCTAATCTACAGATGCAATGCAACCATTAAAGGTTTCAAGTCGTCTATTGGAAATTATCTGGTGCCTTGATTTCACAGAATCATCACCAAAAAATTTTTTTAACTCGTAAAAATGCAGGTAGGTGATCGCTAATGGGTACGGCTATACAACCAGACTGCGAAGCTATAGCATGATTTGGGATAATTACGCCAAGTTGTAGTTGAGGCATTTACTCGCGTTGGATGATTTATGACCTTATTAAAATTAGCACTTCGAATTGTGACCAACATTTGCTGTTGAGGGAGTTCTAGGTGCCAATGTCAACATTAAAGTCTCCTCCAACATAGGATGAGAAATTATCAGAAAGAAACGTCATTTCACGTTCGAATAACCAAAAAAAAATCAGACAAGCTACCGTGAGGAGTGCGGTAGACAACAGAAAAAGAAAATCGACCACTTTGGACAGTAAGCATTTCGATGTTGCTGTTACTGAGTGTTCTGATAGCACAACGCATGCGCAGCCTTCTTTCATGCTATTAGGCGTTCCTTAGATTTACAAAGGAATTTAAAACTGAGGCTTTCTTGGTGAACCTACCCGGACTTTGCTGGCCGCTCCTTGTCGAACAGCTCAACCTTAGGACAGCACATAAATGACGAATCAGCTCCTATGGCTATCTGTATAGCATCCCTCGAGTTGTACCGGTGACCAACTCTGTTCTCTGCAGAATTACGCAACGAAAAAACTCAGTATCCTTACTGCGACAAAATACGCGCCTTCAAGCGCATAGTTCCTTTTTAAAGCAAACATTTCTATGCCTTCTCTGCCAGGGTTTGGCGCGTATCCTCGGTCGATTCTTCGCCGAATAAAGTGGGCCGATCCTGGAGACCGTGCAATCCGGCGGTCGCGCGGGTCACGTGAGTTGCGTGGTGGAAGCACAAGCGTATCTCCGTCCTGCTGAACAGGTGCGTATTTACTATACACTGCAAAATGCGGTGCAGAACACGACACTGCGCGATACCGCGAATCCAAAAGACAAGACTTCTGCACTGGGGAGAAGAACGTGAACACCTCCTTGCGTATACATGCAAAAAAAATTAAAATGCACGCGTCATGCGTGCCTTTGCACAGCATTTAATCGAAACGATTCGATCAATGCTTCGAGCTTCGCTTAACGTTGATTCCAACACGTGCGTTGAATCTACCGTAATATTCTTTTAGTTCGGTGAACCTCTGCGCGTATTTTCTTGCGCAAGAGAGAGAGAGATAAAAGGAAGGCAGGGATGTTAACCAGTCAAGAGTCCATTTGGCTACCCTGCGCTGGGGGAAGGGAGTAGGGGAATAGAAAGAAGAGAGAGAAAATAAGTATTGCATGGGCCTCCTCATCGTCCAACAAAATATTATTCACTTTCAACTGAACGGTACGGCTAATTTTCGTCAGCGTTCAAACAAAGTAATACACTGAGCACTTAATCTTCAATCTTCATTTCTTACTATGCGGGGAGATTAGGGACGATTACGAGTGACGACACGTTCCAGCGCAGTACAGACTTAGGCGGGTCAAGAATGTTCGAACAAAGTGTTTTAATCGAAGGTCCTTCCTGACATTAACTGGTTCCTTTATTTTCGTTTGGGCTTGTCTTTTTCTTCTTTCATACGGTCCGGTTGGTACCATCGCGAGAAGCTGTAGGCGGGGAACAGTAGTAAAGACCTAAAGATTCAAAGCTCACATCCGATGTCTCAGAGCAGAACGAGAAAGCTTCCTTAATCAACATTTTGTTCGGATTGTCTTATGAATGAACCAACAAAAGAAAGCAGTCTGCATTGCTAATACCATGATTCCGCCCTTTGTGCAATCCCTCAAGGACACGAAAAATATAAAAAGCTGTAGAATCGGCCGAGTTTTTTTGAGTGAAACAGTTGTCTGCAGTTTTCTTTTCGACGCCGCAGTCGCTCCGCCACACAAACGCGCAGTATTTTCTGAGTGTGGCGCACCGCGGCGCTTAAGAAACGACGCTGTCAAGCTGTTAGGAACGACAGACGTTGATTGAAACGAACACGACAGAATCTGAATAAGTAATATCGAATTTCGCCATGCAGAAGCGCTCGTCTGCTCCCTCCTCGCGGATAACGCGTGAAGGCGGCGGTATAAACTCGTTGTCATTTGTATACCAGATAGCGACAAAAAACCCGCGTGCTATACTATTAAGGGTGCTTTTCGAGAGTAAAGAGCTGCAGAGCGTGACGCCACGAACATGCGGCGGCGCTGCTGTCCCATTCGGTTTAAAGTCACTTGAATTCTTTCTCTTCTTATTTAATGCGATTAAAACATGCCTTCAGGCATAACATAGAGTGTGTTCTGTATTTATATCGTGAGATCAGTGCAGTGTATGTAATCAAGCAGTGTTCTGTCGTATTTGTTGCTGTGCATCCAGCGATCATAGCTGGTCGTGGCACTGTAGCAAGAGCCGGCTTGCAGTAGAAGACGGGAGCGTTCCATCTGCAAGCTGGATAAGTCCATACTAGACGGTAGGCGTCTGCTTCCGTCACTGTAAGAGCACAGCACCGACATGTTGCACGCAACGTAAACCGAGGTGAGTTCCATACAGATGTGACAGTAGGTGTAAGGGGAACACCAGCGCGAAAGCTTCTGAACCCTTCTCCCGCCAAAGTTGGGTGACGGGGAATTGAGAAGACATGCGGTGGGACAAATGCGCGTGTGTTCCGCTGGAGGGAATATTTACGGGCACGTAATGAGTTGAGGGGTTAAGGTGGGAGGGGAACTAACGGAACATACTGAGTAAGAGGGCTATGTGCAATCTGGTCAGCAGCGTTGTTGTGAGGGTTAGCAGTACGACCTTCAATTCAGTTTACCTTGAAGCAGGTAGCTGTATTGCGATTCAGGATGTGTATCGTCTCACAAATCAAAGTGCTTTTCTTGACTTTAAGAATTCAAGAAAGTCACTTTAATTCAGTCAAGGCAAGCAGCAGATATCGGCAAGCGCTACATAATGACGTGATTCTTCGCTGCGAGCAAGATAAAGACACGTGGTAAAGTATTCAAAAAGTACATGCCAAATACGAAAGTGGCGAAGTGTGAAGGCCGCAGAAACAGTGGACACGAAAAATATAAGACAGGCAGACGTTCTACCTTACACCTGAAGTTTTAGTACTCAGAACATGTTATTTATTCATACTATAGAAACCATACGTGAACTCGTATCACAAACGCACCGAGGCAAAAACAAACAGATGACGACAGCATCACATAAAGTGAGAAAAAATGCAGATAACGTGCCGTAATCTGTGCGTCAGCCATTACCTACACATACAACACCTATAGCTAAGGCAATTTTCGCTTGACAAAGAAATGTTTCCGTTTTTTTTTTTTTTTGTGCGCGCTAAAAAACATTGATCAACGAAAAATTGTCGGCGTAGTCGTCTGCGCTTTCTGCTAGCACCACGCCCCTTCGTTTAGAAATATACGACTTGTCTTTTTGTTCAATAGTGGCTTACTTAACCTTGGGTACTTTCGGGATCATGTGATTTCAGATGCCTACGGCCAAAAAAAGATTAAACTAAAAAAGTCGCCCTTTCGTGCGAAAGGCGAAGCATCGAGTGCGATAGCAAATTAGTAGACAGTTGTATGAAGTAAGGATAGTAGTTTTATGGGCCGTATAAACTTGGAAACATTCGATTACTAAATAAATTAACAAGAATGGTGTCAGAGCGCACAGGCAAACGTGAACACATCCTACTCAATGACTGCGGACACTCGCTGTCAGAACGCTGGCGTGAGCTGCTGACGCAAGCGCGGCAGCAGCGGCGAGCGAAGTGACCTCCGTGCTGTCGTCTATCGCTTCAACACAAACAGCGGCTAGAAAGCAGCACGCACAAAGGTATGAGCCGTCTGCGGATCGCTTTCAAGGGACGGCGGCGCGCGACCGCGCGCCGCCGCGAGAAGTACGCAGTTGCTGGCGGAGTAGAAGCCGCCCCGCCCGCGCTGCCTCCCCACTTTCCTCCCTTCCGCGCGCGATATTCAGTCGCGTTCATCAGTTCCCCTTGCGCCCGGTCGCGAAATACGCGCTTGCTGCCGGAGCCCGCGTAATTTATAGGCTCCGGAATGCTGCCGGAATTTATAGATTCCGCTGGGGCCGAATACTGTAAATTCCACGAGCGCCAAAGCGTTCCTGGCTGAGCAGAGAGCGATCCAGGCAACTTCACTTCGACAGAAAGTTTAACAGCTCTTGGCAAAACTTACAAATTGGCATCCCATCAAGCACTGGCCGAGGAACAGGATTTCGCATCGTACGTGGCACAAGCTGCAGTGAACGAGTGCTTATTCTGGGACCTGCGGCACTGGACGTCAGCAACGTCAGCACCAACCAAATCAGCATCTGCGCCTGCGCTGACCCCCGCCAGCTGTGGACGAGCGCCAAAGCGTTCCTGTCAGAACAGCTAGCGATCTGTGCAAGCTCACCTCGACAGAAAGTTTAACCGCTCTTGCAAAAACTGCGTGTAGGAGGTGTGCAGTATTCCTTGCACATTTTCTTTTACGCTACACAGAAAGTTCGGATTGCTCGTTGTTCACAATGCGTGATAAGGTACCAAGCACAATCAAAGAACTCTTCAGATGCGTCTGTGACGCGAATGGAAATTAAAACAAAGAAATTGATAGCCTAAAGGAAAGCATGCAATGCATGAACGTGGCCTTTGAAGAGTGGCGTACAGCAAAAGACGTAGCAATCTTAAAGAAAGAGCACGCCAACTTAAAGAAGCAAGAAGTCTAAATAGAACTGGCACTTTCTGCTACACAGAAAGAACCTACTGAGAATAAGAAGTACAGTAGAAACAATAGTTTGGAAATTAAAGGCAATCCCCTATTGCATGACTAGTCTCTGCTTGAGGTGGTCCAGAGAATTGGGCACAAAATTAGAGCACAGGTTGCATCAAGCGATGTTGACATTGTGCATAGCGTGCCCACAAAGGTGAAAGAAAAAAAGAAAATAGTCGTTAGATTTTTTTTGCAGAGCAACATGGGGGACAAAGTGCTCCAAGCAGCAAAAAGGAAAATGTTTTCCGCCAATGAAATCTGGTTTGCTAACACATGTCCTGTCTACGTCAATGAGTATCTTTTTGCAGAGTACAAAGCGTTGCTCGGCATGACTATTGCCAGAAAGAAGGAAAATGGCTAGAATTTTGTGTGGGTTTCCCAGTCCAAAATACTAGCCAGGAAAGTGGAAAAAAATTTAATTCTGGGGTTTTACGTGCCAAAACCACTTTCTGATTATGAGGCACGCCGTAGTGGAGGACTCCGGAAATTTCGACCACCTGGGGACCTTTAACGTGTACCTAAATCTAAGTATACGGGTGTTTTCGCATTTGTCATCCATCGAAATGCAAGGAAAGCGGAAAATGCTAACGGAGTTCACACAGCTTCTAGTGCAGACCTGTCCAAGATTGTGTAATTTGCTTCAATAAACAGACTGCGAGCAACTACGTGCTCGTGGACACTGTTATACACGACACGATTAAATATGGCTGTTCCCCAAGGCTTCGCTTTTTACACTGCAACGTGAGGAGCTGAAATTAAAATTATGAGGAAATGATAGCGCTTATTAGTCGACAAAGTGGGAAATATGAAGCAATCGCACTATCCGAGACATGGCTAAAAGATGGTGAATTCATAAACATTAGTGGTTGTCAATTTGTGTCCCTTCCAAAGAAGTCAAGCTCCCGAGGCGGCGGCGTGGCGCTTTACATATCATCCTGTATCACCCTTAAACAATTTAACAATTTTGCGGAAACAAATTTAGGAGAGATACAGGTGTTTTTCGTAGAAATTCAAAATAAAATCATCGTAGGTGTCGTGTATAGGCCACCAAATACGAAAATTCAGCCGTTTCTTGAAACATTAGAACACACTTTTCAGCATTTTACAAGTGAAGAAGAACAAATCATTTTATGTGGTGATTTTCATATAGACACGAGCAAACACACAAGCACAGATTACCAGCACTTCGCGTTGAGTTACGGCTTTAAATATCATATGTTAGAACCGACAAGAGTAACACCAACGTCATCTACAACGACTGACCAGATTTTGTCAAACATTGATAGCGAATGCATTACAGCCGGTGTGATAACAGAAAACGTTTGGAATCATTTTCCAACTTTCATCTATATTTCTAGCACTGATCTTCAGACAGAGAAACAAACTATACCACTCTCACTGAGGGTAGATTGCGAAAAGAGTAGAAGAGCAACTCAAGAAACACAATTTTTAGGTCAGAGCGATACAGATGCTAACGCAGCCTACGCAAAGTTTGCATCGTTAATACAATCAAGATGCCTAAAAGTAGAGCACAAATCTCGCAGAGTAGCGTACCTGTCCGAACCAATTTGCCCCTATAGATGAACGAGGCAATACTTAAAGTAATTAGAGTACGAGAAAACTGGCGGGCCAAAGTGAAGCAAAATAAAAATGACAGCTATTATTAGGAACTGTACAGAAACACACGCAATCTATTGTTATCGATGATGAGAAAACGGAAAAAAGATATTACAGTAACCTTATCGTGAAAGCTAATGGCCATACAAAGGAAATTTGGCGTATAATAAAGGCAGTCACACCACCGGAACCGCAACAACTTGTTTTAACTGGCCTAAATGTTATAGGCTGCAATGAACGGGAACTTGCAGACTTATTCAATAATTCTTTCGTAACCATAGGAAAACGGTTATCAACCTCGACAAACGAAGAATATGACTCACCATTCCCTACTGTGCACAAGGATACTTTTGTTTTTCGAGAAATTACAGAAGCTGAAATCATTGCAGTTGCACGTCATATGTCATCATGCAAGGCCATGGATCATGATGGAATACCAGTGAAGATACTGAAGCACAACATTGAAACCTTGTGCAAACCTCTAGCAGTAATTTTCAACCCGTCATTCGCGACGGGCGTGTACCCCGAACAGCTTAAGATAGGGAGGATGACACCAATACCCAAAGGAGAAAGTCCCGACAACATCGCAAATTACCGCCCCATAACAATTTTATTATGCGTGAACACTCTTTTTTGAGGAAGTGGTAGCCATAAAAATGGTCGACTTTATTACAAAATGCAGTCTCCTAACTCCGAATCAACATGGATTTAGAAAGGAATACTGCGTGGCTACTGCAGTAAATTTTGTGGCAGAAGCAGTAAACCATGCATTAAACAATAACCAAATCATCATAGGTATCTTCCTAGATATAAAAAAGGCTTTTGATTCAATGAACCGCAATATTTTGCTGTACAAGCTCGAAGGCTACGGATTTAGAGAGATAGCTTCAAAAATGTTTCGTAGTTATTTGACTCAGCGGACACAGTTCGCACAAATACTTGGCAACAAATCAAAAAGAAATCTCATTGAAACAGGAGTACCACAAGGTTCAGTACATGGACCGATCTCATTTTCCCGTTTCATCAAGGATTATCCTCTCTCCTTGACCCACACACAAACAGCTCTATATGCAGATAACATTGCTTTAATTATAGCACACCACTCACTCCAGGAAGCAGAATTACTCGCCAATAAAGAGCTACAAGTAAGTTCACAGTTGTTTGCACGAAACAAATTGGTGCTAAATACAAATAAAAGTAAGTACGTTGTTTTCGCATCTAACCGAAAAGTGGTACCTGAAATATGTGGAATGTACATTCGGGGAACTGCTATTGAGAAAGTAAAATCACATACCTACCTAGCGTGACTCACGATTCATCCTTCCATTGGGTAATTCATATTGAGCATCTGTGCAAAAAACTAAGCTTTGGATGCTCCTCGTTATTTAATACTCGAAAATATTTCGATTTCCAGACACTCCGCATATTACATTTTAGCGTATTTCACCCCCCCCCCCTAACATATTGCAAAGAATCATGGGCTACGCTAATGCTTCATATTGTTCGGTGGTTAGCATAGTGCAAAAAAGAGATGCAAGAACCACTGCACCAGCACCCAAGAAAGCACACTCCACATAACTTATCAGAAACTTCATCATATTACATTTTAATATCGTTAGGAATATAAAAGCGCAACATTAGTGCACAAAATAATCTACAAGAACGTACACTATCACTTATCAGTTTTAAGAAAGCCCAGGTGTAACACTCGACAGGCGGAACAAGGAAAATTTAATCTGCCGACAGTTCACAACGTTTACGACCGTCGAACAATATCCTTTGTTGGCGCAAAAATTTGGAACAATATACCTAGCTTGATTAAATGGCTGCCAAATCTTTCACCGTCGCTCAAGAGACTCTTTCTTTTGAGGAACTACCAGTCACCATATTAACATTGTGCTTGCAAACTGCTGCTGATATTGTATAAATACCAAATCGATGCTGTAATTTTCATATTAGCATTGTACTTGCTAAGTGACGCTGTACTTACACAACCATTTTGTAATGGATCCTCAACTAGCCACATAGGTTATGGATCCAGATGCTGTCCCAGTCACTTCGTATACCTTTTGGTGCAATAAAGCATTCTTCGTCTTCATAATTGCTATCGCAATAAAAAAATTGGGCAGTTTCGCCGGAAAGTAAAATCATTGAAAGCGATAGCAAGGTTTAGCGTTGCACTAAAGCTCCCCAGGGCGGTGTTTTAAGAATGTGCGGGGGCGACTATTTCGCCAGACAGAGCACGTGAGGCAGCTGCTTCTGCGGAACAAAAACAGCATCCTAGACGCTATTAGACGTCTCACAACGCTGGCAGGATGAGTGCCGACACCGGCGTTCCAGGCGCGCGCGAAATGCGACCAAAGTTTGTAGCATTAAGGGCACTGTCTGTCCCGCTCGGACCACTGTATGCACCACGGTGTATTACGCACAAACCTGCTCAACAGGAGCGCTATTGTTTGTGCGGACAACACTCATGCATGCAGTGGGAGGCAGAACGCTACCGTGGTGCCGCTGCAGAGTAGATTGGGCGGGTCATGAAGGTACGTCCATCGTTTTTGCACTCAAATGCACTGCGCGTCTCTCCCGTCTCGGGAAACCTTCCTGCCTTTCCACACGTGGGTTGCGCATGCGCAGTGATACGCATGCGCATGCAGTGCAGTGCATGCATGCGCATGCGCAGTGATTTGGTTGCATGCACAAAGGCACTGCACAGTTGTCAGTGCATGCGCAATGACAACACGACGACGGCGCGAATGCGCCTCGAATGCCTTTATAATTGCTATCGCAATAAAATAAGAATCGCCGATTCAACACACGCGTAGAAGTAACCTGATGTCAGCAAGCGATCTACGATCGTTGAACAAGCCATGTATCAGGCTGAAGAAAGCTTGGCTTGCTTTCGCAAGGGTGAGTCCCTCTGGCCCGACTTCCTCGCGGCCTGGCGAAGACAAGTCCCCCGAGTCGAAACGCTGGCTCCAACCTGAGACATCACTCTTTCGACCATCGTCGATTGCTTCATGTCTTTTCAACTTCAGGCCAACTTCTGCCTGCATGTGTCCTGTTCGAATGATGTCACCAAGTTCCACTATCTACAGAGACGCCAGAAACTTGCACTTAATGTTTGCATGCAAACACCATGCGATTGTTGCGGCGAAATAAATGTGTACACCTTAGGGAGCCTACAAGCAAGCCTTGTGCTTGCATTTATGCTCGCTAGTATACCTCCAAGCTAAACATCAGTAGGCAACAACGCTAAGAGCGTATTCGTATTTACAGACTTCATTTGCAAGATCAGTTATTGCGCAGACAAACGCATAGTTTCAAAAGCCCATTGCGCAGAAAGAGAAAGACCTGGCATATTTCATAGTTCCGCGGTAACTATCTCTCCGAATAAATAAATTATTTGTATCGTTTAATTAAGTTTTGTTCATAGGATTCGTGTGATCACCTGCTGTTCTTTCTATTTCTTTTACTGATTTTAGTGTGCCGACTTACTACAAACGCTTCTGTGTTTCTATGCACAATACCTTCGTTGCACAAAACTTGAAACCTGGAGCCCGTGAGGGCGTAGTGAAATTAATTATTTAATTACTTAATTAATAAGTTTTCGTCTTATTATTAGAGGCTGAAAGACTCATCAGACGGCTAAGTACGACTAGGCGACGTCCAAGCCAGTGTTCAGGACTTTAGCGCCACACGGCGACGTCAGTGTGAAGCGGTCAGGTAGTAGGCCCAGTATAAGACCATGACGAACGGGAATCCGATGACGAAGACAAGCCACGCGCGGCGATCGTGTCGCGCCTTGTCCAGCCCCACGTCCGGCGGTGTCTGGGTGCCGGCCTCGTGTGTCAGTCGGTAGCCGTCGGCCACGTACACCTGCTCGGAGGTGGTGCGGCTCCAGTCATCCGCAGCGTTGTCTTCGGTCAGCTCCTGTACGCTCCACGCCCGCTGGTTCTGCTTCACGGAGCAAGCAACAGGAAAAGGCAATAATAAATGGTGGTGGGTTAAACAATAAATGTTGCACGATTATGCGTTGAAGGCAGCAACAAATAGAATTTTGACATGAGAAAGCAGGCAGTACACAAGGAGAGAGCGATGTCCCTGTGCTTTCTGTTGCCAGGACAGACTTAAGAGGACGGACATACCGCAACTCCCCATGTAAAAAACCGGATTTAGTAGCGCGGCGCCGGACACGAACAGAGCCACTAGGACAGACAGCTGTCCGTGTGGTTCTTTTGGTGTCCTGTGCGACGTCGCTATATCCGCTCTTTACCAACTTCTATACCGAGCAGCCCAACTTGAGAACATTGTTAGCCTCCGATGTAGCTTACTTGTTTTCCTTGTTCTTTTGCTTGCCTACCTACGTGATTGCTTGCATGTGTTCGCTTCTTTTTAATATTTTTGCATGTACATTTATTTTATTTTCATTTTCCTTAGTTTAAGTATCACTGTCACGCAATAAACATTAAAGTTTGCAGTCGGCAGTACATTCTGTCAGTTTTTTTAGTGTCCCATTTCAAGCGCCATTTTCAGCACGGAACCGCATCAAGTTCCAGCACGCTCAAGTTCAGATGTAAGCAGGGCATAGTCGGCTGCAAGGGGCACCGTTCCAGACGACTTCATAATAAGCTTGACCAGCTTTAACGCACACCGAAATTAACCCGCACACCGCACACTGACACATTAACCAAGCAATGATACAAAATTATAGAGTTTGAAACGTTTCAGTCAACACCATGAGCAACAACGCGCACACACCGCGTTGCAGACGATCAGGTAGTCGAAGAACGCGCCGAGCACGAACCCCAGGCAGATCAAGAGCCAGACGTCCATGGCGGTGAGCAAGTCGTGCCCGTGCAGCATCGCCTTGAACTGTGTGGAGTGCAGCGTGAGGCCAGCCAAGGCAGCGCAGGGTAGGTACAGGCCTCCGCCCGGATACCAGAGGCGCGCCCAGGCCACGGGCACCAGCATGGCCGACGGGAGCCACGTGCTCAGCAAGTGTGGCCACGGGTTGCGCCTGAACGCGAACTGCAACAGCAGGCAGCGCTGGGGGCCTGCGCGAACACAGACAGCCAGGAGTTCAGATTTAAAAGAGAATCATTCGGTATTCTACAGGGCACATGGCACAACAAGTATGCATTCGCTCTCGATGCTTCATTTGCAATTCTTAATTTGCTCGGTCCCGCTCGTTATACTAATTCTGTACATGACTTATTCAGCTGATGTTCTATTATGTACATCAAGGGTCCCAATACAGTGATTCACTCTAGGACCTCTGTCTATATTTACTTATCATGCGCTGTGCCCTATTTGAAGCTGTGACTGCAACATAGCTGACCGTATGATGTACCATATTTGAAATGCAGGAGCTTGGACGCTTCACTTCGGCGCCAACTTTTTTATAAAAAGTGTCTTCGTCAGATATCAAAGCGGTGATTCTCAGCAGGGTCTAAGTGGTCTCCCCTAGCCTAGGCGTTGGAAAGAGTTCGATGGCATCTTTGTCAGCCTGCCAAGAATTTGGAAGCCACTCGACATGTGACCAGACTGGCAGACTAGCGCGTTGGAGATCCTGTAGAAATGTCATCGTTCCAAAAGCTGCAAGTGATGAGGGATAGTGTTCTGCCTAATGCCGAGCTTCGCAGAACCAGGCGTGCAACGGAAGCTTTTTCAAATGTTGCGGAGAGACATCTTATTAATCGCAGCGTGGCCTCGAAACTGCTCACAAAGATAGTAAATAAGCAAAGCTCGAAGTGCATCACTATGTCACGAGCATGAATGTTCAAACACAAACGAAACCGAGCATATGTGCTGACTCAGCAGCACGGCATTCAAAGATCAAGGAAATAGATGTTGGTTGCTGCTCAACCTATTCCCATAAGTGAGAATACGCCTCGGTCGCACAACTTCTTGCTGCAAATGCGGCTAGAGTAGTCCTCACCTGCGATTGATTCAAGCGTCTGTTCGCTCGTGCTCAGCGTGATGGTGCGCAAGCGCGCTCCGCGTAACCACAACACGTCTTGCTCGCCAGTCTTGAACACGCTGATCCATTGCAGCTGTGCCGTGGACTCGGTGTGGCGCTCTGCGGAAAGCGCACGAACCATTGGAACTAACAGACTAAAAAGCTTAACACGGTGCCGCGAACAGGCCCATATCGTTCATCTCACTCACTCATGCTCACTGGCAAATGGATACGCATGGCTAACACCTTTGCATTACATATGTACGCGAATAAACAGTACCCCCTTCACCTCTCGCTGATGGTGGCGCTCTGGCACGGCGTGCCGAAGTGTTAAACACCTAGTTTCTTAATGACATGAAATATTCATGTCTGCCCAGCACAAACATTTTCGACAACTTTTTTTTTCTTTGAAGCGTAATTTCTGCTTTCAACTAGTGGTTGCCAGGAAAGAACTATAGGAACGAGGAAGTGCGCCAGTACATTAGACATAAATTTGCAGGACATGGAATTTGCGAAAATTTTCAAATTCTCAATCTCCATGAGATTTGTGCACGCAGGCTTAAATTTGGTGTTGCAGCTGGTGGTAGCATATTCAGTTTACTTATTTATAGGGTGAATAGCCCAGCATTGCGAAAATTGAGCTTTTCCTGTCAACCCGCGCCCTGTAAAATTTTGACGCCGACTGTAAGCTCTTTGCATAACGGGAAGAAGAACTTCAACAGGAAAAGAAGATCGACAATTTCAGCTGAATGTGGCGAAAATTTTGATAACTAAACGCGCGTGGTCGCCAATCATGCATTGGAAGAGGGTTTGGTACCTTGCAAAACGACCAAAACGTCACAGACTGGCGTTGGAGTGACCATATAATGTCTCCCCTGTATGAAGGGTTTAGGCGACGCTGCCGCGTATATAATTGAACAAGAAGAGAATGCACTCACGCAACTTGATTCTGAACGGACAACGCTGTGTGTCCAGAGGGTATAGGTCCAGGTTTATGGCGCAGGACACTCTGAACACATACCTGTTGGGTTGAGATCAGGAGAGAGGCTACAACGTTGCGATGTAAACATCAGTTGGAAGATGCCGTGCAAGATCTCCAACGTATTCATCACACTTTATAATTCGGAGGAGACTTAATATGATAATTCGCATCGGACTTCAAGTTCAGCTCAAATCATCTATATATAGTTCTAATTGTAGCAATGTTCTGAAATCAGCTGAGAGGCAAACTTTCCATTTCCGAAATCACCTTTGCGTTTTGGATTATTTCAGTATAAATTTCGTTAACAAGATTATTTTGCGGCAATGCGACACTTCGATTTGTCCCCTAAGCAGTATTCGCATCGCCACGTAATAATTATCTAAAGCACCCTGGTAGTTATTCATGCTTCGATTCCGGAACGAGGAGGGACTTTTCCTCAACCGGCGAACTCAGTTTCCAAGGAAGCGATTTTGCCCGTCTCGTATCATTCTGGTAAAATCAGGCAAAGGGCGATTTCTTTAACGCAGACCCGTTCTTCACCACACCGACCAAGCGCAAGTAGTTGAAGGGGAGCTTACGTGATCGTTTTCGCATAACTGAATCAAACATGAAGGCCTAAAGCAACAAAGAATGTCTATGGCTTGTTTTCATCCACGTGCCAATTTCTCGGTTTGAATGTCTGGCTTCCTGTGCTCTTCCCCAGATGAATGGGAATTGCTAAGACGCACCTTTTCTTGAAAACACTCATTATAATCGCGTGACTTCCGCGTTCCACCTAGCTTAGCACGGCACTCAAATAGGCACACTCTTCTTTTTCCTTTCATGCTTAAGATATCGCTGCTTGGCGGTACATGTGAGCCAATGCATCCCCATTACATCCTACAAAAAAAAAACCGGCTGACATCGCACCTGCGTGTGTCCGCAATGGTGCCGTCCTCATAGATGCGAGTGACGCGCGAGGCGTCGTCAGCTGTCGCAGCCAACAGACGCACCTCGCTGACGTCCAGAAAGGTCAGCCGTGGAGTCCAGATCTCGTGCTCTAGGTATGAAGGCAGCGCCACAAAGCTGTTCTTCCTGAAGAAGGTCAGGTTGAGCCGCGGGTCGCGCCACCTCAACCGCACGAGAGCCAGCAGGCCGAATTCCTGCCAAGAAAGTTTGTGGTGCCGACGTATGTTGCTGCACTGTCTAAGCACTTGTCTGTATTTTTCTTTTTCGCGTGTGTATTGCGCTAGGTGGAATATATCAGGTAAAGTGTACACCCCATACGCCTTCGAGAGGGGTTCTTTCTTCAGAAGCTAGCCCTGCGGCATAGATGTATATTTACATAAAAACGGGGAGGCCTTCCACATGTACAAATTGCAGTAGTGGCTTAGCAAACTTATCGTCCTATAATTTACTGCTCGATCCGTGTGAAGCTTGCCAGCTCTTATATTATCTCGATTAGACCTATTTATTTGGCAGGCATAGCCACAACACGTGGGGAATGTCTGCTGCATGAGGCAGCACACTTTGGACAATTCATGGTGCCTTCACGCGTTGGACCGTAGGCCCAGGTGACGAGGTCTGCCTGAGACCATTTCATGCTGCAATAACCATCTGAAGCATCCGTATGCATTCGTCGGAGCATCGGGGAATTGATACTACGAAGCGAACCCCAAGCCAACATATCCGTCGACACTGACATACGCTTGCGCTGAATATAAAATAACGATTAGGAAACCGCTAAATAAATGACGTCGGATAATAAGACGTTCCGTTCCATCATAGTTAAATCCCTGTATGAGACGCTCTTGATTAAACTGTAGGAATAAGACGTAATGACTTGCCCGCTAACCTTTCATCCTCAATTAGGTCGTTCGCTGACAACTGCGTCATCTACCGCAATATTAAATGTTCTGAGGATCATCTTACTTTCCAAAATGATCTTAAACCAACCTATATATGGTGCGTAACTTGGCAGATGTCCCTTAACGCCTCCAAATGCAAGTTAATCTCGTTTAGTCGAAAGCGCACTAACTCATTCTTCGATTGTTCGATTAACAATGCCGTATTTTCGACTGCTCCATCGCACAAATATCTCGGCATTTATTTTTCATCGGACTTATCCTGGACAATGCAAGTAGCAACTGTCTCATCCAAAGCTTCTCAATCTCTCAGCTACCTGCGTAGAAACTTACGTAACGCGCCTTATAATGTACGAAAACTAGCATATCTTATTTATGTTCGCCCACAACTAGAATACGCTTCATCCAAATGGTCACCATATCAAGATTATCTAATCCGTATGTTGGAAGCCGTTCAGAATAGGGCAGCCAGATTCATCTCTGGCATCTACGACTATCATTCGAGCATTACCCGAATAAAACAAGACCTTGCATTTCAGTCATTAGAAGATCGCCGCGTCATTGCTCTTTTATGTCTATTTCACAGGTACATTTACAGTAATAACTTTCATTGTTTGCCGCTTCATTATCATGTGCGCATATCTTGTCGCATTCACAACGCACTTTGTGTCATGGGCATTCATGGTCAAACGCAGGCGTTTAACTCATCACCACTACCAAGAGCTATTGCAAATTGGAACAGTCTCCAGGAGCACATTGCACCCATCTCCAACCGTGAAACACTCCGTGATGACCTGAATTCACTGCGTATTAATATTGTATAATGATGTTCCGCTTTGGTATTTTTGTGATGTAGTTACTGTTGCCCCCTTACTCATTGTCCTTCAATGGGCCTGTAAGGTAATGTGAATAAATAAATAAATAATATCCGGGAAAACGTACTGCTGAAATATTATGAGCCTACTGGTAATGCGGCGATGTTATAGCTGGCAAAACGGATTTGCAAGCAACGTATTTGTCAAGTTCCGATGCATATTTCATTCTTGTCATCCGTCATCCCAAATGGCTGATACTAAAGACAACTTCAACACTGATGTGCGCGTTCTAATGAAAAAAAAAGGAATGGAGCTAGTCCATAATCACTAAGCGATTTTAGCTCTGGTACTCTGGTCTCTGCATTCACTGAAGTCAGCAGGCATCCGATGCATTCCAGATGAATAGCCCTCTGTTTGTTTTTGTTTTCGCAGGTCGTCCAAGGCACAACTTTCCACGCGTAAAATCGTATCGTGTTGCTCTGCCGCAGTATTTGGATGCCGAGATGCATTCTCAACGTGCAAGCCTTGTAGCTTTTTTTCTTTCAAATATATCTCCCAGAACAGCTTCCAGCGGTTACATCTTATGGTTGTAGCAAACGGCGTTCAAAGGGCTTTTGGTCCTTTCGAAAGATCACGCCTTCTAACGTTAATTTCAATCCTCGAACAATTTGTCAGTCAACTCTGTAATTGACAGGAGAGAGGCAGCGTGCCAGTGTGAGACACAGTGAATAAACACTGGGGAGCCGTGTCACGATTTAGTTTTCTCAGAAGTTGTCCACTACGATTAAGGACACAAACCATTACTGACCTATACCGTTATCTTTGTATGGTGTCCAAAGGAAATTCAAGGTATTCTTGCTAATGTTACAATCACCGCTTCTCTTCAAGAAAGAACCTCACTTGCTGCGCCAAACGTGTAATGCGAAAAGAACTGACGCATTTCCTTTCCTCCAGTCGTCTAAAGAGGTTATGTGCCTTCCCACGAGAAGTAATATAGCCAGCGCCTTGCCATGGATCCTGTCTGACATTGCAGTCGGTGTGTCTTGTGAGATGCCCGATTTTTCTTGCTGCTGCTCTTGATGTCGTAACGCCAACGAAACAACCATGTCTTGCACATTCACCTCCCACTCGCTGCTCACAGTAACTATGATCATCGAAGAAACTTTTCGGCTTCTCCATTCATCTTCATCTCCAACACAACTATTAAAAAACAAACTGCGACAAGGTTTCCTGCCGTTACCTTTATCAGGGACATATGGTTCGCA
The DNA here is from genome assembly GCF_050947875.1 of Dermacentor variabilis. Classification (NCBI taxonomy): domain Eukaryota; kingdom Metazoa; phylum Arthropoda; class Arachnida; order Ixodida; family Ixodidae; genus Dermacentor; species Dermacentor variabilis. The sequence continues at coordinate 30,365,991 of NC_134572.1, read as the reverse complement.
ATACCCGGTTTTCTCGAAGCTTCGTGATGCAGACCAGACACGTCGTTTTTACTCCCACCGTCAGGGATTTCGCCATCGCTTGCGACACCTTTATTAAAAACTTTTTCGACGACTCTGTGTAGCCTCACGAGTGAGAACGGTCTTGTGACTCTTCTGCTGATTGAGTGACTGGCTGAGTTACTGAAAGCCATGTTCAGGTTTTTCTTCATTTTTTTTGCGGAATGAGTTAGAAACTGTGCCATCATTAACAGGTGTTAAAAGAAAACTTTCTAAAAGCCTGAGAGGAAGGTTAAAAAGTAATTCACAAGAAAGGTGAATCGGCAAAACTCTATTCTTTTCTTTTAGTGGTCATTGTTATTTGCACCTTGATAAACGGGACTAGACCAACCCAGACAGAGCTTCGTACATCACCAAGGACTTCGGCATTAGAGAAATTAGTATAGTTGTATCGCTGCGGCCAGGCAGCGCCAGAGCCTTCCTGAAGAAGTGAAACCACCGACAGCGCTAATCCGAGCAATGAAGATCATCGTTAGCGGTTTAACTACCTTTAGCAAAGCCAGATTTAAGGCGCAAACACCGAATTATTTGGAATGAAGGCGTATTAAGCTCGTACCATTCAAGATACACCAACCAGAAATCTCCAGCGCACTCGGGAGAAGCGAAAAGGCCCTTCAAGCGCTTTAAGTGTGACGGTGACTGTACGTCCACGACAGATGATCTCTTAATTCGTGTCATTAGCAGGAGTACTGAAGAGCAGAATTTTGGGCCAGTTGATGAGGCATATTTGTACATGGTGAAGCGCGAAAGATGGGACAAGAGTTCGCTCGTCCTGTAGCGCTTGTCCCGTCTGTCTCACCTTACTTTGTTCCGTTTTTCACGCTTCACCGTATTCGAATTAGCAAGAGTATTTTAATCTTCCACGCATTGTTTACTTTCGGCAGGGGCTAGGCATCGCGAATTAACGGTCGCTTCGCAGCTGTCAACATGCCATAGCTGTTATCCTCGGCTAGACTAACTATGTCGTATACGAAAGAAGCCCTGCGCTAGCTAACTCGAAAACGTAAACGTATCACCTTATGAATAAACATTAATTGCGACAACCAGTCTCTCGCTTCCAGCTTCATTATTTGATGAGACAATTTATTCCTTCCTGAAGTCAGCCACATTAGAAATGCCGTGCGCATGATGTCTGGATGACGAATAGAACTGTCTTGCCGCAAGGAATACTGATGAATTTGTGTATACTATGTCGAATTAGAGTGATATGGTCCTGAGATTTCACGAACATATCATTTTGGAGCATCGGCTGACACTTGTTTTCACTTTATCTATAGGCGCGCTTCTATCGAGTTTCAAAGCAGTTTATTCGCGCACTTGCCTAATTGGCCTAATACTTGCGTCTTACACCCATCGCAGACTTCCGTCAAAATTTTCTTCACAGTGGTGCCATCACACATTTGGCGGTTTAAGTAAGAAATAAATTATGTGGATCCTGAGCACTGCAGCTGCGGGAATCGACGTAAGCAAAGCTTTCTGCGATGTTTGCGCTTGTTGACGACAATTTGGGGTGATGCTTATGACGAATGGTGAAGTTCTTCAGCATTTAGCGCAATACGAGAGTTGTGAGTAGATGTTAAATGTTACCTTGCGTGCACCACTTGTGCCTGTCTACGTAGTACACAGAATGCACACCGACAGGTGTTTGCTTGAGGAGTTGGGCACTACTGTTAATGGCTTGCGAGGAAGTTAGCACTGCCATTGCCTCACACGGCGAATCACATCGTGGGAGAAGTGAATTAAATTAGGGTACTTTACGTGCCAGAGCCAAAATCTGGTTATCAGGCACACCGTAGCGGGGGACTCCAGATTAATTTTGACCACCTATGGTTCTTTAACGTGCACCCAACTCTAAGTACAGGAGCGTTTTTGCCGTTCGCACCCGTCGAAATGCAGCTGCTGGTGTCGTGATCGAACGCGCGACCTCGAGCAAGGCCTACGCCAAAAAGCTACCTCTTTCTATCACGGCGCGTGCAGCAGTGTTAATTTGATGGGCGGCCGCTTCTGTAGTGCCGTCTATACGCTGCGGTGATCTAATGCGCATTAGTGTCTGCCCGTCATTCGTCAATTGCCCGTTTGACAAATTTGCACGGTGTCTATATATATATTTCAGAAATAGCAGAAACGTAACCGCACCATACCTTGGATTTAAATTTATCCAGCTTTTCCGCAAACGCTGCTTCTTACGTCACATTGTCCCTCTCCCGCGCTCCTCCCATGTATGCGAGCTACCACGAGCGTGAAGTGGCAAGGTTGTTATGCACTCGTTTCGTGACTGCGTCGGTCCTACCCCTTCACGGCCTCCTCTCTCTAACTCACCACTACCATTCTACTTCCCTCCCCTCTGGACTTTTGCGCGTTAGCGCAGAGCTAAGTGCTGCAGCCTCTTCAGTGCTTTTGCGGGGGAAGAGGTGGGGGGGTGCAAAAATAGTTACAGCAGTCGACAGGGTATTGTGGCGACGCCCAGGGAGCTCCAGAGGGCATTATGGGACCCGATGGAAAGGTCCAAACGACTTTCTCACATAGCCATTTCTACTCTGCCGCGTTCCTGCCTGTACATACGCGATATACGAATCACTCCCCGACGTGGCATGCAAGACAGCGACAGCAGCAGCATCAGTGCAAAAGTAGAAGGATGAGGCAAAGAAAGCTTCGCTTTAAAATAAAACAGAAAGCGCGTCGCTACTTACGGTTTCCGCACCGGAGAGTGGGTCCACGTTCATTAAATTCATGTCGACGTAAACTTGCGCTGGTTCACCTTAGGATGGAGAGATAAGAGAAAGCACGTCAAGTACAGAAAGGCACCTTTTAATCTCTCGACTGCAAAATTTAATATCGGCTTGTAACCTTGAAAACTAAAAACAGGTTAACGCAAACGTCAGCCCTTGTCAGTCTTGTACGTAACGGATTACATATAGTTAAATGCTTGTAATGAACTACATTTATTGTAAGTTTTGTCATTTGAAGACAACTTGGTTTACTTGGTAACGCTCACTGTAATTCAATTACTTTTCTTTCAGAAACCAATTAATGTAACCAGTTACTTCATTGACGAGGGAAGCTGCAACAGGCGACGCAGTTTTAAAGGGACACTAAAGCGAAACAATAAATCAGTTTAGACAAATGAAGCATTGTTTGAGAACCTTGCAGGCAGTCATTAAAAAAAAAGTTTGATCATTAGATGAGAAAATGAAGGGCCAAGTATCAGTATTTGAATTTCGCGCCATAACCACAGCGCCGGTACGTCAGCGTGACGTCAGGGATTCCAAAGTATGTTTTCGCATTTGGGCCACGTTGGCTGAATAAAGGTTCCCGAAACTTGCCATATTTAATATCTGGTTCCTTTAGAACACAATGTAGTCAATCTGTACCACTGTATATAATTAGTGGGCCCTAGAATATGCCTCAAAATCCAAGACGCCAGAGCCCCCAGGTGCTGGAACTTGAGTAGGCGTCGCCACCCGTATTTCGTTCTTGCGCTTTTTCTGGCTTACCAAACGTCTTATCGTTGTAAGAGTGGTGTTTTTGGTGTTGTAGAAGGGTAATTTACTGATGCAGAAGAGATCATTTTTCACTTTAGTGTCCCTTTAAGAAATTGATTTTGGCGAGAACTACGGTATAACGTCCGAGATTGCGCCGCGCAGGAATCTCGTGGATGCGCCATGTTCAGACAAGCAGACACGGAAGCTCAGTATTCGCTTTCTTATCTTAACGCTCCATCGGATGTTGGACGTCGAATGGAACCGGTGCTGGTATGTCTCAATAGCAACGGCCACATAAGACGTTAATGCCAGGAAATCTTTATGTTTTTCTTCAGGTTTTAATTTGCCCAAACGCGAGCGTCGTCTCCAAGTGCCCGCAACGATGAAGCGTTTTTTAATTGCACCTCACAGAGGACTCAGATGCTGAGAAACGACAATCTTGAGTGCTAGATGAATTCACACGGTACAACATCGCGGTACTCCCCATCGCGAACAACGAGAGAGTTTTCAGTGTCGCTGCTGATGTCTTCACAAACGAAAACGAGGGAAAATTATCGACGAAAGTTTTTGAGAAGCAATGGTTACTGAATATAAGCAATGTGTGAAGCGTCACAGAGGACGCATTGAAAGTACCAGGCAAGCCCGTTTGGTTTACTGTATCTGTGCAATGTTAATAAAGGCTCAGAGGAAAGTAGAAATAATCGATTACTAGTAAGTAATTCCTCGATTACTTAAATGTAGCAGTAATTGGAAACTGTAATCAATTACGTTTTTGATTGAAGTAATTGTAGTTGCAATCAGTTACATTTTTTCTGTAGCGTGTACAAGTCTGTCCCTAGCCAGGATAGAGAAACGGTACACAATATCGAGTATCAGCACCTTCTTCGCGACTACTACCACCAAGTACCGTCGGGGTTCTTGCTTCCGCTAGGGTGCATTAGTAGGAAGACTATGTACATTGCGGTGCACTGTTAAACGATACACCTGAATGTAAAGAGCTTTAAAGTTTTACCCTCTGGTAAGTGTACAATGGGCCCAGCCTTACAGCAAGTGGCTTCTGGTTGGTGGCGCTAACACATTTCTACACGCCTGTATAACACTGACGTGGCTTCAGCCTGCTCTCGCAGCTAGAGTGCCTGGAAAGTGAGAGCCATCCATTAGCGTGCTTCCTTTTACTATGCATAGACTGCTGAGAACACTGAAGTTGCATCCTCTTTCTTATTTTTTTTTTTGTTGGTCCCATTATTGTCCTAGTTTAGAGCGCATTGCATGTAAATGATTCTTTTACTCTGTAACGAGGGTGCCACACAATGTTGCTGCATGCAGACACCCGTCTTGCCAATGATGCGAAATACACATCCGAAAGCAAAAGAAAAGGAACGTTGATGTGTAACATTAATGGCGTCAAATGCAAACCCACGTGCTGTTCAGCTTAGTTGTCTGCATAACAAGGAGTGCTCCCGGCGGCCTTCCTATCCTCAGCGGGGAACCGATGAAGCCGTCATATGTATACTAATGAACTTGTTCGACGAATAAATGTTTCGTCTCATGACGAAGCGACATCACTCTTGACAACTCTCAGCTGTGCTGCCGCTGGACATCCGGGGGACATCATATGCGGGCGTGCCGACGGAAGACCCTCTTTAGGAAGGCACTTGGTGACTTAATGGTTTCTGCTCCTGAGGCGCGCACTATTTTTTCTGGTGCCTGTGTATATGTGAAACAGCAGACGCACGGGACATACCGATTCGCTAAACACACTCGTTACACCTCCTGAAAACGCGCCAGAACGAAAGGAGAAAAGCAGCGTGTCCTGGCGCATGCTCTCGAGGACGGCGTTTCCCTTCACGGAGTCGGTATGGATGACACCGCGTTTTCGTCTGGTGTGAAACAAAACGCGAGCCCGCGATCGCGGGCTGCCGAAAAAGTGCTCGATCCTGTAACAGGGCACGCAGCCAACTTGCATTTTTTTTCTTTTTTTTGGGGCTTGCTTTGTCCACTTTTCGCTTTTTTGCTCTTTTATTAAATTCCGTCTCTCCATTCAGTGACCAAGAAACAGCGTTACAATTAATACGCGGATGGCCTGTGCGGCGTAATCCACAGGGTTCCCCCGAGAGCGCACTTGCACGTGACCTTGTGTAACGCTTAGGTTCTTAGTATTGCTTCTTTTTCTTTTTCTGGCCAACTTTTATGCGGCAGAGCCCTTGAATGCTAAGAAGAAGCTACATCATAAGCTTCGCACAGGAATTGCAAGGACTGTGAGAGGGAAGCTAAGAAAAGCATTAAAGAATGGTCTTAATGTTATAAAACAGGGAACCTCCCGGTGTATACCTCGTATCCGCGCCGTTGCGGATGCCTGTTCTCCTCGCGTCGATGCGAGCCAAAAATGTAGCGCACGCAAGGTCGCCTTTGAAATTGCGCTTCAAAGATGAACGATGCTCGTTGGCGGCGGACGCGCCAGATCGATGAAATATGCGGCGAAGGAAGCTCCGGATGCAGCCTCAGATTTATGTTAAATACACTTTTCTCTTTTCCTGTTTGTATCCCTTTGCGACACGGCGTGTACAATTGTACACGCGATTTTCACGAGCTTTTTTGCGAGCTTCTATCGTCGTCATCAACACTTGGGCCATTGGAGCCGCATTCGAATTTACCGCTCTACCGGACGGTGCTGCCATCTCGTGATTGCCGCGCCAAATGCATTACCAAAACAAGAAAACAAGATGGACGCCTCGACGTTCTACGGCGCATCAAGTAGGTGCTCTTGGCTTTATCTTTTCTGCCTATTTAAAACGTTGATTAAGCTGGAACTAAAGCTGTGGACCTGATAACTAAGTGCTATAGATAAGAATAATACGGAATTATTTTTTATTGTACTACTGGTTAGGAAACGGTGGTCATGTTTACGATGGCGTGTCTATTTGTACACAACGTGTCACAAATGCACCGTTTAGGCGGCCGCCGGTTCATCCTGCTGTAACTGCGGCGAATGTCGCTTTTCTGCTTTACTGAGCCTTTTTTTCCTTTTATAGGCATCCAGACTCATGCGAGAACAAGACGCAAGGCTCCGAACTCGTCAGTAGACCAGCTTTTTGACGCCATCATGAATGGAGATGTGTCAGACGCCGATCTTTCTGACGATGAAGTCGCCGATGTACAGGCAGCTCAAGCGGTAAGTGGCAAATAGCGAAATTTCTTGTTAGCAGTTGCATCATTTTGCCTTTACGTTTGCAGGTAACTGCATCGAATGAGGAGCATGACCCTAAAATGCATCCTGCAGACGACGAGGGTGATCTCAGTGACAGTGATGAGATGCCTGCGAAAAAAGTGAAGCATGTCAAGTGGCTCTCCAAACCTTTCGATCCAGTGGACACGCGCTGCACCTACCACCCGCTTGGCGGATCAACGCCAGAAGAACCGCTAAAGTATTTCATGAAGTATTTCACCGATGAAGTGTTCGAGGACTTCACGAAGTACACAAATATTTATGCCTTGCAGAACACAGGAAACGAACTTTCGTGCTCCGTGCAAGAGATGAAAGTGTTTTTTGGAATTCTCATTTACATGGGTGTCCTGAAATTCCCACGTGTCCGCATGTATTGGCAAAGCGGTACCCGAATTTCTGCAATTGCAGATGCAATGGCGGTAAACAGATTTTTTAAATTGCGAAGCGCATTGCACATAACTGACCAGAATGAGCCAAGGGATGCATCCAGTGTGGACAAGTTCTGGAAGGTGAGGCCGCTCCTCGATGTCATTAGGTCCCGGTGCCTTCAGCTTGAAGAGCTTGAACATAACTGCATTGATGAGCAGATGGTGGCATTTACAGGAAGGGTCCCAGCAAAACAGGTGGTGAAAAGTAAGCCAAACCCTGTTGGTGTGAAGATCTTTGTGCGATGCAGCACCGATGGTCTGGCGCATGATTTTGAACTCTATCAGGGCAAAGGCACAGGAGTAGACCGGGAGTTCTCCTACCTTGGTCTAGGGGGCTGTGTGGTAATGAGACTTGTGGAGTCATTCCCACAGCACCGCAACCTGAAATTGTTCTTTGACAATTACTTCACGTCCGTGCTGCTTCTGAGGGAGCTAAAAGGTATTGGAATCCTTGCCACGGGTACGATCAGGTGCAACAGGCTGCTGGGTTGTAAGCTGAAGGGCGAAAAAGAAATGCGAAAGGAGGAGCGTGGGAGCACCGATGTCAAGGTGACAGAGGAAGGAGACGTTGCCCTTGTGCGATGGAAGGACAACAATCTGGTCACGGTGGCCTCAACACAGGTTTCCACTGGTGAAGCTAGGGCTGTGAGCAGGTGGAGCTCCTCGAAAAAGGAGCGCATCGAGGTAGAATGCCCACAGGCTATACTAGAGTATAATCGCCACATGGGTGGGGTTGATAAGTTGGATTTTATCATGTCGCTCTATCACATCAGAGCAAAGACAAAAAAATGGCCTGTAAGGGTAATTTCACACCTCACCTCATTTGCGCTTGCAAACTCATGGTTGCAGTATTTAAGAGATGCTTCTGCTGAAGGCCTTGTCCGAAAGAACACGATGGACATGCTACAGTTTCAAACCGATACTGCCATGAGCCTGCTTGTTTCCGAGAAACCTTTGGAGAAGAAGCGAGGGCGACCAAGTGCGGAAAGCTTACAGAGGGTATCAAAAGCACCTCATAATAGTGGACCCCTCCTTACAAACACTGTTCGTTTGGATGGTAAAGCGCACTGGCCTCAGCACGTGGATGCACGATTCCCACAGCGTTGCCGGAAGCCTGGATGCAATTCCAAATCACGAGTTCGGTGCAGGAAGTGCGAAGTGTTCTTGTGCCTGTCCGCCACTAATGACTGTTTTTATGAATATCACACCAAGTAAGCAAGAAGGCTGATCAGCTGATGACCAAAGAGGAATTTTTTATCGCTCTACCTGCAATATTTTCATGCAATAAAGCCTTCGGTTGACTTTTGCTGACTTAGTTGTATTGAGTCACAGTGTGTACATATGAGGACGCGACCTAATTTATTAAGTACCTAAGGTACCGGCTTGTTTATGGTTTTTTACTGAAATATTGTTCATCAAGAGTGCACACAGGCAGTTTCAAAATTTTCTGATGACTATATCCTAATGCGTGTCGCAAAGGGATAAAAGCCGATGCAGACTAGAGCTTTCGGTCCGGCTATTAATGTATTCCTGCGTGCTTCACCCCACCCCACCGAGAAAAAATAATGCCCAGTTTAGTTATGAAAGCTTAACTGGCCTGTGCTTGTTGACACTGGGACATATCGTAGAGAAATCTTTGACTATGTGTAGGTTGTTGCAATTGTTCTTGTTGCCCCAGACGCTCAGATCAAGCGCGCGACGAGCACAGGAGGCGCACGGATGTTCCTCGGCACACAACAGAAAACGCAGTCTATAATATATCGCAATATGAGCATACGAAAGCATCGGCAGCAACTGTGTGAAAAGTAGCTCGGCAGGTTGACACTGCTAGGTCGCGGTTTGGCCTATAAAGTTGAAACCAACATCCTAAGCGTACGTGCTAGTTATTATACCCACGCTGGAGCCAATGCAAAACGATATGCGTTTGTTGCTGTTGTTCCATCTAAGAGGCATGATGTCTTAGGTCATATATGTTTGAGTGTGCGCATTGCCAGCACGCTGCCATATCTGCTTCGAACGTGCGCTGAGAAGCTAACCAGAAATGAACACGGCGGGAAAAAACATTGCACAAGGCTTGGCCTTAACCGCGGCGGGAAGACGGTGTCCTTAACCGACAAGCGAGTTCCAAATGGCGCAGACACATGTTTTACGCTGGCCACGAGAAGCAGCAAAGAGACGCTTAGCAGAAAGGAGCAGAATCACCAGTGCGAATACGCGCACTCGCCGAGCACGAGCTGGCTCACCGGCTAGGGACGGGGCAGCGTACTTCTTGTAGCCGGAGCCGAGGACGACAAGTTTCGTGGTCGCCTCATCAACGGTCAGGTTTGCGTACGCGTAAGACCTGCAAAGGAGCAAAAAGAAAGCGCTGAGAATGCAATTAGGAGAGAAAAGGAGGCTATCCCGGATATAGGACGGGCGCGAGCGTCTAAGTTATTCCACTGTCTGCAGAACCTCTGACCGCTTCGGCCTGCTTATTCTGCGCGGGGTAAGGGGGTCCAAGGAGAGACTCAGCCGCGTACCCACATCGAGCATTTCGCGCAGAAAGAAAGTGCTCAGCAACACTGCATCGTGAAGCCTTCTTGCATGGCAGACGGGAATGTGTGGCCCTCAGTTTCCAAGCGACGCTGTATGCTCTCCGGTCATGCTCTTGCGTTTTCTGTTCTCTGACGCGACTAACGCATTATCTTTGATTATCTACTTGTAGAATAGAACCTCAATGGAAAAGCTTCAGGGTGAATGGTTACAAGCAGGGAAGCGACCCAAGACAAGGCTCATTAAAGGGAGCACCACCTACAGCTACGACAGCTACCCGCAGCGGTGACTCGGTGGTTATGGCATTCCACTGTTGAGAATGAAATCACGGGATTTCCGCATTTATCCTAGATATGAAAACAGCATTCGTGTAAGAGTTAAATACGGAACACTTGGGTACTTAAACTCAGGCGCATGGTAATGATTCGAGTGCGGTAAAAATAAGTCCATAGCCTTTAGTTATGACATTTCGCAGAAGTCACAGCACAGATTCAGGATGATAAATCATTATTAGTATTATCATCTGTCCTCAGCTGTTTCAACTTACCAAGTTGCCACATCAAAAGTCTGTCTTACCAAAAGCACAACGAAATACGATATAGAGAGTGACAATGGGTAATGCACTACGTCAGCAAGTGTTGTATAAAGTTCTTACTAGTCGACCAGAAGATATTCAGCGACCAACGATCAGTCCACTCAGACCTCACCGACTTCGTTTTCCGGAACAACAGTAAATGTCTATGCAACTCGGCGGCAGAGCAACGCCTGTGGGACATCACACGCCAACTATTTGCGGTGACAATGACCGATTTAACCAAGAAGAAAGTCGCAGTTGCACCCGTAAGGCGAGGCATCGATTGTGACAGCAAATTAGTGGGCGGCTATACATAGTAACGAAAGTAGTGTTATCGGCCGTATAAGCTTGTAAACATTACCGTACTAAGTAGATTAACAAGCATGGTGCCACGCGCGCACAAGCAGACATGAACGCATCTCCCTTGATAACGGCGTACATTCGCTGTCAAAACGCTGGAGGCAGGAAGCCTGGCAGCAGCAGCGAGCGAATTGACCTTTCTGCTGCCTTTCACTTCAACGCGAACTAAGCGGTTAGAACACAACGCAAACGAAGCTACCCGCACTCGGCGCACTCTGTCCCCATCCCAGATCACTTTCTAGATAGGGCCTACGCGGCCGCACCGTACGCAGCGGCCACCGGTGTAGAATGTAGTAGTCCCTTCCCTCCCCCATCTTTCCCCCCCCCGGTGCCTTGCGCCTTGCCCGCGGTGAAAGACGGCGCGCTACCTCCTCACTTTCCTCCCTTGCGCGCGAGAGATTGAGCCACCATCGTTGGCTCACCCTCGCGCACCTTCACTCGTACATACAGCAGATGTTATCGTACTTGGACTTTATACGGAACACCACGGTGACGGCGATGGTGGCAATGCGCCTGGAGTGTCCATATAATTGCTGTCGCAATAAAACGAGAACGTATCAGCCCTGCACTTACGTCCTATCTATCAGCTAGGCCCCCAATGCAGTCAGGTTGTTGTAACCAGCGTCGTGGAGAGAAGTCGCACTTGGCAGTGTTGTTCAACGTCGGGGAGCTTTCACCAAGGGGCAGCCTCACATCTAACTGCGCTGAGACTATTTGTCGCTGTTGGATAAAAACGGGGAGAAATAACAGTCCAAGCAACTGCAGCTTTCTTCTAACTCATATCTAAAGCCAATCAATATGTTCAGTAATTCGGGGTACCAGTGCAGGTACTTACCAAATAACTCCAAGCACGAGCACAGCGATCATCAGGCTATCTCCGCCAGTCATCTGAAATGGAAGCCACAATCTACACTATAGTGCGCATAAGGTACAATAAATGCTCTAATACAAATGCAGGTATCTATCCTTTGAGAAGAATGGTGAGCGGGATTGCGCCGGTGTCACAAAACCAAAACAACCGGACTATTGATCATTATGAGAACACCCTTCTAAGAGAGGCTCAAGACAGCTGTACTATTGCGACTGGCGATCTGTTCTCGCGACATGCACGAGCAGCTCAATATACATGTTTTCTAGGTATTAGTTTATGCACACTGCAGTCCCTCTTCGGTCCCATGCCGGAGTGGATAGGAGGAGGAGGAGGAAATAACTTTATTTCGTTTCTTGCGAGTTGGTGGGGAGGGCCAAAGGCCCCTCTAGGTGACGGCCAGGAGTTCGTGGGTCCTGGCGGCATCCTCGGCCCGCTGGACGGCCCATAGTTGATCCTCGAGGGCGGGGCTGAGCAGAGCGGCTTCCCAGCGCGTGCGAAGGCTGTTGCTAGAGGCCGCGTTCTCGTTATCTTTATGTATCCCTCGGCATTCCCATAATATATGCTCCAGAGTGGCTCTGGATTCGCATGTGTTGCATGCGAATCCATGTGTTGTGGAGTGGATAGAAACAGAAACAAAAGGTTAAAAACTACACATCACGAATCAAGCCATGTGTTGTGGAGTGGATAGAAAAAAAACAAAAGGATAAAAACTACACATCACGAATCAAGCGTTTGTTCAATGATAAACGAGACCTCAGCCGGTTTAATGTAAGGATGCCTTTTGCTCAATCTTATTCCTTTCTTATGATCCACCTTTCATGACCAGTTAACGCCCATGATAATGTGCACGCGGACGGAGCACCACTCAGACTGCCGATCAAGTAGAAAAGGAATTTCGAATTGCAATAGCATCAGAATAATGTCATTAACGTTAACCCAACCCTGTTAACCCAGCTAAAAATAAATGTAGCTACAATATCTTTCTAAATACAAAACCTAACATTAGACCTACAAAAATAACTCAAATATAGGCCGCGTCCAAATTCAGTGCTCTCTGTGACAAAGGTATGCAGCTATGAAATCTAATTCACATAAACACACTCACACACACAAAGGCCACATGAACATAAGTACTAAATGTTTCAATAATTATACATATTATACATGTAATTGAATCTGCAAACGCAGGCATGACTAGATACGCTGGCACTTGGGTTTCTAGGTGTGTCTGTACGCACGTTAGAGTTATGAAATAGACAGACAAATAGACATGCACTGTCAGACTTGAAGGAAAACAGCGGCCGACTATATCTCAAGCTATAAGCGCCAGCTACGGGGCGCTTTCCTGTCGTTCCATTAATGTTATTATATTTATTTATTTTTTTTTCGATTCACGTTGCTTTTCTCACTTCATCTCCTCGGAAAATATTATCGGAACAATGAAAGTCGAGACTTCCCAATAATTTCCCCGGCTTCCAATATCTATTCTGGCCTTTCTTTGCTCTATCGCAAACATTATGCTCATTATAGGCAGGAAAGAACAAAAGAAAAAGCAAGAAAGACGTGCCTGGGGGGGTATTCCTCCGAATTGTCTTAGTCCGGGTTCCCAAGTCGATAAACTTGAAAAGACAGCAAATAAAGAAGGAAAGAAAGAGAAAGAGGGCGGAGAGGAAAACGACGCAGGGTATCACATATGCAGCGGTCGTACTCTCCCTCATGTCAAGCTTTCCTTTCCTCCTCACCTCACGCGCACCATCCTGCCGACCCAGAGCAAAGGTTACGGGTGTAGCCCGCAAATTACCGACATCAGAGCGTCTCTGAAAATTTAGGCGGTAAGTACGAAACGGCTCAAAAAGTAAGGTAAAGAAAATGTAAGAACCCAAACTTCATCTCATCATTTACATAGCCCCCCCCCCCCTTGTCCAGGCCGCGCTAGCACCCGCCGCCACCCACCGAAAGAAATCATCTTCACCTGCCCTCAGGGCTTCAATGAAAACTACAGTTATCCGAATGCGCCCGTGTGTCTGTGCCTGTGTGTGCATGAGCACGGAAAACTCGACGGCAATGCCAAGTATTATTACATACCCCGCGTTTTCGTGAGAGCGTATAACTCGCAGTCCTCCTTTGTCGAGGCAAGCGAACACCCGATGTTTTATTAAACTTTCGAACTGGGGATCCGGGAGCGCGCTACGGAACTACGAATATGCAAGCTCCTATGTACTCGTATGTCCGCTGGTCTTTATGTGCACGTGCACAAAGCAAACACAGGGAAGCGAGACGTCATTAATTAGCTCTAGGCAGAGACGACTCTGACGATATCTTTTTGTTTCCTTCTAAAAGGAAATATATATATATATATATATATATATATATATATATATATATATATATATATATATATGCCTCGCATCGGCGAATCGAACGGTGTGGAGTTCCGCTGCAAGAACTCGGAAACGAACAAAGAAATTAGGAAGGAGCGCGTCCAGTCGACAGCCCAGGCGGCGGCCTTTGAGAGGTTCTTGCAATTTTTCTCGCTGGATACAAGGGCGGCAGCGCGGCGCGTGTTATGAATCGGAGGTCGCGGCAATTGCTTTCTATCCAGAACTACGTAGTTCTCGAAAATGCGTTCGATATCGTGTTGCCCTTGTTCTAACGAAATGAGAATAGAACACATCAAACGAATAGTATTTTTCCGGCGACTCATGCTCCCGCTGGCAGCGATGAACAGCGACAAGCGCCAAATCGGCTACGCTCACTTGGATTGTTTGATCCGAATAGCATTCTCGGCATGGTCGGACCGGCTTTCTTACCGGCTATTTATCTAACCGTTTCTGTGGGCCGATCACGAAAACAGTAGGCTCTAAAATTTGGGCCTAACCTCTTTCACAGGTGACTGACATAATTGCCGCAAAAAGCACACACACACAAGGGTAAAAGAAACGCACACAGCGACCCGGCAACTATGTCACTCAGTAAGAACTTACTATAGGTCAACAGTAAGTTCTATTGAAGCTGATTCATACTGCACTTCAATTAAAGAAAATGGCAGACTCAACCGTAGCTGACGCCTAAGTAATGCGAAGAATTCACGATTTGTAGGGAACGGTTATATAGATAATGTGCCTCTTGTCGAACGGTTCTGCGGGCATTATAGTTTTTAGTGTTTTAACAATAATAACACACAATGCTTGTAACGACAAGATAAAAAATTGAATGCAAACTAAAACACAGTGGCACATATCGTGTGGCGCCAGTGCACGTAACAGTCCTCTCACAGGCGTACACCTATAGTGACATATCAAATAGCCCCTGTGTGGAACATGATTTTAGGCTTCGCCATCACCGGGATCCGCCAACGATAACGGCAGATAAGCTCGCCCGCCAAAAAGTGGCTGACTTCGGGGAAGGACATTTCGCCATTATTTTATAAAATTTATGTGAATTCCTCTTCTCAATGGCATGCTATTCGCATACGTTGATACTCCTCATAGATGAGTTTAACCCGATTCTCCTCTTTTTTTTTTCTTATCTCATAATGCGTGCGTAACTGTGCCTATACAAGTATACGCATTAATATCTCGATTCATCGGGCCTCTATAAACATCCTGCTGCTACTTTTTCTTCCAAGTCAAATACGTCAAAAGTAAGCTGAGAAATAGCTCCCCTGTAAAGGAAGCTCGTCCCTGCTCACTAGATCTATGCACAATGATCCGGACTCTATGCATATATAGATCAGCCTAGAAGTGCTCGAAAAGGGCCGACCAGACGTGCATAGTTTAGAAACTCGATGACTTTGGTTTTGCAATAACATAGCCATAATATATATTTGAACTGCACACCTGACACGAGCCTTGAACCTGTGACAATTATGGGTTTCACGACGTAAGCACGTTGCTGAACTAGCAGTACCTATGGCATCGTCATATCATACGACTGGTTGCTATCCCCAAAAACGTTCTACTCACCGTAGCACTTGTTCTTTTTCCCAAGCAATGGCAATTACCCACTACGGGGATATTGGCCAAGAAGCAGGTAATTTCAAAATTGAAATAAAGTGAGTAAGAACTTGGAAACCAAAACAAAACAAAACATGAAATCAATGGGGCACGTAGCTGCTATTGAAACCATAAAAAAAAGGGGAGGGGGTTGAGAACGTTATAATGTCTGCAAGCTTGACTAATACAATTAACCAATTAAAAGCTTTTTGAGGGCTAGCAGTTTGACAAAAATTATAAAGAGATGTTTTCCAAAATTCAACACGGTAGTCATTTCAAGACCTGTCCAAGTTCAAAAAACAGGCACACTCAAGGCATCAGTGTAAAGCCAAGCATTCTTGCTGTGATTGGCTCATGGATCACGTGTGTGTGCATATGAAGAGTAGTTTTCAACCGATAGATATTAGTAATAATAAATAGCATGTTATACGAAGAAATCATTCTGCTTGCAGTGATTATAGACAGGCTGGATATTATTATTATTATTATTATTATTATTATTATTATTATTATTATTATTATTATTATTATTATTATTATTATTATTATTATTATTATTATTATTATTATTATTATTATTATTATTATTATTATTATTATTATTATTATTATTATTGTTGTTGTTGTGTGTGGAACGGAGTATATATAGTTCGACTGGGTGACCGAAACGCGCATAGTGTCACGTAGTAGTGACGGTGAAGAACTTATCAAAACTGTGATTGGCGAAACCAGCGCTTTATTTGGCGGACTTGTGCCCTCCAAAACAGGCTGCACTCAAAGGACAACGTTTGCGGCGAACACAGTCGGCGATCGTCGAAAATCTGATCAGCGGGTCAAGCGCGTCGGCTTTTATACATCAGTCGTCGAAGGTTCCAGAGCAATCACTGGTGCCTGCGTGTCTTCTAGAAAATTCTGCACAGCTCTCGTCGCACATGCATTCAGATTACACAAGCTTGGGAGACAACAACAACGGGTACAAACATCGATAACAATCGAGAAACTTCCGATACATGCGGGTGCGTCCCGCACTGAGCGATAGCATTTGTTAGACGGTGAAAAGTGGTCACCCGAAGGAGATAAACAAGTAATCGTGTCGATGCCCCCTCTCAAAAAGCATCGTCCCGATGCTACAGACATAACAGAAGAACGAAAAATGACCCTTATTAAGCAAAAGTAACAAAATAACAAAGAAACAAAGTCCAAAGTAACATAGTCCAAAAGAAAGAGAGTCAGCTATGCAAAGAACATTCAGCTATGCAGAGCTATGCAGAAAGTTCAGCTATGCAGAAAAACAAAGTTCAGCTATGCAAAGTCCCAAAGTTTGTTAGCGCTGGTAGAACGGCTTAAGTCGCACATGGGCTATTTCAGGTCGTGAGCAGCGCCGCTGTGATAGCGGAATGCCGATTGGCACGACCTCGTAGTCGAGGGCGCCAATGCGTCCAATGATCCTGTAGGGTCTGCAATAGCGTCGCAAATAGTTTCTCGCTGAGTCCTCGTCGGCGTATCGTGGTCCAAGCCCAAACACGGCCGCCGGGCTGGTAGTCGACGTCGCGTCAGAGATTATAATGTTGACTGTCGTTCCTCTGCTGGTTCTTGATACGCAGGCGGGCGAGCTGCCGGGCTTGTTCGGCGCGCTGGCGATAGCTAGGTGGAGACGTCAACGTTTTCTTCGTCGGTGACGTGCGTCAGCATGGCATCAAGAGCCGTCGTCGGGATCCTTCCGTAAACCAGCTTGAACAGCGTAATCTGAGTTGTTTCTTGCACAGCCGTGTTGTAAGCAAAGGTGACATAGGGAAGCACCTCATCCCAGGTCTTGTGTTCGACATCGACGTACATCGCTAACATTTCGGCGAGCGTCTTGTTCAGTCGTTCCGTTAGGCTATTCAACTGCGGGTGATAGGCAGTGGTCCTCCGGTGACTTGTCTGGCTGTACTGCACAATGGCTTCGGTGAGCTCTGCTGTAAAGGCCGTTCCCCTGCCGGTGATGAGGACTTCTGGGGCACCATGTCGCAGTAGGATGGTCTAGACAAAAAATTTCGCCGCTTCGGCTGCGCTACCTTTCGGCAGTCCGTTGCCACGACGATCCACTTATTTCCAGATGTCGACGTCGGAAACGGTCCCAACAAATCCATCCAGATCTGCTGAAAAGGTCCGCAAAGAGGCTTGATCGGCTGCAATAATCCCGCTGGCCTTGTCAGTGGTGTCGTGCGTCGCTGACAGTCTCGGCATGTCTTGACGTAACGTGCGACGTGGGCGGTCAGGCGCGGCCAGTAATACCTTTCCTGTATCCTCGACAGCGTCCGGGAGAATCCGAGGTGCCCAGCGGTGGGATCGTCATGCAGGGCTTGCAGTACTTCTGGACGCAGCGCTGACGGAACAACAAGAAGGTAGTTGGCGCTGACTGGTGAGAAGTTCAAGAGTACGTTGTTTCGAAGCGTGAACGTAGATAATCCACGCCCAAACGACCTAGGGACAGCGTCGCTATTCCCTTTTAAATACTCGACGAGGCCTTTTAGCTCCGAGTCTGCTCGTTGCTGTTCAACGACGTTTTCCGCACTTATTATTCCAAGTAAGGCGTCCTCATCCTCGTCTTCTTGCGGCGGTGGTAGAATGGGGACGCGTGATGGGCAATCGGCATCACAGTGTTTTCGTCCGGACTTGTAGGTTACAGTGATATCATATTCTTGCAGTCTGAGGCTCCACCGTGCCAGCCGTCCTAATGGGTCCTTTAAGTTAGCTAGCCAACACAACGCGTGATGGTCGCTGACGTCATTGAATGGCCTGCCATACAGGTAAGAGTGGAATTTTGCTTTAGCTTAAATGATAGCGAGGCATTCCTTTTCAGTCGTAGAATAATTGCCTTCCGCTTTTGACAGCGACCGGCTAGCGTAAGCTATCACCCGGTCGAGTCCGTCTTTCCTCTGGACTAGAACGACGCCGAGGTCCAGGCAACTGGTGTCACTGTGGATTTCGGTATCGGCGTCCTCGCCGAAGTGCGCAAGTACCGGGGGTGACTGTGTGCGTCTTTTGAGTTCTTGAAATGCGTCGGCCTGCGGCGTTTCCCACTTGAACTCGACATCACATTTTGTTAGACGTGTGAGTGGCTCAGCGATGCATGAAAATCCTTGACAAAGCGCCTGTAGCTGGCACACATGCCAAGGAATCTACGCACCGCCTTCTTGTCGATGGGCTGCGGGAACTTTGCGATTGCAGCTGTCTTCTACGGGTCAGGGCCGACTCGAGAGTTGCTGATGACGTGGCCAACGAACAGAAGCTCATCGTAAGCGAAGCGGCACTTTTCCGACTTCAGAGTGGGCCCTGATGACTTGATGGCCTCTAGTACTGTCGCAAGCCGCCTAAGGCGATCGTCGAAGTTTCCGGCTAAGACGACGATGTCATCCAAGTACACAAGACAGGTCTGCCACTTCAATCCTGCGTGTCCATCACGCGCTGGAATGTTGCAGGCGCCGAGCACAGTCCAAATGACATAACCTTGAACTCAGAGGCCGTCTGGCGTGATGAAGGCGGTCTTTTCGCGATCTCTCTCGTCAACTTCTATTTGCCAGTAGCCATACTTGAGGTCCATCGACGAGAAGTATTTAGCTTTGCAGAGCGGATCCAATGCGTCGTCTATCTGTGGGAGGGAGTATACGTCCTTCTTCGGTGATCTTGTTCAGTCGACAACAATCGACACAGAAACGTAGGGTATCGTACTTTTTCTTCACCAAGGATACAGGAGATGCCCACGGGCTTTTGGACGACTGGATGATGTCGTCGCGCAGAATTTTCTCGACTTGTTGCCTAACAGCTTCACGTTCTCGTGTCGAAACTCGGTAAGGGCTCTGGCGGAGTGGTGGAGCGCACTCTTCGGTTATTATGCGATGCTTTACGACTGGTGTTTTTAGAATCCTCGATGACGTCGAACAGCCGTCTTTGTATCGTCGGAGAAGAGTTCCGAGCTGTTGCTGCTTACTCGTGGGGATACTTGGATTTATGTCGAAGTCTGGTTCGAGAACTATGGTCGTCGAGGTAGATGCGGCAAAATCCGAGAGGACAAACGCATAGCTGGTTTCCACAATTTCCTTGATGTACGCGATTGTCGTGCCCTTGTTGATGTGCTTGAACTCCTGGCTGAAGTCGGTTAGCATCACTTCCGCTTTCCCTCCGTGGAGTTGAGCGATCCCTCTAATAACGCAAATTTAACGTTCCAGCAGTAGACGGTGGTCGCCCTCGATGACGCCTGCAGCGGGTGTTTCGGTGACGACAGAAATAACAATGCTGGGGCGCGGCGTGATGCTCACTTGATCTTCGAGCCCACTCAAGCCGTGGTGACTGCGAGAGCTCTCCGGCGGTATCACTTGATCTTCCGACAACGTTATCGACTTCCACTTCAGATCTATGATTGCGCCGCGTTGCTTCAGGAAGTCCATGCCGAGAATGACGTCCCGTGAACACTGCTGGAGGATAATGAAGGTGACAGGGTAAGTCCAGTCAGGAACCGTTAATTCTTGCCGTGCACATTTCTGTCGGCGTCATTAGGTGTCCTCCTGCAGTCCGAATTTGAGGGCCTTCCCATGCATTCTTAACTTTCTTCAACGGGGCGGCAATGGGTCCACTCATGACGAAGTAGTCAGCTCCTACGTCCACTAAGGCGTTGACTGTGTAGCCGTCGAGAATCACATCGAGGTCGCTGGTCCTTTGCGTTGCGTTGCAGTTATGTCTTGGCGTCGGATCACGGCTGCGTCGGTTTGACCCGAAGCTGGAACATCGCGTCGTCAGGTCGTCTTTCGTCGGCGTATTCTTTGTTTCCAGACGTCGTCGGTATGGCGGCGTTTCGTTGGTATGTCGTCAAAACAAGCTTTTCGGAATCTTCGGCGGCGGCGGAGGATCTTCGTCAGTTCCACGAACAGCAACCGTACCTCTATCAGTTGCTGTTCTTAGTTTTCCGGATATGGGCTTGCAGACCGGCCCCGGGCTGGGCCAGTGCATTGTCAGCGTTGTGGGGACAGGTGGCGGCCGGGTGACACTGAACGGTATGGTCCACTGAGTGGCGGCTAGGTAGTCAGCGATACCGCGAGGCTGTTCACCTTGCTGCGGGCGCGGCACGTTGACGGCTGGCCCTCGCAGTCCCAAGCCGCGGTATGGGCATCGGTGGTAGACGTGGCCCGCTTCTCCGCAGTGATAGCACAGGGGCGGTGGTCGGGGGCGCCCCATTCATCTGTCTTCCTCCTCGGACATTTCCGGGTCGGCGTGCCGGGAAAGACTGTCATCTCTTGCGTGAAGATGGCGATGGTCTCATTGGGTAGTTGCCCTCGGCTTCCCCAGCAGAACTTCGGCCCTTTCTTTTCGGACAGCGCTCGTGAAGGTCCTAAAGAAGTGACTGCAGAACAGGTCCCGCGTTGTAAGGGTGGCTTTCCGGTTCTCGAACCAGGTCCTCGCGGCACTGTCCAAGGAGGAGTACACATGGCATAGCTTATCCTCAAAAGTCCAGTTGTTCAAGGTCGAGAACCGTTCGGAGGTTTCGAGCCAGGTTTCCGGATCCTCCGAGGAAGCTCCACGGAAGGTAGCGCTCTCTGGACTGTTGAAGCACGATGGGAGACGCTGGAGCTGCCATTGTGGTTGTTGAGCTGGACACGGTCTTCCTGGTTGTATCAGGCAGAAGTCCATGCTACGGGGGTAGTTCTTGCAGTCTGCGGCTAGCTCACTGGTCTTGGGCTACGTTGGTGTTCTCTTCGGGGTTCGGGCTTTGTTCGCGGCTTTGCGGGGGCGTTCGGTGCACGAACGTACAAGCACCTTCACCAGATGTCACGTAGTAGTGATGGTAAAGAAGGCACCAAAACTGTGATTGACGAACCTATGCGCTCAAAAGCAGGCTACACTCAAAGGACAACGATAGCCGCGAACACAGTCGGCGATCGTCGAAAATCTGATCTGCCGGTCAAGCGCGTCGGCTTTTATACATCAGTCGTCGAAGGTTCCAGAGTAATCGCTGGTGCCCGCGTGTCTTCTAGAAAATTCTACACAATTCGCGTCGCACATGCAGTCAGATTACACAAGCTTGGGTGACAACGGAAAACGGGTAGAAACATCGATAACATTTGAGAAACTTCCAATACATGCGGGTGCGTCCCGCGCTGAGCGATAGCATTCGTTAGACGGTAAAAATCGATCATCCGAAAAAGATAAACAAGTATACGTGTCAATAGCGTCTCAACGCGCCGGCATAGAGAAAGGAATACAACAAGAGCGGACACTCCCGTAGAGCCCAGCGGCCGAATCGACTGCAGCGCACCAAGCCGTGGGCGTGAATACCTGAAGCACACTTCCGGTTTCGGTTTTGTGCGCGCGCGTTTTGAATACCAGCTGGTGCGCGTCACGCTGGCTCCGTTGGTTTGTTTTTTTTTTTTTTTTGCAGCAAATATTTATTAATATATTTTTCATTTATTAAATATTTGCAAATCATTTTATTATTAAGTAAAATTGATTGCGAACGATCTTCACAAGCCTCCATTGAATATGTGCCACGTGCAATTTCATAAAGACGCAAGACACCTTGTGAAATGAGGAAATGTTTATTTTATTATTTATACATGCTCGTCGCGGGCTTTTTGTGCATTCAACCAACGTTGTGGCACCAGGTAAGCAGCAGTAGTTTCCGCAGGAAGCTCCACCAGACGACGTGAGCTGAAAAATTACAAGCAAGTGTTATTTTGGTATTAACATGTAAGAATAATGCCTGTAGAGGCGAAGCGTGCGAAAGTGGTGAATGGGCGGCATTACGAACAAAAACAGTTGGTATTTACACACAGGGCGTAGAAAATACCCGACTCATCCCAAGCAATACCGTATACATACCACAAACACATTCTAATTCCGAGCATTCCCCTCTTCCCAAGACTTATTTCCTGCAATTTAATAGCACGAATGCGCGGGCAACGGCTCGTTTCGCGAACTTGGCTACAACCGACGCGATAGTACGCTACGAATACATAGAGGTGGCCGCAACACAGGCTCTCAACCAGAGCATGCTGGATGCTCGCAGAATTCCTTCTACTCGCACTCAAGACAAATGTGTGGGTGCTATTCAGAAGACAGAATTTTCGAGTTACTAGTTCCTGGCGTTTGAGCTCCTTGGCTTCTCTCTTGTGCGTTCTGCAGGCGCAAGCAACGCACTCCTGTGTTATCACTCTTGACGATTGCTCGTCGCGTTTTCGACAAGCGTGGGTAACGAAAGAAGGCTTAAATTGTTGCGGGGACATAAAAATTGCCACAAACTTGTCGCAGTAAGATTCCGTACGCGCCAAACTAACTTTGTCACCACGGCCGAGCTGATTTTCGCTGCGTCACAACAGGCGCGGCGAGCGTGCCTCATAACATAAAAATACCGAAAATAATTTTCAACAATGTTGGGCGTCAGGGAAAGCGCCATGAACTTGTCAGTGCATTAAAGCGCGAAACTGCGCACCACGGCCGAGCTGATTCTCGCTAACCGCGTCACAGCACCAGGCGCGCCCACTGCGCTCGAAAGGTACCCCAAAAAGTAATGAAATTAGTTTCAATAGTGGGCGCCAAAACTTGTCGCAGTAAAATTCAGTACACGCGGAACTGCGTCACAGCACCCTGTGCGACTAGCGCGCCCAAAAACTACCGAAATTAGTTAAAATAATACTGGGGCTTATAGAAAGCGTCGCAAACATCTCCCAGTACGATTCATTAATTCAAATTAACTGCTCCACGACGGCCACGCTGTTTTTCGTTAACTGCGTCGCAAGTCTAGCCTAGGTGCCAGGCAGTAAGCCTAATTGCTTGAAGTGCGTCGCAGACTGTCGAACAAAGTTTCTCATTTTGCCGTAGTCCAATAGTGCAGTGGTCCCATGTCGAAGTTCCGAAGGAACGCAATAATTCGCCGGGAGGCCACCAAACCAGGCTAAACCCCAAAATAGAAAAACAGGCAGACGGGTGCCCGAACAATCCAACGCTCAGATGCGCGGCCGGTCTCTCACGCTTCGGCGGTGTGTCTGACGAATAACGCAAACATCTGGCTCGTCATTCGCTGGTTCGCCTGTCGCTAGGCAACGGAAGTAAGCCGCAAAGTTTAATTTAATTTATACACAGATATTTTCACTTTCTTCAGGAAAGAATAAAAAAATAAAACAATTTCTGTTAATCTCATTTCACATTCTTTTTTCTTTTTCTATGCTCGCGGCCCCAATTTGTCGGCGTTAATGCTATAGCGTGACGTGTCTCCTGTTTCCAGTTTTCGCCGAGTGTCCGCTCTTGTTCTATTCCTTTCTCTATGGCGCCGGCTTGCTCGCGAGAAAGGGTGTTCTATGCGGCTTGTCGAAGCATGCGTCCGTGGCATTCTGCGTTAGAGACCAGATACATACGAAAAACTCATGAGCCATTCCACTCTGTGAAGTTAGATGACCAGCGAAGCTGTTTAGCACACGACACAGAGGCGACACAGGATTTTTAACAAAGGTACGACCTCACTTACCGTAATTTTATATACATTCGCGTGGATGACGGGACCACCCCGAGGAGCCGGAGGAAACTAGACACCCGTGACGTTTCGACGGAACCACCACCACGTGAGAGCGGAAGGAAAGGAGGCGCGCAAGTGCTTGGAACACGGACAATGAGGACGGTGCGAACGTAGAGATGTTTGGCGCGGGTCAAAGTGTACCTGTTATTATCACCTTAATATGTGATGCGGGTTCTATTTGGACCCAAGATATTACACTTATTTTGCAAGTTGGCGGAGTGCTTGAAGCCTGCTTCATCCCCACTGCGTGTCGGCCCGGTATTGCACTACTTTCGGGATCCGCACACGCTTTTTGCTCACTTAGAACCATAACGCACGGAACCCTAGCCATAAACACCATCACTGTAAAAGTGCATGGAACTAGGCAATAAAGCTTCGCTTTAAAATGACAATAGAAAAGTTGCTGCGTCTCAAGCCATCCACACAATCCGTCGTTTCTAACATCTTCGATTTCGAATGACCTGTTCATGCACATAATTCACCAAGGCGCAGCAGTTTCGATTCCTAATTGTTATGGAATTTTCAATCTTTACCAACATTGAGGGTTTCAATACATTACGAAACAATATTGTGCAACGTGTTCCTTATATCCTATTTTCATATTCCTTTTGCTGCGTTGCCTTACAAAAGCTGGAAACACTAGCCTCTGTTCCTGCAAAGCCGTAAGTGCCGACGGTGGTACATGCCGTTTATTTATTACATTATTGCGTCAGGACAATGTTGACACTTTAGAAGACCTTTCGCTAGATT
The DNA here is from genome assembly GCF_050947875.1 of Dermacentor variabilis. Lineage (NCBI taxonomy): Eukaryota > Metazoa > Arthropoda > Arachnida > Ixodida > Ixodidae > Dermacentor > Dermacentor variabilis. The sequence continues at coordinate 30,341,171 of NC_134572.1, read as the reverse complement.
TAGCACATTTTTTGCTTGTGTAACGAGAGAGAAAGAGAGATTTTATTGATAAGAAAGACAGGTCGATCTGAGCTAGTGCGCCCTATTCTGCCACTCTACACTGGGGAAGAGGGAAGGGGAGTGGAAGTATGGGGATGTATGATGATGATGATGATTATTATTATTATTATTATTATTATTATTATGATGATGATGATTATGATGATGATGATGATAAGAGAAGTGGTGAGTGCTTATGTATATTAGACGGTGGCCCTGCTAGAGCCGCTCATCTAGTTTCGCGACATGCAGAAGCTTCAACAACGCTTCAGTTGTCCGCATTGAAGCTGCACTGTTGCACTGTCCATCAATAGTGGTTGCCTGCCAACTCTGGCTAGAAAATTATCCAATGTCCTTCGCTCCAGGGCATATATGCTGGGCAATCTCACACTATATATTCCAGCGTTGCAGGCGTCTGACAGTGTTCGCAGTCAGGGCTGTTCGACTGGCTGATGATGAGTGCGTAGCGGTGGATGAAAACAACGCACAGCCGAATTATCCTAATGACGCTTTGCTCCGCATAAGTTTCGGTGGCAAACAGAATTTACAGTCTGGATGTAGGCACCCGTGGATGTTGTCAGCGTGGGTTGTGCATGCCTTTGTAAGGTTCTGCATGAGTGACTTGATCATTGAGTTGGTGTCAGGTCGCGAGTAGGCAATCCGTATTTCATCAGAGGAAGAGAATGCCGATCTTTCCTCACTGTTAGCCAATACCACCACAGTGGCCAGACACCTGAAACGCTGATTTGGCATCGCAGAACACCGTCCATTTATGAGGTGTCTGCGTTCTCATAAAACGTACAGCCTCCCGCATTGACGTTACTTCCGCAGACATAGGCGTCGATCTGTGGTCCAACTTAAATCGCCGGATAATGCCAAGTTGCAGGATAACAAATGCAGCCGCTGTGGCAGATGGTGCGACCGAACCATCGGTATATAGTTGCACAGTCCCACTATATGATGTAAAAATATTAGACAAGTGGAGCTGCTTCAAGCCAATGGAAGAAACATGGGACTTGTAACTAGTGGTCTCGGTTTCGTCCAGGGAGGTGTTGTGGAGACATTGGTGGCCTGAAACCTTGCAGGTATATAACGCTTGCGCGACGTGCAATTGCTTCAGAAAAATAACAGTCAAGGTTATCTCTTGGAAGTGATGACAGAGGATGACGTGTGTGTCTGGTCAGGAGGCGGAGAAAGATTTGCAGAGGTTTACAGGACCTGTATACCTCGATTGGGCAAGTCCGTGCTTCTCCTTTTGTGCCCTTACTTTACGTGCAGCGTGGAAAGCCAAGGCATATCCGCAATGCTTGTACTTGAAGGTTCTCCAGCGTGCGCAGACAGCATGGCCCCATGTCAGCACAGGCATGCTGTAGCGTAGAAAAGTGCTTGGTACACTTGGAGCAAAGTTCGTTCGAAGGGCTCCCTCCCAGTCCAGATAGAACACGAAGAACGTGTATGAAGTCTGTTAGTTTAGTCTTAAGAGCAGTAACGTATTTTCTGACCAAGAAAGATTGCGGTCTACTATGACATCAAGAAATATGTGGTGGGTGACTAAAGGTAGCACTGTTCCGTCGACAACAATGGGATATTGTGAGATTGATAAGCGCGTGAATTCCAACATTGTACACTTAGTTGCTGAGAGCTGCGGGCCTTTACGGCACAAGTACTTCACCGTGATACTAGCCGCGCACGTCGAAGCCTTGCACGCACTTGTGGACGTACGACCCCAGATGACAAGATACAGATTTCATCCCCATGCATGCTAATATGCGTTGTGTCAGGCAGCTCGTCTGCAAGACCCATCAGTATAACATTGACAAATATTGGGCTACGGACGCCACCCTGCGGAACACCCCTGCGAACGTCATGTCTACCAGTTTCGCCATACGCAGTGGACAAGAAAATGCTGCGGCCACTGACATAACAACTGTACAGCTACGCATACATCCGGCCACCAACGCAGATATATTCAAGAGCCCGAAGAATCAAATGGTGTAACACGTTGTTGTAGACACCCTTAATGTCCAGACATTATGCACATGCTAGACGGCAGAGTCTTTTCTCCCGTTGGACAGTTGATACGAGGCCAAACTTGTGTAACGACGAAAACACGCTTTCCGAGGATGTTTTGGCAGGAACCGCATGTATGTTTTCTTACCTCACGCCATGCCAAGTTCATATTTAGCTGCCAAACAGTTCAGGAACCCTGAGTTGGGATCTTGTTTTAGAAAAATATTCTGCATTAGCAGAGTGGCAGGTGGGATTGTCTTGGTGCAGCACACATTGCAATGAAATGGCTGTTCATGTACCCCCCCCCCTCCTATATACCAAGATAAGGAGCTTTCTTTTATTTGATGAATAAGCTCATTATCGTGAAGGTGAACAAATGTCTTCGATCTGCCTTTACTTTATTTGCAGCATCACTACTAGGAACGATATGTTCTTTGTCTCGGAATGCGTCGGAACGAAATACTTTTTTGTTCTGGTTTTAGTTTCGTTCTATTGAAAAAAGTTCCATTCTGGTGCTGCTCCGGAACGAAAAAAAAATAATCCGTAACGGCTCATAACGGTTTTGGTTCGGAAACAAAGCTTTTCGAAGCAAAGTAATGATAAAAACGTAGCATTTATTGTGCTCAGTAAGTTCACCATGAATTCTGAGATCATGCTGACTGCCTTGACTCAAGGCACTGAGCATAATCTCAGAAGCGGTACGTCATCGTGTGTACTTCCCGAAATGCGAGACCGCTTTTCAAATAAAGCGAACTTAAACGAACATAAACGAACCATAAGACTTCGGTAACAAAGCCTTGTAGCCGCAGAAAACGAAACGATAAGTTCTTCAGCGCGCAAGCCCTGGGTTTTGCTGCGATGCCGATCTTGCTAGTGCAACGAGCAGCAGGCTTAGGTTAGCAGAACGCTCGACCGGCTATCGCTCGCATTATCCCTGCCTGAGATACGCGCTTATGTGGAGCCCTGAGATACATTTTAGACAGTGTGCTACAGCGCGAAGCGAGATATGGGACACAGGAAAAAACGAGGACAAGCGCCCCTGTCCCGCTTTGCGCTGGACCACAGAGTCTAAAATGGAAAGCCAACTTGCCCAAACCATCACCCTCCTGAGATACGCGCTAATTCTGACGTTGCCCGATGTCGGTTGTGTGGGATTGCCGACTTTCCCGTTGAACCGAAAACCGATCAAAAATATTTCGGTTTCACTCCGAAACAAAATAATAACGTTTCGGTTACGTTTTCGTTCCGGTCAAAAATACCGTTTTGTTTTGTTTTTCGTTCTTGTTTTCATTCCGTTACGGCACGCTGATCACTGCTTTAATTATATTCGGCGCCGTACTCCACCTCATATATAACTGACTACCACGCCGTTGCGATGACATGTTATACGCCGAAGACATGCCATTACAAATTGCAAGGAACGCTGCCATTAACTATTAGAGTGAAAGTACGTGGGGAAGAAAGCAAGCAGCTTCACCCAAAGTTAAAAGCGGTAGGTTTCGTGCCACACGGACTCATTCGATCGAGCAAGCTTGAATCAATGCGGACCGATGTCAGTGCAGCACACGGACTTCTGCACGTCATTTCAAGCGCACTTGTCGCCATTCCGCTATACTGAACAGCTAAATGGTGTTCGGAAAGTTCAACGCAGATCGTCAGCGAAGATCGGAAATGTGTATCGAAAAGTCATCCGTAAGAAAGTCAGCAGTAAGAGTAAGTCAGCCGTAAGAGAAAAAAGGAAATTGTGAGAAAAAAAATTCACGGTGATCAGTGAAAGCGAATAGCAGAACGCTTCTTGAAAGTGAAAGCTTTCGCTTTAACAAACGAATGTTTCACCTGAGGGCGTATATATGTTAGATAACACTCAGGTTGTATTTGTTTCATTGAGCAAATCCGCAAAGAGAGAGAGACAGAGTAAACTTTATAGAAAAGAGCACACGAGCGCAGAGATTCAAGCCGTTAACCACCACATAGGTAGCGCTAGTAGATATATATATATATATATATATATATATATATATATATATATATATATATATATATATAAGCCGATTCGTGACATGTATGTCGTCTCCGGCGGCTGGAGAACCGGCGTGGAAAGCGGCTGCCATCCTCCTCTCCCGCAGGCGGCATAGTAGAAGAGAGCGGCAGGAGAAGAGGGAGCTGTCCTTCCCGACCACACCATGCATACTCGCGGATAACTTTCTGTGGCAATGAAGGGAAAGCTACGGAGGCAAAACGCGCACAAGTGAGAGCGCTTCTGAAAAGAGTCCCGCGTTTTCATCCGCGTCAGTCTAAGCCGGTGAAGAGAAAACATAAACACCTTATTAGCAACAGTTAAATAAGATAAAACACATCACTGAATTTTAAAGTTTACTTATTTCGCGGCTTTTCCCTTCCGCGTATGGACAAACGCGAAACCGTCGCACGTGAAGCTGCGTCGATTACGCGTCTGTTCCGAGCCGCCAAAAGCAGTGTAAAACGGTGGCGTACTACTTGGCGCCGTATAACACACGTGCAGCAACCACGCGCCCGTAGCTTTCCCTTCATTGCCCCAGAAAGATGTCCGCGAGTATGGACACACAGACGGCCCAAAGTTCCTAGCGCGGCAGCACGCGCGTCTCAAAGCGCTGTAACAGCCGGTGTTCGGCGACGAACGCGCCCCTCTTTGCGCGAGAGCACGTGACCTTCGCATCCGGGCCTTTGCGTAGGCGGTAAAAGTCGACTGCCACCTACTGACCACCACGAAAACAACCGCAGGAGCCAAATGAAAGCTATTCGCTTTACTATAGAATCAAGTCCTACTCGAGTCCACGCGCGCACGCGCGCACGCACGCACAGCCTCGCAGTATACCGGCTCTAAAAATACGCCGATTGTATTGAAGCAACTGGGGTTTGGCACAATTTCAGTGCCTTCCGATCAATTTCTCAAAACAGTGAAGGCCTTGGTGCTACTGCTGACGCTCTAAGGTCAAGGATCAGTAAGCCTTGAACGAAGAGGCGCCTCCGCGTAAGTACACTGAAGAAGCTCCGCTTTTCTGAACCAAAGTGCCAAGAATGTTTCAAGACCAAGTGCGCGACCGTCTCAGCGGAATCTCCGAGTGGCATGCCCAAAAATCCGGAAGACCTCTGAATAAAGAATAGCAATTAAATGCTCCAAGTTCTCTCTACGCACCAGAGCTTATCGCTGCCTGCATATTTACACCACATTCGGTTTCCGCCTTATAGTACTGTTTTTCTTTTTCTTGGCACACGGCTACATTCACGTCTGTGAGACGTCACCCGTGTAGTTAGTTTTCAGGGTCCGCTGTGCCTATGGCCATCCGAATTTAACCCAAGGGAACACAAAAAGGCTTTGCACAAGGTGCGAACATCACTTCTAAAGGAACATTGCGCAAATGCCGTCCCCTTTATTACCCCTCCTGCTAACCTCTTGCGAGAAGACAGCGCTATTCTCCGAAGAATCCAAACAAACTCAATAGTGATTCTCTTTTCCGTCACTATATTCAAGGCCTAGCTGGGCCACCAAAATGTCCGAACTGTATGGAATATCCGTCCCTAGAGCATCGCCTACGGCATTGCCCTCACACTCAACCCAAACTGCTGTCAGACCTCTCCACCATTCCCACTAACATCCAGCCACGGTCATGGACGGACTGGTTCACTCCACCACTCTATGCAACTAACATTCTCCTGCCGGTGCATTTCCAGCACGTCAGAGACGTGTTGGGTGAGCACTGGTAGCTGACCGACCAGAGGTGAGCGCTAGACGCTGGCGTTAAAAATACATTTTTTTTCTCTCCCTCTCTCCCTGTGCACTACTGCTACAAATATCTTATTTTTAGTCATGCTTGAACGCTTGCTGTCGGAGCTGATTGATTTTGCTGACTTCTTCTCCCCGCGACTTCATTATTTCTTAACATCAAGGTCCTTCAGCTAATGTTACATGCGTATGTTCATTCAGAAGTCATGTTTCAACAAAGTTGGCACATCCTACAAGGCTGAGCCTCACTGCACAATAACAACTCACTCATCCACTCACTCAACCATTGATTCTTCCCGGACTTTACTTGATAAGGACAACTATTAAATGAACCTCATTCATTTTTTCTGGTTCCTGTTGCAGGCATCGTCATCGTAAGGCTTCGTTAGCAGCAGTCGCCAGCAAATACTTCTATTCGCACCCTGAACGATACGATGCGCTGCACTTGCAATCACTTGCAATCACTTGCAGTCAAACACTGCGGGGATAATTTCACTTTTTACGTGCCGTAACTTCCGGCTGGGCGCCTCACTGCAGCGAAGGTCATCCTGATTGCTGACGTAAGCAATAAATGTGCACTGACAGTGATATACCCGAGAGTACTCGACAGAGACTGCGGCTCCAGGATTAGATCTAGGCTCAGCCGCATGTGAAGTATTGTTGCCATGGTCACCGTTATCGTCACACGTTCGTCATCTATGTCGCGCCAGCGTCTTCGCAGCCATCGTTATCTTAAATATAGCGGCTGCTGCCGTTGCTACCGTGAATATCGTGATCATCATTTTCATAGCTGTCATTGTGTGAGCTGTCCCGGGCGGCACTAAAGTGTTTTCCTTGAAGAGTGACCCATGCAATTTCTCTCTCTTTTTTTCGCAATCTTGTTGCCATCAATCATTCCGCAGCACACACCACTTGCCGCACAGAGGACTGTGTGCTTTTGTATTGAGTCTTTCTTTTTTAGCTGCTTATCTGAAAAAAAGAAAGCGTCATTCAAGCGCACCGCCACCCTGTCTACAAATGGTGCCAACGCCCTATTACGATACCGTTGGATCCCATTCATGTGCAAAGCTCTTTTCACACATGCGGGAGACGGAGACGTGTTATGTAAATTCACATTCACAGAGTTGTGCCGACCTTGAGGCAAGAGGTCCGTCGCCATTTGTCCATTATTTCTCGCACTGTGATGGGCGGCTTACTCGGACGCATGCTGTGAATGAAAGGCGAAAATGAATCTAAACAGAAATTCGCAGCAATGACTCGCAGGGCGCAAGAGAAAAAAAAAAGAAGAGCGGATTACTGGCGTTGCCCGGAGAACTCTTTCAGAATACGAACGAGCAGCTTGTTTCATGTCCGCTCCGAAGAAGAGATTCACCCGCTGCGCCGTGCAACGCCAAGAGAGAGAAAAAGACGATAATGCGAGTCGCATTCGTGCGATCGTCTTCATCCAGACACCCTCCATTTTGTACTGCGCAGTGGAAAATAAAGTTTGAAAAATAAAAGGTTCGTGGGTCGACGGGCGAAGGAATCTGTAATCTCCTACATTGGTCCCAAGGTCCAAGACTGTCGAGCCGCCGAGTAAAATTGAGAAAATAAGAGCGTCGCGCCAAGGGAAGCAGAGAATGCAGCGCGCAAGATACGGTGGCTGGAAAGTGACAAAGAACAAGACGAAGAGAAGAAAGGCATCGTTCCGGCCCTCTTGGTGATTCGAGGCGACCCCGCTCTCAGGCCGCTCACGTAGCGCTGCGCGCCTCAAGTTCTCGGCGGCACGCGCTTGCAGTGGGCGTATACACCGGAGCCCGTTAGAGGTAGCTTACCACGACGCTAACTGTGCCTTATATGCGTCACTCGTATTACACTGTTCTCTTTGCTGCGACTATTCGAAACGAATCGAATAGTCCCTGCTGTTTGATTGGTATGAGATTTGAAGTTGTCGAATATTCCTTTTTCTTGCGACCTGAAGACTGTTCCGGATGGTTCTGCTGCAGTTGTTGCGCGGGAGAACAAGTTTTTGAGCGAACGCACGGGGCAGATAACTCCTGCCTAATAATTTTCAGTCATTCAGAAAATAATGTCTCGCTCTTAGGCAGCCTATAAACGAATTTGTTTCGATTTGTTAGTTGGCCAATATCTCGCCATATTTGCATTTGCGTAAAACAATGCGCGGTGGTTTAGTATCACACTGTCCTCTTTCAGCGAACACAAAGTGGCCTGGCAAGATAGCATTCCCCTGTTTCATTACTTTCATGGTGCTCCAGATAACTCAAAGCAGTTGTTAATCATTTAGAGGTTTCTTAGTTGTTCGGATGTGTAATTGCGAACGGCGTTACATGCAAGTATAGTTCTATATAAGCCTGATTTATTTTATTATTCTTTATTTAAAAAACTCCGTGCAAACTTCGATATTCAGGTTAATTAGAAATTCGATTCGATATTCTCTCCTCGCTTTTATCAAATATTCGTATTCAATTCGATTTGTAAATTTCCTTGTTCGAACGCCCCCACTATTTATGAATAGTCTTTAACAAGTATTCAAACAGGACAAATGGGTCACAGGAAAATCGAGGCTTGAATTGATCGACTGTGAGAAAAGGGAAACATCAGCGTGGAGCCTTTAGCCTGGACAAACCGTTTTAACACGGGAACTTGTCTTCCTCGGGGAAGCAATAGTCCGGTTTTGAGCCGCAGGCTACAGGTAACAATGCCGCCAACCGCAGCTAAGCCTCGCGGCTAGACCAAACTGCCGGTATTAACGATTTTTCTGTGTTAGGCATGATTAGATACAAGCGTGGTGATGGCTAGTGCAGCAGGAGTGAGCACCTGTTCTCTGCTGCAGTCGTATTCTAAAGGGCCAGGCAAGTAGTTTTTGACGTCACTTTTTATACGACGAGACATGGCCTCCTTGTGTATCTTCCAATAACAAGATGGATCGACTTGTTCAAACGAGTAATACGCCACGTTTCGTTGCTATGCTGTTTCTCAGCATTAAGTAAAAGGTCCAGCCTTCCGCCAAACTATATGCAGACGAAACGAAAGCGAGCGCAATTAGGTGCACACTCTTTTTCGAATTATTTCAGCTCATTATTTATCATGCAACACCTTCCCGGTATTTCCCACAGTTCACTTATATATACGTGTAAAGTAGTGGTGTTGCTAGGCGACTAATGTCCGTGCAGAGTCCACCGAACGATGCGACCGCGTACTTTAGCAGTGTGCTGTCCAATTTATCTGTTTACAGGTTTCCGAACTTGGTTTCCTGGTCATATATACAGGTAGAGAGATGCGCTTTACAAGCAGCCATGCAAAAGCACAAACCTGCTTTCGCATTCCCTGACTACGCATAACTGCCACAACTGTGCAGCGCAGGTATAAAATGCCGAGTATTAACGTACAGCGCTAGCACTTCTCGAACCCGCGCACGAAGGTAGTTTACTTCGCGCAATCTACGCTTTTCCAATTGTTCATATCAAAAAACTAAAAACGCTACCACAGCTCCTCCTTATACATTCAGCACAGAGTGCACGATAAGCAGCTGAACTATGGCGGAACGTACGGTCGTTGCATCGTCGACAGCGGAGTTTTTCGAATATATGTATACGCAATTGTATCGCCATGAAGTCAACGGTACGCGTAAGCCTGCCTCGAGCTCTTGGCTAGTACCTCTTGCCTAACGCTTCGAATTCACGTCGTTGGCGCTGGGCGTTAGAGTCGATGCAGTACGTGCCCGCCTTGTCGACCGGAGATACGAGGGGAGATGGGGGGGGGGAGGGGATGCGGGCAGTTGTATGGAGCGGCCAGCAAAGCCTCCGGATGACCGCGCACGCGAAACGATAGCGTAACTAGCTCGAGCAGCATTTGCGCAGATGCTGGACAGAGAACTCTCGCGAGAAAAGCACTGCAGAGAATTTAAAGGCAAAGTTGATGACCTAAGAGCAGAATGAACCCGTGAAAGATGAGAGGAAAATGCTACGTAAGTGCATGGCTGTCAGCGCTAAAAGGCGTTTGGAAAAGAAACAACGAATAATGTACTAAGACAGTGAGACAGGGAACAGCAATAGCATGGAGGTTAGTCAGACAGACGTTCGATTCGCCACCCTGCAAGGGAGAAGGGCATGAAGTTATAGAAGAGGAAAATGCAAGTAAAGAAATCGTTCACGTGCAGGTAAAAGACAGAGCGTGTATATAATACGCTGTATCGTCTACGGCTGGTATACTAGTCTTCAAACATTCGTGTCATTTCTCAAATAATGTCCTTGGCAGGGTTGGGCGATTAATCGTTTAACCTTCTAATTAATTGGTCAACGTTCTAACCGCGATTACTTTCTTGATTGCGATTAACTGGTTCATCTCAGACGGCTAGCTTATCCTTGTGCGACCATACGTGAAGAGGCCACCAACAACCTTTTTTCAGAGTTGCAAAGCACTTGATAAATCACTACGGCAGAAAACATCCTCGATGATTATCATAGTCAACGCTAGGCATTCCTCCCCTGCATATGGCGCAATGCCAGAACGAACTCACGCCCTCGCGGGGAAACGCTCACTCGAGGACTGCCACATGCGCGGGCCGCGACACGTATACACGATCGGGACCAGAGGCGGTCCCACACTCTACACACCGCCACACCAAATTCGTCTTCGACAATGGGTTTTGGAAAGTGCGCGTCCGTATCCCGCAAGAGGCGGTCCTCCAATCGGCGCCGCCTATAGTCTCGACGGCCTGTTCAGCGACCGTTCGCTTGGCGCATCGGTCCTTCGGTCGCGCGTCGCTTCTCTTCTCGATCGCGCTCCACGGCCCTTCGCTTCGGCTCCTGTCGCGCCGCTTCGGTACGCATCGCATACATCTGTAGCCTCCGCAGAACATTTGCATTCTTTACGCTCCTATACCGCTTGAACCTTCGAGCGTTCATGGTTAATTGTTGTATCTGCAAGTAGAGAGCTACGCGCCACATAGCGCACCTGGCGCAACCGAGTCATGTCTGTTTGTGGCGCGCACAGTCGTAATGGCGAGTTAAGAAGCGCCAAGCCAGCAGCGGCGTGCGACCGGGCGCGTGGGAGAGCGCGCGCATGCGCGTAGAGCAACGGCCAGCGAGCGAGCGCGCGGGTTGCGCGCGCATCGGCGACAAACTCTGTGACCTTGGACGGCCTCGCGTTTGACCTTGGCCCCAACTAGGCAGATAAATGATTCGCACTTAAAACAGATTGTACGTCGATTCGGGACATGCAGTATGCTATTACGAGCACGCCAAATCACATTTATGCAGACGCTCGTACATTTGTTCGCACCTGCCACCGTCTTACATTGCGCGAGACAGCTGGAAGCCACTCGATGGAATTTGGTCCCTCTTTTATAACCAGTCTAGCTTACGGTGAGTAAATGTGCCATAGCTCCGTTATTCGGGCAACGCTGTCAGTGGCAGACAGCAATTCGCGGAACAATCTCCACCAGGGCGTTCCTCCGTACGCGATCTATAGAGTTCAAAGACTCCATGCTAAGGTAACGAAAGGCTCAATGGACAGGCATGCAGAGTTGCTTTGTGCGAAGCTCTTCAGTCGCCCTACGCCCACCCGCGTGTTACAAAGAAGAGACGAAAACACGTGCCGGGCTCCGAAGCCATTCAGCTTTCATGCTGGCCTGGAGCCATTCTTGGCATTTTGGTTGCTGGGCCGTCCACGTATAGTCTTCGTGGCACGCTGCTTCAATGGCAACTGACGTGGGTGCACGTCTTGAGCTTCCGCTCGCATCACCGAACGTGTAGAGGGAGTGAACGGAAGCCCGTGTTGCGCTCAAAGGGCAGAGAAACATCGTTTTAGAGAACGCCAGCCTCTCCTCGCTTGTAAGAATGCTCGATGAAACAAGGCAGCGCGAAAGGAAACAGGACTACAAGAATGACAAAGATTATCAACAAGTTCGCATTGATTCTTTCATGTAGTCCTTTGTTTTTCCCTTTTCTTTTTTTGCACCCTGTAAGGGCAGCTTCTAAAGCCGGGCTGCCATTGAGCTTTCCTTTCTTGATTTTTTTTTATTTCTCACTTTTCGTAACATTTCGCACTGCCTGCCTGCATTTCTCCTAAAGCCTGCCGCAACTTTATGCGTCGAAAAACGAGCTTCTTTGCTTGTAACCTGAACAACAATTTCGTCGGTCAAAAACGTCCGCCAAGCACCAGCTCCGGTTTCAGTCCTTGTGCTGCTTGACAAAAGGCATGCGAATAAATTGGCGTACCTTTATTCTGTCCGTCGGTGGCATCAAAGGAGAGTTGCAGTCGCTTTAGCATACCCTAAAGAGGATTAAGGCGAAAACCTGTGCGCTCACGAGACATTCATTAAATTACTTGACATTCTCATTCAAATACGTTAATTATTTTTCCTCCCACCAAATGTCGTGGGATGGAGTGCCGTAACTCCATCTTAATTAACAGTGCCTTAATAAACTTCGCCCTAATTAACACCAAAGTGGTGGGTTCGACTACCACCAATAGTTGCGGGTTCGACCATCAATGGCGGCACATTCAATTTTGGCCCCACGGAAGGTCAAGCGTTTGACTGACACTAAAGGTCGTGGGTTCGAGTGCCTTAATTAACTCTATCTTAATCCCCTGTGCCTTAACATCCCCTTAATTAACACCAAAAGTCGTGTGTTAAAAACCCACCAAAGGTCGTGGGTTCGAGTGACTTAATTAACCATATCCTAATTACCAATACCCTAATTAACTTCGCCTTATTTAACGCCAAAGGTCGTGGGTTCGGCTCCCCACAATGTTCGTGGGTTAGATTGTCTTAATTAACTCTATTTTAACTATACCCTAATTAACTTCGCCATAATTAACACCAAAGGTCGTGGGTTCGACTCCCGCCACTGGTCGTTGGTTGGACCATCAATGGTGCACCTCAATTTTGGTACCATTGAATTTTGGCCCCACCACAGGTCGAGAGTTCGACTCCCACCAAAAGTCGTGGGTTCCAGTCTCACCAGTGGTTGCGGGTGGCACCACCAATTTCGATGCCGTTGAATTTTGGCGCCATAACACAGGACGGTCAATTTTTCCATAACGCCGGACAAGGGATTTTTCGACCCATGAGCCACTGAAGGATTTCGCCTTAAAGGGACTGACAACTGGCCAGCGCGTGTTATGAGACGTTGATGTAAATGAAATTACCATGATTTATAGTGATAGAATCCAGCACGCTGTTCGCGATTTAAGTAGGAATTGTAATACTAAATTGGCAAAGAAAGTCTCAAGAACAAGTAAGTGGTGAGACCTGGCGGTGAAATCTTGGTACTTCTAATGCATTCTGTGTTAAGTACTGCATAATTATTGCTTATATCGCAGTTCGCATATTATTAGACACTCGCGCGTTATTCTATGCTTCGGAAACAAAAACGCACACGTGGCTACAGTAACATACTAAACTCCGTGTTAAGTGTAAAGGCGTTGTTTCGTTTTCGATCCAATTGATTAGGTTCTGACTGGTTAAATACCAAGGCAGTTGGACAGGAAACGCCAAGACGTACTTGTGAAACGTCTTTATTCCATCCGGCCTACAGGCCGCGTCGCAGCAACGAAGAAAAGTCTCACCTCACATCACACATGTCACCTCACATCGTACATAGGCAGAACAAACACTCAAGTCCACCAATCACAGTCGCGGCGCAGTCTTGCGCCGCGTTCGATGCAACGCCGCAGCGCGTCCGATGCAACGCTGCCAAGCGTTCCATGTAACAGAAACCACGAAAACACGTAGCTATTATCGCAGAAATAATTTAACAATTCGGAAAACATTAATCGCGGGAACGTAGTCTTGATAAACAAAATCATACTTTCTCGCAGTTACGGCCGCACTAGTCGTCTGCCTCTCACCAATGCCGGTATATATAATGGCTATCGTGCTCACCCATCATCATTTTCAGCATGCTTCCAGTGAACTACTAGACCTTCACTGCATATCGAAAAATTCTGGTAAAAAATTTTCCACGGCGTTTCAGCATTATCACTACATGGTTAGACACTCTCCGGTAAGCTTTCCATTGCACTAAAAAAATGGGTACCATGAAAATTGGTTGTCAGTCCCTTTAATGATGATAGTTTCCTCGACGCTCAGTGTCGGGCATTCACCTGCTATTTCCAGAAAACGATTCACCGACGATTACCATGCTCCCTAATGCGAATTTTGAGCGCGGCGGTTTAGTTGGTTTAAATTCGCGCTATACTGTGGCAAAGAATTTGATTCTGAATGGCAGAGTGGTCTCGGCGGCGGCGCTGAGCTTTTACTCGGGTAGCTCGTTTATCAGCAGTGGCAGGCGAAGCATTTCTACCGGTTGCGCCACTCGCTGTTCAGAAAGGCGTGAACATAGGAAGGGGTGGCTCGCGTGAAGCGCATTCTCTAACGGCGGTGGCGCCGCAGACGAAGTAGCGCATGCGCAGTGGGTCCGAAACCCATGCCAGCGCTTTGTTGACGCGTTCGCCGCATGCCTGGTCGCCGCCTGCAACTCCACTTTCCTCTTCACCCTTTCGCCATACCGTCCTCCGCTTCCTGTCTCATATGATTCCGATGCACCCTCTTTCCGCTTTCCTCCTCGCGTCTCTTCCCTCTTGCCGATTTTTTCATCCACCGCTGCGCGCCGCGTTCGCCCGCATCTTTCGCTCTGCTCGTTCGCTCGGTTACGCCGAGGAACGACGCCGAGGCGCGCCGACACTCGCCACAGGAACAGGCGGCCAAGAGCTGTGCTCTAAAGTCCTGTCTGCTTCAACACTCCACTTATCCTCCAGAACGAAAGCGACAAGTACCGCAAATACTTCAGATGGTAGGCATTGAAATTTTCTCTGGTGAAGTTCGAAAACGCCTTTAATATTTTGTTCGCGGTTTCTTCTGCTCCAAACTCTTGGTTCTTTTTGGAAGCAGATTCGAAATGGGACTTTAGGGTAGGACATGCTAGGGATGGTGGGGCCAGTGAAGCTTCCGTAATGTAGCTTTTCCCCCACTATTCTTAACAGTGCGTGTACAATTTTCTGATGCACCGATGTGCTAAAATACACTTCAAACATCATACATCAAAGTTGACAAGTACTGGTGAGACAAATGTATGCCTCTTCCATGGTTGTGATGCGGTTTATTATTTTTTCTACAAAAATTTACAAAGGAAGTAACACAAGACGCAAGGCGTAAGTAAATAGAGGCGGCAACATCGCCAGGGCTTCTGAGGGCGTTTGACCCAGTAGCAACAGATGTGAGAATGAGTACCTGCTGGTATTGCCACCAGCTTCCGTCACGTTGCCATGTGTTCTTGAACGCAATCGGCCATACCATGCTGAATATGGCGGCTCTCCTCCGATCCCCGAAGCTAAGCAGCATTGGGTTCGGTCAGTGCTTGGGAGGGAGACCACCTGGGAACACCGAGTGCTGATGGCACCGTTCTTTTACCCGCTGTGGTTGCTTAGTGGCTATGGTGTTGGGCTGCTGAGCACGAGGTCGCGGGATCGAATCCCGGCCACGACGGCCGCGTTTAAATGGGGGCGAAATGCGAAGGCACCCTTTTAAGAACGTGCACATTAAAGAACCCCAGGTAGTCCAAATTTCTGGAGTCCCCCACTACGGCGTGCCTCATAATCAGAAAGCGGTTTGGGCACGTAAAACCCCTTTTTTTTTTGTGCTTGAATGTGTTTGACCTAGCACCAGTGTAGTTACGAAGACGATTAGTTGATGCTGTCATTATCCGTATCCTTCATGTCGCCGTGAGTTTAGGTGGACGTTTAACCCAATACTGGAGGACTGCCCAGCTTACTAAGGGCAGAAGAAAGCGCTAGTCTCTCTGCCAACTTGAGAGCAGTTCCGTATGGCATGTTCCGTGGTTCCAAAACACTGACCTACTTCCTAAGCACGACTACCTGCCACGCCAGTGCAAAGGCAACGTGTAGGCTTCGCTAGAAAAAAAAAACAGAAACAAGCCCTCGTCAAATATGTCAAGACGCGTGAACTCATGAAGACCAAGGAGGACTCGAAGGCAATAACACTATTAGTAAACTCTCAAACTTTGGTGTTAATGTTGGCATAAGTCTGTTTATACAACACATTCTATAAGTCACTGTTACAGTGTCTGCGTGAAACGAGCCTGCACGCTTATATTTAATTTCATACTGAAGCTATGCCGCGTGCCAACCTAAGCGAATAGAGAGAGAGAGAGAGAGAGACTAACCTATAGCAACAAGTACCAGCAATCTCATGTAGGAAAGATAAAGAAAAAACGTCATTACTGTGTGTCTTCCAGTGGTGAAAATTCGCCCCTTTCTTTTTCTTCTTGTTTTGCGCGGTCAAAGTGCAAAGTACTGCAGTGCGTGCTAGCGAAAGTTGTGGGTTCACTTTTACAATAGGAACAAACGTACATGTACTTATCAAACAGCCACATGAATCAATTCGCGCATACTTGTGGCGTTCACACCAGAAACTTAGACTTTCTTGGGATGAAGATAACATACTATTTCACGCGTTTATACAAAGAAATATGTCAAACTGCGACAAAAACAGACCGTTACAACAAAAAACTACACAATGCTTCCCATAGCACAAGACGTGTGTTATCCGAGCTGACACTAAATGTTGGATATTTTAGTATGAGGCAACGGCAAGTATTTCCATTAAATTCGTGAATCAAGTTAGCCCACAAGTGCGCAAACGAACAACAGTATAGGAATGGTGGCTACATAGACGCCAGGGCAAGACAATCGCTGTCATGACTAGCGCACAAGGTTTGCCTTAAGTTACATAAACCTGGTCCTGGTTGAGGTACTCGATGTTATAATTAAGAAAATTTATGTCAACCACTGCACCTTTCCCGGACGCAGCAAGTAAAAGCCAAATAGCACAGCTATGCAATATTTGCGAGAGCGAGCAAACGAAGTTTCTCGAGTTAACTACTTCCGCGTTTCAGGTAGCCACGTAAGGCTCTGAATATATGCGCGCGCACACGCACACATACTTGTCCTGTCTTGCTGGCAAAGTGGTTCCTCCTTTCTTCAGGCCTGGTTTTCCAGCTGCCGGCCCATATCGTGCCTTTGCTTATCATTTGACGTCGTTCGTTCGCCATTCTACGTCCTATAATTTTTACCAAAGATGAGCCAGGCGACGTCTTCTACACAGAAAGCACCTGAGAGCCCACAATTGAGAAACCGATCCGTTTACTCTTGTATGTAATCGCCGCGATGAACGCATGATAAACATAGGACTAAGCATAAGCCCATCTGCACGAGTTCAATTCTTGCTGGGTCTTATGGCAACATTTCTCCGAAAATTAAGGGGCGGAAAAAGAAGTTAACTACGCAAGTAAAGCTGGGAGTAATTGGCTTGTCGCACTTTTGGAAAGGACCCCAGCACTCCTGATAAATATAACAGTAAAGCTAAGGGAGAACTTCTGGGAGCTTTCTGCATGCATAATCGTCGACAGCCAGGAAGCATGCGTGAGTGAGCGTTCAATGTGAATTCAGAAGCAGCATGTTAAATTTTCGGAGGCGGAATGATCGACAGTTGGTAGTGCGTTTACTTATATGTTTAATAAGTATCATTATGATACTTCAGAGCAACATTTTTTATATGTTTCCAACCGCTACGTTTCCAGCGCACGCACCGTCATATCTTCACTGCTTTTTTATTAGTCCTTAGACGGTATAGATACCTTCGTCCCTTTGTAAAATAATGTAAGGGCGCGCTTCACCCTTGTTCGCACATCTGCCTTATTGTTTTCTGTGTACTCCGTATCCAAGGAGCTAGCATTTCCAGTTGTAGGAATGTACGTAGGTCTGTCTGTACGAATTCCCAACTTGACAAACATTACCTTACGCAAGTTTAAGGTTAAAAACTATAATACTGTTCCAACGTGTCTTTCTATGTCCTATGTCTGTTTATTACAGCCATATCTTTCCTTCACTTCATTCGCAGTGCCCTATTTCGCCTTCACAACACTTCTTTTTTTCCCTCCACAGCGCACCCAACCTAAGGATTCGGTGGGATGCGTAGCGAGAAATGTATTCGCATTTTCTCGATACGAATTTGAGCATTCTGCACGGTGATAAGTGTCTCGCTTATGACTATAATTTCCTGTCAGCCGTGAAGGTTAGGGTGTTTCGCCTTCCTTCAACTCGAACCAAACCTTGCTCCGAACTTGGCATAAGACCACGCTTGTCTGTTGCACTATTACTGACTGACTGACGAACAAACTTTACTTTACTGACCTGAGTACGTCACGTCCTGAAATCAGCATTAATGCATTAAGGAGCTCTAGAAACGGAGAGAGAGAAAGAGCCAAGGCAAACACAGAAAAGGCGGGGTGCTGATTTGCTACCCTTCAAGGAGGAAAAGTGGTATAGGGTAGAAACAACCAACAGAGGACAGAGTGAACACTGCACGCGCACAACATTACGGACAGTAAGACTTACACAGAAAGAACACTTTAAGCGATGACGCGCTAGATTCACAATACGAAGCAATATTTAAAGAAAATGTTTACAACGTTTCACTATAGCAGTTCTTCTCCGGCTGTGCAAACTGCAATACACATGTGTAGATGTGTGTTTACTGTTAGCACTTTTCTCTCGTTTTTTTAATATCTAGTCTCGCGGAATACAAGAAGACTTCGAACTGCAACGGTGAACTTCAGCAACCGTATAGCAACATTATTCCAGCGACAGGATAGTGAAGAAAGATGCAGGGGCCGTAAGCCCTGCCCAAAGCAGCCGTAATATAGCTGGCCGGTCGACAACGACAATGACGGCATAGCACGCATGATATCCAATAAGCACGGTAACGACTACTACAAACGCTAGAGTTCCAAATATGGCACGACGGGTTCGGCTTCCACGTTGCCGACTCGATATAAAATCCTGGGTGCGGACGTCTTCCGTCAAACAAGCATGACGGTCATACATTTAACAGCAGCCGCAACAAAGTTGGCTGGAATTCCCTCAAGGGCTATCGCCGTATAAATGTGATTAGGCATGCAAGTGCCGATCAGAAAGACTACGAAAGGAAACTTCTAATAGAAAAAGCGCGTCCTCGACGCGCTTCCTAGCAACTGGGATTTCGCACTGCACAGTCGTCGGCAATGGTCCAGAACTGCCACCGGCAGTGGCCGTGCGAGCGCGACGTTCCGCGCAGCCTGCAATTGCGCTCACGCCCCAACCGCGTCGGACACCCCGACAGTGTGGAGAGAAAGAAAAAAGAAGTAAAGCGCGGCAAGCGTACGAAAAGACGCTACGAAAAAAAAAGCGTACGAAAACGGTGGGACACGGACTGGTGCTTTTTGTTCCTAAGCGCGGGATAATCTAGTTTCTTTGACAAGCGTCGCCGCCACGCTGCCGTTCCAGGATAGAAAGCGAGGCGCAACAAACGGACCACCTTGTCCCGCTGAGAGAAGTCCGACGGGCGCCAACACAACTCTCGGCCTTCCGCCGCGCAGGAAAGCTGCTTCCTCGCGGAGTGCACGGTGCGCGCGCTCTCAATCTGATCGGAATGTGATCGTCAGCACCAGGCTGGAGGTGAGTGGAACGCGCAGACCCCTTCTAAGCATCGGCTTGGTAGGCAGCGCCGTCTTGTGGGCGTTAGGCGACTACTGAGAACAATTTTATCACTTGTTGCGAGTTGTCGCGCATAGCTAGCGGCAGCAGGGACATTACACGTGCTTGGAAGAAGGCGGGAAAGCATGGGTGGCGGAAAGCGGTTAAACTCGCTTCCGCAATCTGGAGGAAGGGGCAATCACCTTTCAGTTCTGACACCAGGCCATGTAGGTCTTCCGACGTTAAGACAACGAACGCAACTGGGCGGCAATTTTTTTCTTTCGGGGGAAGGTAGGCTGAGCGTAAGGCTCCATGTTCAGTCAGTGCGGTTAGCGATATTTGGCGCAAACAATATGCGATGACGCGTAAAGGCACACTACCTGTTAGGGATAATTTACAACTCCATCATAAGCATGGATGGATTGGTGTAATAATGGGTGGACGGCTTAATGGATGGTTAGATGAGTTATTGCAAATACAGGTGGCTTTTAGGTTTGGAGTTACCGGTGGATATTGCTCCGCCTAAACTACAGCCCCAAAGCAACAATACCCTTGTTGGTAATCAGCGGCTACCGTTCGAGGCACCTTGTTCATCCGGCAAAGAAATCAAGCCTCCTTCTCCATCCACATGACGCTAGTACTTGCTTTTTTCTTCGCAAATGCGTTCATGCTAGAGCGGAACAAACCTTCCATTCAATGTTTATAACCTTATTGGGGGCATCTCCAGACCAAGGCAAAAAAATAATTAGATTTTTTCTAATTAATGATGATAATGACTTTCTCGAAATTAGTTTCTGTCTTATTTTACGTTATAATTGTTCCTAAACGTCTTTTGTATTATTTTACACACTATTTCATTAAATTTCTTGGTGCGGTAGCGAGTCAATGATAGGAATATGAAAAAAGAAAACAAGTCACAATTTTCCCAAACGGTGTCACATCTCAACATCATGCTCTGCCTAGAAAAGGTGCTTTGGTGCAACAAGATAGTTCATTAGTAAGTTCTCCGGTATGTATTGAGAAGCAATGATAAATGGAGGCGCATATATCCTCCTTTGGGGTAAAATGGGGGCGAGGCTTCGCACTTAACCAAAGCCCCTTGAGGAATATCGTCGGGGAATACTTTCCTGGCTATTTACGTCACTAAAATGTCGCAAAAAATTCTGAAAAGCAAAGCTGTCGTTAGGGTAAATAAAAACTCACTAAATTTAGCGACTTTCTCGCTAATTTACCGACATTGCTTTCAATACGGGATGGCTGGAGTTATCAATGAAGCAATGAAATATTGGTTAAATACTTAGCATGGCTGGCATCAGCACTCGGCTGAGGGTTACACCAGTTACACCATGCTACGAGCGTTGCGGCAAGGTGGTGATAATAGCCGACATCATGGCACTTGGAGACACTTTACACTTGCGTTGTGAACGTGATGAAATCGGTCTCCTGTCCGGTGTTGGCGTTGCTTCTGATATCGTCGAACTGCCTTTGCGCGTGTCTCAAGGTTTATTACAGACCGGCAAATGTGTTCTCTCTCTCTCTCTCTCTCTCTCTCTCTCTCTCTGAATCATCAGGTAGAGGTATCGTAACCTGTTTGATTGAGTATCTTACGTGGTGGCCGGCCAATATCTCGGTTAAAGAAGGCCGGTGAGCAAAGTAAGGTTGCGATGCGCGTAAAAGCAGGACGAGCTTAGCTGAAGTAAAATGAACTTGGGAGCGGCAAGAATCACACACCGCACGTTCGCGCGTTGAGCCTCGGCAGTTTGCAAATGTGCATACCCCCTCCCCCCCTCCTCCACCCCAACTCCGGTTTGTGTGGCTGCTTACTCGTTTGTCCGTAAGGTGACAATACGAACCATCAGATAAAACACGACTACTGCCCCTAAAGATTTTTTTTTAATAATGACTGATAGAACTCGACAGAGATGGACTCCTGGGCAACCAGTGTTGCGTTATGGTTGATACCAGAAACATTTTTTATTGTTCCCTTCGTACTCTGGAATGCATCAAACCGAGTCGCCGTTGTAATTTTTCCTCATTGAACGTCAGTGCGATGCGCGCGTGAATCTAGGGCTGCAAAATGTTAGTGTCTATAATTTGTTTGTGATATCGCAGTCGCAAAAATGTGTTAGGCAGTAGCAACTGACTTGATCGCGATGCTAAATCTGGCGCAGTGTCTGGGTCAACCACCCAGCACAGAAAACCTCACGTCCATGCCTAGCCGATCCCTACATATTCAGCCACAGTAAGCATTGTTGCGCGCGCACTGCGGCAAACTGCTGGAGCTGATATTGCAGAAGCGTCTCGGCAATGCACACAGCTTCACTTTCTCCGACGCTTGCAATTCAAACAGCGTATATCGCCGACTCTCGAAAGCACGCATTTATCGGCCAGGACCCGAACGAGAGCGCGGTGCGATCCGTCCGGCTTACAGACCTCTCCCCCTGAATCGAATCGCGCACCAAGGACGGCGGCACTGCGATGACAGCAACGTCACTGCTGGATCTCCACCAGAAGCAAGGCACGCGTGCGCTTCCTTCTTTCTCGGTCCAGGAGGAGCCGGTGGGGGACTCGGTCGCACACGCAACGGTCCACCGGTGTGACGATTTACATACACGCTCACGGCAGCAGGGCAGCCGCACACACGCACAGGGACGGACGCGGATCTCCTCCTCGCGGCAGGAAGAAACGCGGCGGACGAACCGGAGGAGTCACCCGTCGATGCTCCGGGGTGGAAAAAAATACGCTTCTCTTCTCGCGGGGCGGCCCTTATTTCTTTCTCGTCCTTTCCCTCTCTTGCTCAGTGAACTGCCCGGCGGCGGGGAGAAAAAAGAAAATGATTACTGCGGCGCCTGGGAGCAAAGCAGCGGCAGCACCGGACGCCCGTCGCGTAGAAGAGTAGTGTGCGCCGGTGGACGGCTTGGCGCTCGGATACGGATGCGCTTGGCCGGCTGCCGTCGCCGCAGCGACCACCACCGCGCTGGTCGTCGTCACCGTCCTGGCGCGGAACGGCCGGAACTCGAGTGCTCGCCTCGGGGCGGCATTTAGCTGCCCGAAGAGGAGGCCCTGCGCGCACGCTGGTCCCGGCGGAATATGGGACGAGCGCGCGATCGTCGTTCGCCGATGAGACGGGGCCGCGACGGTGGGGACGCCGGTACGCGCCAACTCTCGCCTCCGCTGTCGCGGTGCCAGCTGATGGCGAGGAGTGCTAAGCTTGGCGGCGCCGATCGTGCGGTGTCCAGATGCGGCGAGCAGCCGCCTCTGGAACGGAGACCCCGCCGGAGATCGCCTCTTGCCGTGGAACGAGGAGACACAGGTGAGAGACAGACGCCGTTACTGCGGCGACTGTCGGCCGCGCATTCCGCTTATATCGTGTTTACGCGTTGTAACGTGTCTTTAGTGGGAACGTGCTTTTTTGGCGGGGAAGGAAAAGCCCGTTACCCTGTCTCGCACAAGGCGGTCACCAAAGCCGCACCGGTGTGATAGTGGGTGCGAAATATCATTATACCAAATTTTATCCTCCCACGGCGAGATTAACCTAAAACATTAGGCAACAGAAAGTGAAGCACCTTTCCTTTTCCGATAAGCATGCAACATACACCCACAGTCTGGCAAAAGACACTTGAGCCCCCAAAGACTGAAGGGGGACTGAAGAGGAATTTCTTACTGCGAGAGTAACTGCGCGTCTTGTACGAAGGCGAATTAGAAAGTCTTTGCCACTATGTTTTATTAGCCAAAATAAGGTGCATACAGGGAATTACATATATAACGTACTATTCTACGTACATTACACTAGTTTTCTCATAGTCCCCGACACCGGCTCACACATTTATGCCATCGCGGCACTAAATTTGAGATGCCCCTGTGCCATGTTGTCGTCAGTCAGCGACGCACGCGTCCTTCCCGAACGCTCATTGTCATGCAAGTCATCACGGCCTTTTGCGAACTCACAACACCACCACTTCACACTTCTCGAAGCAAGACACCTTTCCCAATATGTGGGCTGCATTTCCCTGTGGATTTCGATAGGCGTTCGTCCCTTGCTCCACAGAAAACGAATCCCACTTCGTTGCTCGTACGCCGTGGAAGTGTGAAGCCCAACCGCCATCTGCAACAACTGACAGCAGTACCGTGCCGCGGAGACAGGGACGTAAGGCCAGGCCGGTCCAAGAAAGGTCCACCGCTGGGAATGAATATGTTGACTTCGCATTTACAGCCGTAATTTGGCTGGAAAAAAAGGGGGGGGGCAAAGACTTCCTGATTCGCGCTCGTATTTAGCACCGTTTTCAAGAGACCCCGAGCACTCACTCACCAAGTACTTCGTTGACCCTGCTCGGGCACAAGCGCAGCTAGTGTGCCAGCATCGTAAAGGTGAGCGTGCACAATCGGGGAGCAGGAAAACTTCCGAATGGAACTGAATAGGGAACGGGCAATTACTCCTGAAGAAGCGCTGTCAGCGCTTCCTTTGTCCTTTGAATGGGGGATACAAAAAGTGGGCTGGGTGAACCCGGATGGCGAAAGCACGCCCGTTGAACAATATTATAGTCTTCTGACGTAGCGCCGGTTGGACGACATGCAGCTGCCATTATATGTTTAACTTGAAGCGATAGTGCTCCGAAGGATGTACATGCAGTACTCCCCATATATATATTAAAGGCGCAAACGTGACCCCCTCATCTGGCAGCGACAAAGAGGTACAGTCAAATTAAACACGTAGGCGCCTCAGGTTATACACGTTCTTAAGTAAGCAGAGTCCACATCCAGACTCCACTTACGTACTCCAATTACCACTCACTTACTCCTACGCAGCGCCAGATCTCTGCTCGGACTGTGCAAGTTTGCGCGAAAGCGCTGATGTAGAGAACTGCTTGCTCATGCATCGACGCTATAAAGTCACCATTGCAGTTGCGACGTTTGTTTTTGTAAACACTGGTCGACGGTGAAGTATGCGTATAGCATGCAAATCGAGCCTTAGCTGCTAAAGCGCGATGAAGGTAAATGAACGCTCTTCCCGCTGTCCGAAATTTCGAGCCAAAGGTGGCTCTGACCGCAGCTACCTGTGACCACAGCTTCAAAGGTCGCAGTTTTCGATGTCCTCTGGCAATATAATGTCGTGTTTTAGTTCCTTTCTTGAAGACGCCCACACAGCTATCCAGACGAGATGACATATACAGGGTGTCTCAGCGAACACTTTCATAAACTTTGAGAAATTGCCTGTGGCAGAGAGCACAATTCTAGTCCGTGAGCTGGTCTACTCGAAAAGGCGGACATTACATGCACAACAGATTGAAATGCATAGTCATCTAATTAACGAAAATTCACTAATTAAGTTTTTAACTATTACCTAATGGCACATATTGCAATTTACAGATTCTAGCCATGGGGTTGACAAGGCGGATCCACTTGGTACGAGTTCATAGGATGACACTGGTTTCGAGATATTAATTCCTAAACACCCGCCGTGGTTGCTCAGTGGCTATGTTCGGCTGCTGATAACGAGGTCGCGGTATCAAATCCTGGCCACGGCGGCCGCATTTCGATGGGGGCGAAATGCAAAAACACCCGTGTACTTAGATTTAGGTGCACGTTAAGAACCCCAGGTGGTCAAAATTTCCGGAGTCCTCCACTACAGAGTGCCTCATAATCATAAAGTGGTTTAGGCACGAAAAACCCCATAATTTAATTTTTTTAATTTGCAAACTTTGTGGAGAGGTGCATTGGCGTTCCAGTTACTTAGCAAACTACACTCAGTCTGGTTAACCTCCCTGCCTTTCTTTCTTCTATTCTCTCTCTCTCTCTCTCTCTCTCTCTCTCTCTCTCTCTCTCTCTCTCTCTCTCTCTCTCTCTCTCTCTCTCCTTAACAAAACGTCGTTTTGTGCATTGAAGCATGAAAGCAACTGGAACGCCAATGCATTTCTCCGCAAAGTTCGGGAATTAATATTTTGAAACTGGTGTCATCCTGAAAATTGGTTCTAAGTGAATCAGCCTCGCGAATTCCCCGGCTATAATTTGTAAATTGCAATATGTGCCATAAGGTAATTAGTTAAAACTTCATTAGTGAAGTTTTGTTATTTAATCGACTATGACATTTCAATTTCTGCGCAAATAATGTGCACCTCTTCGAGTAGACCAGCTCATAAACTAGAACTGCGCTATCAGCCATAAGAATTTTAATATTGAAGGGAGGTGTCACGATCCGCCCGGGTTCGTGAACGAGGGAGGGGGGGAAGGGGGGGGCGCTCCCCAGCGTGGTGGTGACGAACGATGACTGACGGCGAGCAGCTGTGCTCGTCTGTGTTTATTTGGCGCGGTGATTAATGTTTTCTTCCGCCGTGCCTGGCGTGCCACCGAGCCTGGCGGCCCAACGAAGATTATGCCCGAAGGGGATAGATTATGGGGTTTTACGTGCCAAAACCACTTTCTGAGTATGAGGCGCGCCGCAGTGGAGGACTCCGGAAATTTTGACCACCTGGGGTTCTTTAATGTACACCTAAATCTAACTACACGGGTGTTTTCGCATTTCGCCCCCATCGAAACGCGGCCGCCGTGACATGGGCGTCACATGCGTCAGGGGCGTCACATGCTTGTCACAGGAGAAGGAGGAGGAAGAAATATAGAGAGAAGGCAGGGATGTTGATGAAATTTTGAAAGTGTTCATTGAAACACCCGGTATGTCTTGGTTCTTTGTTTAATGCTAGTTCTTATTAGTTAAATACATATGATAAACTTGTTTATCTAAGCACCGGCGGTCCCGAAACACTGTTGGCACGCCAACGCTTCTTTTAAAGAAGAAAATGAGAGAAAAAGATTACGAAAAGATAACGAAAAGTCATCACAAACACATACCAGCACAATGTGAAAAAAAAAGTAAGCAATAGCTAAAACTGTCTTGAAAGCTATCCAGCAGCGCGAATATATACACACAAATGACATTCGTTTACGAAACTTTATACTAAAAGCATTCTACATTTCACGCGAATCTGCATCTAATAATCAATATAAGCAGCGTTCCCAAATGAGACAGATGACCAGAAAACGATAAGTCGCCACTAGAAAACGGCATGCTCTGCATAGAAAAGCGTAATCTATAAAGCAATTTAGCTATGAGTGGAAAGTGCGTCTGTCTGAATGTGAGTAGAAAGTGGTCTCGCGGCTAATGTCGTTAAAACACGACTATGTTTTGGCTTTTATTCTTCATGTTCTACTGTGTCTTTAATTGTGCTAGCTTATAAAACAGCAAAAGGTTTGAATGTGTCGCACCCGGAGACCCTTAAACATCCCTCTATATCATGTTGGAGGTCATGCATTCGCGAAATGTCGTGTGACCAATTGGAATTCAGTGAAAATAGAAACAGACGCTAACGACTGTTTTCCTGCCGTCGCTATTGACATGCAAGCGAAAAAGGAAAAAGCAACTGTCAAAGTGCGGGCGACAAAACACATGTTACACTCACGAATGTCGCTCAGAAAAGCCACCGCTATTACTGCCAACACGTAGAACAGCACTCCACTTATACCCGTCTGACAGCAAATGGTTCTTGCGTTTTGCTGTCCCGATCGTGTTTCCCGCAGAAGTAGCTCACATAGCGCGCATCTCGACGGGGCTATTACAGCTATTCCTGTCACTCTACATCGAAGCATTCTTCGCGCCGGTGTGCCGCCGGGCAAAGTTTGAACAGTGGGTGCCGACGAAGCCGGCTCAAACTGCGAACGTAGCGGATACCACTAGGCGTATGGAGGAAGCAGGAAAGCAGAACCCACCGGCGGGATAAAGACGCCCTTCCGTACGTGTCATGCGTACACGTGCATGTATACATACGAACGCGCACCGAAGACCCCCGTCGACCCGACTGGACCGGTTCACGTGCGCGTGCCTGTAACACCGATCCCGTCACGTTATATATACGAGAACAGGAACAGAATTGCCCGCGCCGTTTCCCTGGGGTTGGTTGCGGCAGAAGGAGCGTCCCTTCGAAACTTGGCTAGCAAAAAGAGCTGGCCGTATTCCGCCGGCCCGCTACGACAAAGGCGTGGAAATTCGCAGCCGCCATCCTTGCGAGAGATCGGAAACATTATTTTGTTACAATGACTGGACAGCGTTGTCCCTACAGACAACGCACGTATCATACAAGGAAGTCTTCTATACGCTACCAAAATCCGCGTCGTGATTGTTCTTCATTCCGTGGTTGATATAGTGTATACCCCTAAATGCTAAACGCCAAAATTCTACAAGAAAACTCCTGCAAGTCGGAAAACAGCACTGCCTTTCTCTACGGCGTTCGAAGTAACAAATCAACGGGTCAACGCTAATTGAAATTTGTCAACTGTATTTGTTCCAACTAACTTTATTCTGCCGGTGAAGATCACCTTTCTGCAGCGATCTTTTTTTTTTCAGTTTCGGAGCAGTCGATATACGTATGCAGACGCGCTGCAGCTTTGCTCGGACGTGACCGCAATGTTTAAGGAGCGCATGGCTGCTCCTGGTACAGTTAACGCCAACAATGAAGGCCCCTTGAGGTCTCATACGCCGCCAACGCAAACTTTAGCAGGACTGCAGTCTCCACTTCACGGCAACGGCAAAATAACGGCACAACCCTCGCGAATGCACAATGGACACACACACCCAAGTTCCGATAGCCATCTGGGTATTCAGGACATCCCTGTGCGTGTCCTGGGTAACTAAACAGAGCGCAGTTATCTCTAATTCAGCAAGCACTCTACAGCTGAGCTTTGTCAGGATACAGTTAGGAAGAAAAAAAATAAACACATGAAGCTTCTGTGTAGAGGCACGCCTATGCACTTTTGCGATGGCGCGAATTGAAGGTCGCATGCACATCGTCGTTCACTGCAGGCAAGAACAAGATTCGTTTTGCTCGGAAAGGTTACTCCGCTACTGATTATATCGTTCGTTTTTTTTTTTTGTCTCGAATAAGTGTGCACAGCTGGTTACGAAATATTCCACGCAGAGTGCCTCACCATCACCTCAACGCGCGATTTGTCCTGTCCTAGGTCTGCCATATAGCAAGATGCTCCCCGTTTGCGTCATCTAGCGGGAGGGAGGTACATGTAGATTGATCAATAGACGGCATTTACTATCCCAGAGCAACACTGCGACTGCGAGAGATGCCGGGCGATGGAGTTTGCCGCAAAACTCCAGTCTTGTGCCGCAAAAACTACCCGGGTTTCTGCAGCGGCCACCCAAAGCCTGGCGCACGAGCGTATCTTGCCAACAGCCTCTATCGGAACGCTGCGGCTGTAGCCGGGAATCGAACCCGCCATCTCGTTCTATATATCAGAACACCGTAGCCACAGAGCCACCGCGAGAAAGCCGATAAAGTGTAGAAAGGGTCAATCATAAATGAACCCGGAGACTGGCGACAACGGGCAAAGAAAGAAAGAAAGAAAGAAAGAAAGAAAGAAAGAAAGAAAGAAAGAAAGAAAGAAAGAAAGAAAGAAAGAAAGAAAGAAAGAAAGGCGAGCATAAGGATAGAAAAGCTCACAGTTGAGTGCGCACATAAGCTTTTCACTTACACACAAGCAGTCACATGGGCCGCTGGATTTAAAATAGTTAAAAGTCATTTTCTGCGCCGCCGCGGACGCACCAAGTTACGCTCGCGCGATCTGTCCCTCCGTAAATGTTCTGTCTGTCTGTCGTGTAACTGAACGGCGTTGCGAACCTTTGATTGCTGAACGAAATGCAGTCACACGACACGTATGCCACACTCAAGTTAATTAATTAAATTATGGGTTTTTACGTGCGAAAACCACGATCTGATTATGAGGCACGCCGTAGTGGGGGACTCCGGAATAATCTGGAACACCTGGGGTTCTTTAACGTGCACGTAACTCTAAGTTCAGGGGTGTTTACTTCGCCCCCATCGAAATTCAGTCGCCATGGCCGGGATTTGACCCCGCGACCTCGTGCTTAAAAAGCGCAACACCAAATCCACTATGCAACCACGACGGGTCGCTCACTTTACAACCACAGGCGTCGCAGCCAATACTATACTCCGTCATTCTAACGAGGAAAGCGTTGGTGAAATGAGCACTCGCAGGCGACACATTATAGCGAGGTCACGTCTGGTGGGACAAGGTAAGAGTTGTAATCGCACACGTGGGTCGCGCAGACGCACCATATCTAGCGAAATACGGCAAGTTCCAACTATCTCAACGTGACGTCACGGACAAGAGCGTTACGCACGCCGTCTACAAAGGAATCGAATTGCATCTCGCCTGTTTGTCTATGTTCTCTGCTCATGTTATGGCTCATAGCCACTTTTGTCCAAGGATAAAACCACACAGACACACAAAACACAGAGAAGCCACATTTTCTTGCGTCTTGAAGCTGAACATTTCGTCTGTAAACTGTCTGCGAACAGCGTCTGTAACATTGAATTTTCTTTTCTCGCAAATTTTCAAGCGATGCAACATTTTTATGGTAATTATGGTAGGTGGATACAGCTAACTACCATAAAAATGTTGCATTGCTTGCAAATTTGCGAGAAAAGAAAATTCAATGTTACAGACTCAAGAAAATGTGGCTTCTCTGTGTGCTGTGTGTCTGTGCGGTTTTATCTGCTTAACTATACTATGTTAGCGCGTTGCATTTCAACGCTTATGCCACAGGTAATCCACAGGTAATCCACAGGTAACGCCGGAAGAAGTAAAGAAAGCCTTTGCGAGCTATGCAAAGGGGGAAGGCAGCTGGGGAGGATCAGGTAACAGCAAATTTGTTGAAGGATGATGGGCAGATTGTTCTAGAGAAACTGGCCACCCTGTATACGCAATGCCTCATGACCTCGAGCGTACCGGAATCTTGGAATAACGCTAACATAATCCTAATCCATAAGAAAGGGGACGCCAAAGACTTGAAAAATTACAGACCGATCAGCTTACTGTCAGTTGCCTACAAACTATTTACTAATGTAATCGCAAATAGAATAAGGAACACCTTAGACTTCTGTCAACCAAAGGACCAGGCAGGATTTCCTAAAGGCTACTCAACAATAGACCATATTCACACTATCAATCAAGTGATAGAGAAATGTGCCGTATATAACCAACCCTTATATATAGCTTTCATTGATTACGAGAAAGCGTTTGATTCATTCGAAACCTCAGAAGTCATGGAGGCATTACGGAATCAGGGTGAAGACGAGCCGCATGTAAAAATACTGAAAGATATCTATAGCGGCTCCACAGCCACCGTAGTCCTCCATAAAGAAAGCAACAAAATTTCAATAAAGAAAGGCGTCAGGCAGGGAGATACAATTTCTCCCATGCTATTCACAGCGTGTTTACAGGAGGTATTCATAGACCTGGATTGGGAAGAATTGGGTATAAAAGTTAATGAAGAATACCTTAGTAACTTGCGATTCGCTGATGATATTGCCTTGCTTAGTAACTCAGGGGACCAATTGCAATGCATGCTCACTGACATGGAGAGGCAAAGCAGAAGAGTAGCTCTAAATATTAATCTGCAGAAAACTAAAGTAATGTTTAACAGCCTCGGATTGGGAACAGCAATTTACCATAGGTAGCGAGGCACTGGAAGTGGTAAGGGAATACATCTACTTAGGGCAGGTAGTGACGGCGAATCCGGATCATGAGACGAAAATAATCAGAAGAATAAGAATGGGCTGGGGTGCGTTTGGCAGGCATTCTCAGATCATGAACAGCAGGTTGCCATTATCCCTCAAGAGAAAAGTGTATAATAGCTGTGTCTTACCAGTACTCACCTACGGAGCTTACGAAAAGGGTTCTTCTTAAATTGAGGACGACGCAATGAGCTATGGAAAGAAGAATGATGGGTGTAACGTTAAGGGACAAGAAAAGAGCAGAGTGGGTGAGGGAACAAACGCGAGTTAATGACATCTTAGTTGAAATCAAGAAAAAGAAATGGGCATGGGCAGGACATTTAATGAGGAGGGAAGATAACCGATGGTCATTAAGGGTTACGGACTGGATTCCAAGGGAAGGGAAACGTACCAGGGGGCGGCAGAAAGTTAGGTGGGCGGATGAGATTAAGAAGTTGGCAGGGACGACATGGCCACAATTAGTACATGACCGGGGTTCTTGGAGAAGTATGGGAGAGGCCTTTCTTTGCCCTGAAGTGGGCGTAACCAGGCTGATGATGATGATGCTTATGCCAGGCTACTGCAACGCAAGCTATGCTATGTTACAGTGTATTTAGAACTGAATTCCACTCCCCTATGATCTGTGCGCGTACAGTAAAGTCAGTTACAGCCATATATATACTTCACTGTGAGGTCTACACTGGCGGCACAGCAAATGCTCGTCGTTTTGTAAAAAGCTGTGCACTGAATCGTGCTAGCAGTTGAGCTTCCTGCCAATTCAATTTCCTATTATTCTGCACCTTACGGCGTTGATTCATTTCATTCCTCTTGATTAATAATACTCGAAAAGCTAACCCAAAGAGAAGCCGACTGTTTAATGAGAGCTTAAGAGATTGGCCCAACCGTACGGCCGACTTTCTTCAGACTCCGAGGATGCAAGATTAAAAAACACGGGCAATATCGACAATCAGCACACTGGAAGAATAGTTGGTGGGTCCCAATAGAAAGTCTGAAGACTCGCTTACGAAAATACATTGCCTAGACCCCCTTCTCCCCCCCCCTCCTCAACTCAACTCTTACCTATACGGACGTCTGATCTTGCTCCATCCCATTAGCTGTCATTTCTGTAATGAAAGTGAACCTTTTGAACATTTCTGTTTAAGATGTCGTCAATTTATACTTCAAAGATAATATTAGTGGCGGATCTCTTTCGAAAGCTTGATTCTTCCCTTGATCCTTTCAATTAGTGCTAGCGCACCGGGTTTCTTCCATAACAGCATTTGTGATGCCATTTTCTGTTTCTCAAGCGAGGTCAGAAGAATTGCAAGATAGACTTTCACCTATGTGTTATTACAGTTTGTAATATTTATTTTATTAATATTATTCAGTGCACACCTGTATACGGTAAATGCTAAGGACCAATTTTTTTTATTTTGTTCATTCTCATATTTCTCAAAATTCTTTTCATATTCTTGACCCCCCCTTACCGTCCTAATCTTGCTCGATCCCCCACAGTGGGTTGCTGCCACTGCACTGAGAAACACCCAATCAAATAACTCCAGGCTGTTTGCTGCGCGCCTTGTTAACCCCGGTGTCCCGGATGGTAGTCAGAAGCCCCCTTTTATGTTGCCAGTGCGCAATTAATCAAGACAGGAACAGGGAAAAAGAAGGCGCTCATTAAATTAATGAACAAAAGAAGTTCCCCACCACGACGTTGCACAAAGAAGCGCTAAGTAATTGCACTATTCGAAATGCGGAATTAGGAGAAGCGTTACATAGATATTTACTTATTAATTTGTGCTTGTGCGTACGTTCTCTTCGGAGAATACAGCAGGAAGGTCGAGTAAAGTGCAAGAACTTACGCACTTGAACGTTACACATATCTGTACTAAATAAGCAGAAAAGTAGAAATCATCACAACTAACAGAACTTTGAGACGTTATATGTATGGCATAGGCGGTACGAGATAGGATGAGACAAAAGTAGTTCAATAGGCAAGAATGGCCTCACTGTTGTGCCGGAAACCCGCCCTATCAGAGCAGAATAGTCTAATAGAAAACAGCTAATTACAGCCCGTCCAGACCTGTGCTCTGAAGGAAAAGAATTCATTGTAAAACTACCTCGTCAAATATTGTACACAAACACTGGTGAAACACGCGTGTTGTCGCCCGCAATACATCACCCCTCCTCCCTTACGCTTAAGCACAACGAAACGTTGGAAGGCCTATACATTAACGGGCTCAGGGACACCCTCTTTAAGGAAAATATGTTGCACTGCAGCCATTCGCTTGCGTTTCAGGCACGCTGTGATTACGTATACGCAACTACTAATTCTGCCGCCCAATATACGAGGTTGTTATTGCTCCATCGACGTTGTCGAAGGTATGCCGGGGAAGCTCTGCTCGTGCAAGGCACTCGCTTCTGCAGGAATTCGCGATCGTGACAAAGACATAGCGCTTCCTCCCGAACGGAACCAGCCCGACGCCGAACGACCGGTATGCGGTTCCCCAAGCCACCAATTTGCGGCTCATCTCGCGCGCACGTGCACCACGCGAGCGTGAAGCTGCGTGCTCGGCCAAGGGCGCGAAGGAGGTATTACGTGGCGCGCGCAATTGGGTCAAAACCGCGCGTTTATGCTTTCGCCCTTTTCCCGCCGATTTTGCGCGAGTTGCCTAGTGTCCGCGCGGCGACCCGATCACCGCGCAACTTGGAACGCAACGCGGGGCAAGCCTCGTGGAAGAGCACCGTGTCAGTTTTACGCTTGAATCGACGTCGACCCGGCGTCCTTCGCGGGACCTGAACTTGCACTTTTCTCCCGGAAGAATGTCTCTCGCGCGCGAGACCAAACTAGGCGTGCGCGCGATTTGGCGCTCTTTCTTCGCCCGTTTGGTATAAGCGCGCACTGTGTATGCTAGCGCCGCGGGGGCGCCGCGAGACCAGGCGAAGCGCAACGCCGCTTTTCATAATCCCGAACCCTGAGCGCCGGCACTGCTCGTCGGCGTTGATGTATGCGTGCGGACTCGCGAAGAGCGATCGCCGAGCGCCGCGAGGGCACTTTTATGCGGGAACGCCGTGGTGTGGCGCACGAACCGTGAAACGCTGGTCAGGGACAAAGCCATCGTGTGACAGAGATCGCTGAAGCACGAGTAAATGTCAATCCCTGTTGCGTCCGCTCCGAGATCACTTGGAGAGAACTCTGCACTCTCGAGCAGAGGATGCTTGAGTGCTCCCTCCCCGTTTCGGGAGTTGTAGCCCCGGGAGCGCCTCGTTGTTTTCAAATTCGCCCCAAGAAGGTCTCACTAACATGCTATATTATAAACAAGATTAGTTTATGGCGATTACTTTATAGCTTTCCTAACATGTCATCCGGAAAAGAACAAAAAATAAGAGACAAGCTCACGGCACGACATCGCAACGACTCGAAAAGCAACGGGATGGAAACCTCCCTGCCTCTCTCTCTCTCTCTCTCTCTCTCTCTCTCTCTCTCTCTCTCTCTCTCTCTCTCTCTCTCTCTCTCTCTCACTCACTCACTCACTCACTCACTCACTCACTCACTCGCTCACTCTCTCCTTTTTCTTTCTTTTTTTTTTTTTCTTGAACAATAACAACGCTCATAGCAAGCCGTCCAAAGGTGAGCTATTCTCTCTCCCTTGTCTATGTTCTTTTCTGAAGCTCAGGCAGTTTCACTCCGAAAACAATGTGCCTCCCAGACAGCAAAGAAAAAAAAATCCCGCCTGGTCAACTTGCTTGTAGGCAGCAATCGTCTCATCTTATTTTCCTCCTTGTCATTGCTCAGTGGCGTTCTATAGAATCAGAGAGCTCAGTCTCCTTCCCAGCATGAGCTTCGTCTAGTGTTCGCGAAACTTGCCAACAAAATTTAGATTGTTGAAAGCTGATATCTACAAGCAAGGCAAAACACCTGTAATTAACTTACTAATGACCATACACACTCATTAGCCATACCAGATACTCTAACCACAACCTTCTCATTGATACATCCCACATACACGTACACCTAATCGTTTAAGTTCAACGAACCACCTGACGCCCTTAGTTCGATCTGATTATCCCATTCCTAATTAGCACACTCAGAATTACAATGTGCGCGTCAGTACATTTCTCTAAGACACTTACCAAGTTAGAACACAATCTGCTTATCGGCACAACACACACATTCATTCGTTTAAGCACAATTAACCACCCCAACACGCCCATTGACTTCAATCTTGTTAGCCCATTCTTAATTACCGTGCTCATAATTACCATGCACACAACAAAAGATTTCTCGAAGACACCTTACTAAGTCAAAGACTACAGAGCATTTTCTGCGACTCCCTCTAAAATGCTTGAACCAACGAGCCTTATTCGCCGTTTCGCATTGCGAAGGTCATGGGTTCAATTTTCACCTAAACTCCAATTTTCTTTTCAGCTCAATTACTTTCCTTTGGCTACAGGAACCTCCCTGAGAAATTTGGCATCGATGCGAACATTCTTTGGCCTTTTAACAAAATTTTCTTAAGGCGAAAGCCTAACTTGGCTCTGGGTCGAAAATTTGACCGTCCGGCGTTATGGAACCAAAATTCAGTGGCACCCAAATTGGTAGCAGAACCCTCGGCCTTTAGTGGGAATCGAACCCGCGACCTTTGGTGTAGATTACGGCAAAATGAAGGCACAGTTTATTAGGGCACTCGAACTGACGACCTTTAGTGGAAATCTAACCCACGTAATAAGAAGCAGCAACACATTCGAATGACAGTGTCAAGTAATTTAATGAATGTCTCGTGGGCGCGCAGGCCTTCGCCTTCATCCACTTAAACGTACGCTAAAGTGACTGTCATTTTTTTTTTATTCTTCAGTTCCATCGCGAGTTTCTGCTCACGTCCAACGCACGGCCAACGCACGGTTAACGCACGAACAGTGCCGACGGTGTCGAAATTTTTACGTAATGGGACCCTTAAAGACATCGCTTTAATATGAGAATAATCACTCATAAGAATGCGCTTCTCAACTCTCGTCCCGCTTGCAACCTAATGACTCACTCATAACGGTTGCTTATGGTTCAGCAGCACTTTCTATATAGTCGTCCTTTTGCATTGCGCAACATCTTAGGAGACCATTAACGCGCAGCGTTAACGACGTACCAGGGAACGCGAAAGAATAAAAATAAACTAGATCGCTGAGCCGACTTAACGTTCGATGGTTCATAAAAGCTAATGTAACAAACTTTCTAAATGGGAGTAGAAGATGAAGCATGCTTCGTAAACTACAGGCCTGATTACATTGCGGATTTGTCTAACACCACGCTCAACGTTGCATCTACTGAGTGCTTCATCCATCAACCCTCGGAAAGTTGGCGGTGTATTAAAGACTTCACTGTTTATATGGTGCTGCCACGTGACACTCACCCTGAGCAAGAGTCTCACACTTGCAACAGTGAACAATTGGAAAATTATTGTGTCCTGCCCTAATGTAAACACGCGAATGACGAAATGGTTCCGCCAACGCTCGTCGAAAGCATTTGTCCCACTTTGGTGTTTCGCGTCCAACAGGGTCTTTCCGCGTTCACCCTTTTAACGAGCCCTTTAAGCGCACTCTCAGTGAGCTTCACGGTGTTCCCACAGTGTTCCCTGTATGGGACAATTATTTTCTGGTCCTTTTAATAAGGGCAGGACTTTTCGGGAGTACGTCATTGCTAAAAAACAGTAGCCAGGCCAGCGCCACAGAAAAAGATAATTGAGCGAAGCAACATCACAATCATCAGCCGGCCATCGTGAAACGCACGCATCGAGCCTGCTCAAGACTCCACGGCTCAAGCACGAGACCCCCATATGTCGCGTTCATGTAGCTCACGCGAGACTCTCATTCAGCGCTCGTGCTCCCGGCAATTAAATCTGCGCTACGACCTGAGACGCCAACACGCGAATGACAAAATGATTCCGCCTGGACGTTCGCTGAAAGCACGACTTCGGTGTTCGTGTTCAACAGCGCCTTTCCGTGCAGCATCCTTCCACGAGAGACACGTGTGTTCCCTATTAGTGCCAAGACAGGGCTTCGCTGCGCTGGTTCCCATAGCAATATCATGTACTATCGTTCTGTGTGTTTTATGACACCCCAAGAATGCAGTGCACAAGCCCAGCAGGCGAAAAAGATCCAGCGATGCTGCAGGAGTCATGGATAAAGAACTAGTCCAATTTTTTTATGTCGTGTATCATTTCTCTTTTCTCGCTTTCCATTTTTTTTTTCAATGTAGAATTCTTTAAAAATATGAGCGTTTTTAAGACAGTTGAATGGACTCCGGGAGCTAAGCGTGAACGACAGAAGTTCTTAAGAGCTTCTCTCATTCTGGATTTGAAGTCTGCTATTAAAGTTTACTCCTTTCGCCAACCTCATATGAGCGGATTTTTCGGGGATCTCAAACTAGCTGTCTATGACCCCGTATAATTCTCTGTCGCCTTTGACTCGGTTGTCCTTCCTTTTACAGCTATTCGTTAATCTAAAATACCAACTACCCGCTGCGGTGGCTTGGCGGCTACGTGGTGTTGCGCTGCCAAGCACGCGAGGTCGCGGGATCAAATCCCGGCAGCGGTGGCCGCATTTCGAAGGGGGACCAAATGCGAGAACGCCTTTGTACCGCACATTTCGGGCACGTTATGGATCTCCTGATGGTCAAAATTAATCTGGAGTACCCGACTGCGGCATGCCTCATAATCAAATCGTGGTTTTGACACGTAAAACCCCAGAATTCATTCTAAAATATCACCTTTTATCCATTCTAAGCATTGCGTGGCCAGGCCTGTCTTCTTTCTTTTAATGACCTCGCGTTTTATCGTTAATCTTGACAAAAATTACGACAACGAAGACGACATCTCAATAAACGTACACTAAATCTGCAGGGTGTTGTCGTTCATTAATTGAAAAGAACGGATTTCCTTTCTCCCTAAGTGAAGCTTTTCTGCCTACCCCCTCCCCTCCTCCTCCTCCTTACTTCGCAGGACACAGAAAACAGGAATATATAGCACCGAATGACAATATAGTGCCAGTTAGCGCACCTGCGTTCTGCGTAATTAAACACTAAATCAGGACGTAACACCTGAACATACAATGGCTGCTCATACGTATTTTTTAAAACACACAAATCGCTTAAATGAATAGCGCATGATAATCGCCGACTTTGGTTTTCTTAAATTTCTCAGTTAAAGCTACCCACTCTTGGCCCACTGGCTATGCCTCATTGTGACACTAGGGGTATATAATCATTATTAAATGATTATGTACCCATATATACCCCTAGAGGCTCGAAGTTTGTTTCCTGTGTGTCTTCAGTGAACTAAACAAGGCACTTTGTTCATATTTGGGGAAAGTTAGGGGCGCGGTATGGGTAATGTGTAGGCAACGTTCCAAATAGGTGGGTTAAATGCGCCTTCTTACAATAGGTTACGTACGCAAGTGCTCAAGAACGTTATCAGTGTGTTTTATACGACCGGCATACACCTCTGCCCTGAAATAACTACAATCACAAGCGAGGTCCAATTTCGCGAACATAGAGGGAACGCTACGCCAAGTTTGCGTGCGATGTTGAATGCGCGTTGATCAAACACAGCTCTTGCAAAAAAAGAAAATGGAATCTTAAGCAAGCGTTCGAAAGTGTCAAGCTGCTGTTATCAGCTAGGTCTCCCAAATTCTCAAGAGAGTTCTGCATTTCACAAACTTTATACTTAGAAGGAATGGCTGCAGCTTAATTGCAATGTGTCGCGAAGTTTTTACGTTTCTGGCTTACTTGAAAGCATTACGAATAATCATGAACCAGCGTTTTTGGGGGGCTTTTTATGCATGATACGTATATTGGATTCGCCTGGTGTAATCAGTGAACTAAACGAAGCAGCTTCTCTATGTTTCGTGACAGTAAGGACGAGGTAATAGGTGGTGTGTAAGCAAAGTTCAAGTGGGTGGGTAATTGGGGCTTTCGTAATAAATTACGCATGCAAGCGCTCCAGAGCATTATGAGTGTGTCCAATGAACAGGACAGAATTTAGCCCGTTGCCCTAGCAGAACTACAAATGCCACCGAGATCAAATTTAGCAAAAATTGGTGGAACGCTATATACGACAAATCTCTGTGCGAAGGTAAGGCAAATGAGTTGGATCAAACACAGATTTTGTAAAAAAAAATGTCTTAATCAAGTTTAAGAACATGTGATACGGTCGCTATCAGCTGCTTCCCATTGCCCCGACATAGCTGTAAGTTATAACATGTTTGTATTTCGTGGAAAGTGGAGGGGTGGTCATGGTAAGTGCGATGTCTGACAAATTTTTCACGATACTGGCCCATCTAGAAGCGTTGCAAATAGTTACAGAATCCTCGATCGTCCCCCTCACTCCCAACCTTTTTTTTTTTTTTTTTTTTTTTTTTTGTCTTAAGATGTTCGTAGTTGGTTTCTCCGGGACCCTTGGTGAACTAATCAAGGTACATTGGGTATATTTAGCGAAAATAAGGGCCGCGTCATGGGTAATGTGTAGGCTAATTTCAGAGTGAGGGGGACAAATCACATTTGCAGTAAATTACGCATGCAAGCGATCCGGAGCTTTATCAATGTGTTTTACGAATAAAGCAGAATTTATCTTGGTGCTTTGGGGAGAACTGGGAACAAAACAGAAATAAAATCTAGCAAATATAGAAGAGGACGGGGGAGGGAGGAGTGGGGCTGTGGTTAATGCTCTGGTGAAGTAAAATCTATGTTGATGTATTACGTGTTTTTAAAAATTCCTAACAATAAGTGCGCGACAGCCTTACATGCAGGTAATGTTTGAGACGGAACCAACATATACCGGCAACCTTTTATGTGTAATTACAGGAAACAAAGTCTTATTTGAGCTTCTCCAAGAAAACAACTTTGCTGGAAATTGTTTCGTAATTCTGCAAGGTCGCGAACATCTGCTGACGTTTTCTTTCTTTTTTTCTTTCTTTCATGTCAATATTTTAAGTCTTTCTTGTTGATTGTACTTTGTAGCGTTAACGTCGGCAATACTATTGCCTTGCGATAAATTTGTGCTACAGATTTGTACACCAGGTAGTATAATTTGTGCTACAGATTTGTACACCAAATAGTATCCCTTGCTGAATTATTAAATTGTATGAAATGTGTAGCTTTATATGCGCTGTACTGCTACTACTGCGCTGGGTCCGGGACTTCTGGCAGACATTCGTTGCCCTTTGTCACTGCATCATCTTGAAATTTTAAACAATTTCCGGGAATATATTAAAATAACTTTTTGACACGCCTCGGTTCACCATGTGTTATAGATAATTACATATATGGCAGGTAATTACAAAAAGACTTGACAAACGAACTTGCACGCTCTTCCTCTTAATCTAATAGTAATTCACTATATATATATATATATATATATATATATATATATATATATATATATATATATATATATATATATATATATATATATATATATATATATATATATATATATATTTGCAGTTAGCCCCCCAATCGAGAAATGCTTGGTACGCCACTGTCCAGACTTCAACTCGCCCTCTCTTACTTGGCCAGTCGTCTTCACTTTCCCACGACGCCGTTTCGATCGGCATTCCTCCACGTGTTTACAGCGGCCAGTGACAGACTCGAACAAAAAATAAAAGGAGGGAGGAATCCCGTCTGCGAAAAACGGCGAAACTAAGGCCCCTTTCTCGAAGCAGAACACGCACAGCAATGCGCACTGCTGTGCACGTAGACAGCTCGACGAACGATAAGGACGAACGATCGAATCCTGCTTGGATCTAATGTTTATGCATACACACATATACGAGTTGTGCAGCAGCTGGCCAAATACCGCACAGGCAAGGCAGGATTAACGAGATGACTGCACGCACTGCGCCGTGTGTGTACACCGACCGCGGCACTGTGAACGGCCGCCCGCGCGTGTCCAGAGGGGATGGCGACCCCAGCCTTGACATCGGCTGGACGCCCTAACGAGAAGAAAAAGGTGTGCGCTGGCTTGCCAGGAAAGCCTCGTGTGAGCAGCACGGGGCTTTCCATTCCAGTTCGGGGCGCACGTTCGAACGTGCCAGGATGATCTTTTCTGTCAGCTCGGTACTCCGCGAAAGCGAAACGAAAATGCGTTGGTGCTTGTTTAATTAGCCCCCTCAGCATATCTCCTCACTCGATTCACGGTGCTTGCTGCCGCGTACGCACATATAGTGCTGATGTGTGGCCGCAGGTATAAGCTCGCGCTTTAAGAGTTACCCGACGCAACACGACAGCCGATCATTCAGGAACTGTTCATGAACTGCAGTTCATGAACTGCATTCATGAACTGATCCTTGGCCCCAAAACGGAACGCGTATTCACAAGGTCCTTACGGTACCAATGTTCCTGAGAAGAGGTGCCGATCAATCGTCATATTGTCCATATTATTGGAAGCAGCCGGACAATGCAAGTAGCTCCTGCTAACGAAAGGATTTGTGTATGAAGTCCCAGAACTGTGTGTAATTTGTCCCCTTTATAGGTACTTATTTTTTCTTATCAGGATGAAAATATTGTTTTGAAGTTATGCTACGTTTATCTCGAGAAGATACGCACACTACCTTAGCTATGAGTGACGAACGCGCTCAGTATATAAGACTCTGAGGGTAACGGTAGCCAGTCATAAACAGCTATAGGTATTATTAGCGCCTTCACGTAATCGACAGCGGCCTATAGGTGACTCCATTTGTCGTTAGTAAACCAGCTGCTTCTACACGTCACCGAATACATGTTGCGTCTGTTTTCTTTGGACAGGGGCCTTGTGCGACAGTTGCAACAGTTATTTCAATTAGACTGCTCAAGACAACAAATACAGCCAGTTCATGAAGGTAACTTCCGCTAGGCACCTTTTATTGCCAGTACATCGAGATGTGCGAAAGTGCACCCGATGGCCCCTTTTCTTTATATATATATATATATATATATATATATATATATATATATATATATATATATATATATATATATATGTGTGTGTGTGTGTGTGTGTGTGTGTGTGTGTGTGTGTGTGTGTGTGTGTGTGTGTGTGTGTGTGTGTGTGTGTGTGTGTGTGTGTGTTTCACGAAACACCCGCCGTGGTTGCTTAGTGGCTATGGTGTTGGGCTGCTGAGCACGAGGTCTCGGGATCGAATCCCGGCCACGGCGGCCGCATTTCGATGGGGGCGAATTGCGAAAACACCCGTGTACTTAGATTTAGGGACACGTTGAAGAACCCCAGGCGGTCGAAATTTTCGGAGTCCCCCACTGCGGTGTGCCTCATAATCAGAAAGTGGTTGTGGCCCGTAAACCCCCATAGTTAGTTGTTGCTTTTTTCACGAAACACATCAAATCTTATTTAAGTTGCGAGCACGCCTTCAGCAGACCGTCGGTTTACTTTTTCGTTTTCTTTTTCCGCGCCTCGGTCATTCAAAAGCTCTAAGCAGAGCGCGTTTTCATTCTTGAATTTGGAATTAAGATCGGATGCCAGAAGTTCCGCGCACTCGTGATGACACGCGCGCGCACGCAACCTCCATCCCCTAATTGCAGATACGCACGCAAGCCCAAGTCTAGGCATGCTGACAAC
Source organism: Dermacentor variabilis (assembly GCF_050947875.1). Classification (NCBI taxonomy): domain Eukaryota; kingdom Metazoa; phylum Arthropoda; class Arachnida; order Ixodida; family Ixodidae; genus Dermacentor; species Dermacentor variabilis. Next base: position 30,298,647 of record NC_134572.1, on the reverse strand, counting down.
TTAAAAATACTGAATTTCGCGGTAAGAAAAATAACACAAGTGATAAGCTGGCAAGGAAACCCAGGAGAAGCAGCGACTGCGGTATGCTGAGAGATGACAGCGTTGGCTACGGAACGCCGGCGTAAACAAGACGCAGATATTTTTTAATCTATTTTCTTTTAGAAGTGCAAGGTCAGCAGAAACGTCTGACCGTGATGTCCCCGAAGGCAGCCAGGCAGTCCCGACGCATTGCTATTGGCACGACGCTAAGTAAGTTTCGCAACCGGCTGCCTGTCCAGTGGTGTTTATTATGCTGCGCGTTGACCGATTCTTTCACCGCTCGAAGCTGGCATGCAAACCTGCGAAGGCATAAAACGCGTAAAACTACACGCACGACGTCCGAGGGCCCTCGTAAAGTCTGGGCGCGATCTATAACGACCGTAAAAATATTGCAACGCTCGTTTTACTGCACGAACTTAATCCCTACTGGAAGCAAGAGTCTGCCATGGCCCCGCGTATGGCCATGCCCACATCGCCCTGGCATCCCATTAACCACCCCCGCTTATCGCCACGAAGAAGCCATATATGCATATCGTCCAAACGGTCAGCACGGCCAGGCAGGGAAGCACGCGCTTGGTGTCAAAAGCCACATGAGCCCCGTGCGGACGACTGGTTGAACGCTAAAGGCAGCGGTCACCGCAAATAAATTTACTCTTTAATTAGTACAGTACAGTCGCCATTAGGCTTATTCTTAACAAACAAGACACATACCTATTGCAGCTCATTTCTAACAAACAGAAGTTGTAAGGAGAACACATCGAAGGCGTTGCAAGGAACACCCATTATGCTATAGCGCTTTCAGAGCACCGCAACCAGAAATCTACTCCCTCACTACGATGTTTCCCATATATCATATGTTGCTTTAGGGCGTTAAACCAACACCTTCTTGGCAAGTTTAGGAGGTGTTGGTTAAACCCAATAGTCCAATTCCATTAAATTGCGCAAATATATATGGATACCAGGTAGCGTACGAAAGCTATCCTATAAGAGCGTTCGCATAACTTTCGAGACAATGTACATACTGTCGACGGCGTCTTGTTTGTGCATGCTTTATTGATCTTGATTGCAACGACGTAAGAGACGAAACGTGGTAGAGTGCTAAGACTCAGGAGTGCTGGCTTTTCTGCCGACTCCCGTACCGAGGTAGGAAAAATAAACACTTTGACGATTACCTGATGTAACCACAACAAATTATTCCGGTTTCCAGCGCGCGAAAGCGCTCTCCCCAAATTTGGCGTGCCAGGACACTACAGGTCCCGCGCACACTGCAGGAAAGAGACGGACAAGGCGATCAACGGCCGGTCTACCGTCTCTGGGAAGCCGCTGCACAGCCGCGGGGCAGAGAGGCTCGTTCCATCCTCCTCCGGTCCAAGGACGGCTCTCTTTCGTGCGACCGACCTCGTTGCCTCGCGGTTGTCTTCGTCGCCGCGCCGGCGACGACTGCGCGGCCTGTACCGTGTGCCGCCGCGGCGGTTACGTGCGCGAAATGCGAATGCGTCAACGAGACTGCACGCGGAAAGTCCCGTTAGATGACCGTGGCCGCTCCCCGCCTTCTTCCTCAACTGCCTCACCCTCTCACTCTCAACGCCCTGGGGCGCGCGCTCGACGGCCCCGTCGTAAAACGTTGCGTTGTAACCGGGCTTCGCATAATTGCGTGCAACACTTTTTCGCGGCTGGTACAGAGCCCGGAAGAGAGGGGGGCCGCCCTTTACTGACCATCACAGGAGAGCAGAGAGAGGAGTTACTGCAATCGTGGCGGTTCTGCGGCAACGCTTTCCGTCTGCGAAGCGGTTTGTTTCGTTACTCAACAACCGTCTTGAAAACGGGGTGTATGGAGACAGAAAACTGCGCTCAGCCACTCTGTTTCAATTAACGCTGAATCGTAATGGGTTGCGCAAGCGACAACGAGAACGAGGGGAAGGCCAAAAGAGAAAACTACAGTATAGCGACGCGAATGTGAGCACAAGACAGTGGTGAAATAAAGGGCCGACCCAGCGTTTTTCGCAGCAGCAACAGCTTATACAGGGTGTCCCAGCTTACATTCGCCAGTTAAATATATGCGAATGCCACGTAGCTGGACAGAACCAAGGTAATGGTGTTTGACGTCGCTTCGAGATACTCACATAATTTTTCCATTCTGCCTAATTAGATAATAAGTCTTAATTAATTAATGAACTCCGCAAATATTATAATTAGATTAAAAGTGTCAGTGCGAAAATTTTAGAGGCACATGAAAAACAACCGATACAGCTTTCTGTAGCTCAATACGTGCTAAAAGTGTTTTTCCGAGCGTGAAAGAAGCCCGCGAATAGACGCAAACTGCCTCGAGCGGCCAGTCGCGCGGCAATGCTGCGTGTTTTGTTTTCCAGCTCCCGTCCTAAAAAGGTCAGAAAACCCCAAGAAACTTTACATTTCCTATGCGTCGTTACGTCATATGTGTATTCGATCCGTTTTGCTCGGAGGCATGAAAACAGCCCACAGAACGAAACCCTTTCTCCTGCATGATGTCGCTGGAACGCTCTTCCGTTCGGATCTAAAAAAAAATTATTGCTCTCTCTCTCTCTCTCTCTCTCTCTCTCTCTCTCTCTCTCTCTCTTTTAAGGCTGTCTATAACCCAAATATTTAAAGCAGCTCTTTCCGAAGGCGAGCCAATGTTTTTGATAATTTGGCCCTTTGCTTTGTTTGACGAAAAATCCGCAGCTTAGCCCGAAAGGCGAAGCGTTGATAGCGGTTGCCAATTATTTGACTAAGTAAGGTTCGTAGCTTTATCAGACGTATAAACATGCAGCAAACATTCGCTTACTTATTAAATTGGCAGGCATGGTGTCACGCGCGCACAAGCAAACGTGAACACATCTCACTCGATGGCCGCGAACGCCCTCTCTCACAACGCTGTTGTGATGAAGAGAGCGAAGAGAGGGGAGCGAGCGCTTCTGCTACGTCTCCCTTCCACGCGTCTCCGAAACGTGAGATTACGCGACCTCCACCATAGGCACGGAAAGACAACGCACGTGCTTCCATCAGCCATCTCGGCTCGGCTAACTTCTCACCCAGCGGACATTACCTCCAAGATAGGATGCAGGCGGCGCACGCCCTGGCTAGAAGAGGAAAGGCGTACGCTCTTGATCACGGTACTGCGCGCTCATCTCCCCCCTCTCCCCACCCCCGCCTTGAGCGCAATTTGTCACGTGACCTCCTACATTGGGTGCGCATCAATCTACTATCCTTCGAGGCTCCACCCTAGCAAGATTCTCCTCGCACCAACAGCATATGGCATGCGAGGCGCGACAAGATCTTATCGCACTTGGACTTTACACGGAAATCAGCGGCGGCAACGATGGCGAAAATTCGCCTGCAGTGCCCTTATTATCGCAGTAATAAGGTGTTGCAATGATGTAGCCGTTTTTTGTTAGCGTAGTGTATCTTATCTTGAAAATATCTTGAAAGTAACGAAACACTTTTCTCGCTATTTTTTACTATATAGTCAGACACTTCTGCAATATGGGTTTTTAGTACTCTCATGGGTAACCTTTTCGTCTAGTATTTAGTGCTTTATCTTGAATACTTTCTTTGAGCATTTTGTTCATGTCTGGACACGATCCACGTTGGGGAATACGCCTGTAATTCTGTCTACAGCGCGCCCAACTGTGAGAAACAAGGTGCTTCCACAAACTCGACGAGTCCCATGGTCGCGTGCATTCGTGACCGCGTTATACGTAAGAGTGCCCGCTCCAGTCTCGGACAGTGCGAGCGCTCCGGCGAATCTCTGCGAGCACGCGCGAGTGCGCACGGGGGTCAGCAGCAGCAGCGCGACTCCAGTCCCGACTATCACAAGCGCGACGCGTGGGCGCGCCGCACGCAACTATAGTGGTGGCACGCCACCGGGGTTCCGCTGGCAAACCGCACGCCAAGCACGCACTCTGAGACGAGATGTCCGCCAACCGACGGCAGTATGTGTACAAACTCGCACGAGCCAGCGGTGCGGACGCTTATGTGAATCAAAAAGAGTCCGGCGCCGTCTCCTTTTTATTTATTTTCTTCCTCTTTCCCTTCCTTTGGGCACGTGAATACAGAGACTCGAGCGTGGCTCCGCATCCGTGCGTGGGAATACTTAAGCAAGTGTCAGAAGAAAAGGGTCGCAAGAACTGTATACCGTATTTACTCGCGTAAGGGGCGCACTACGCCCGCTCTGAAGCTTCCAAGATTTATGGAGCGCTCTATACGCACCAGGCCGCGAACGAAAGCGGGCTAACTTCTAAAGACACTGACAGCGATAGCCGCGAAGAACATTTCTCATAGTGAATGACTGATGATTGCATAAGCCGCCGCGGTTTCGGTTCCTGACTGCGACGACCCCTTTCTTGTAGGTGGTACACTTAGCCGCACGTCAAAGAACATCATGTCGTCAAAATTAATAGACAGCTCACCACAATACGGCGTCTCTAAAGCATGGTGGGAACGTTGCAGCAGGACGGTTAGCCTGGCGTCTTTGGCTCGCACATGTTCCGTCTAGGTACCTCTCACGCTGTTAATACGGGTGTGGAAGCAACGCGAACAACCGGCGTAAAGCTCTTTTCCTGATTACTTCGGGTGCCATCGAGGAACCCTACGTCTTGAAAGCTCGCATGTGGAAGATCTATATTCTCTCATAACCCTCTCGTAGCCCATATATTGCTTTGGGATGTTGAGCACCCTCGTTCAATTCAATCAGCGGTTGTATTTCTACGCACAGCCTTCGTCAAAAGTATACGGGCTACCCTGTGCTTTCACCATATATGTCGTTCGGCTGTGTGGTGCGGTTGCCGAGGCGCTCCTGACACTCTAGACTTATTGATGGCGAGAACGCGATACTTTTTCACTACTATTATTTTTTATGTTGTTGTTGCATTTTAATTCCGCAAGGCGTTGGAACGTATAACATAACACAAGAAATCCTTTTGAATTCCTGTAGGAATCTTTAAAGCCAGAAGGTCGCAGGAAACATAGCCCATGTACCTTTGGCAAAGAATGTATACGTATAGCGTTCGCGAAGCTGTACGCAGTTTCAGCTGGTCGCCATGAGCCTGTCGTTCCTGCGAGCACAGGCACACAGTCAAGATATCGAAATGGGTGGGCTTTACACGAGTAAATGCGGTACGCAGTAAAAGGAATAAGAACCCGCAACGTTTACAGAATGACGGCCGCCAAGGAGGAAGGGGTAATCCAGGCTGCGTGCAACGACTGAGGTAGATCAAGAGCGAGAGATACGAAAGTCCGAGCCACACGCAAGACGAAAGCGAAAACAAAGGGTGAAGAAAAAAAAAATAAGCGGTAAGAAACGAGAACGTCGCCTGGCGTGCCGCTAAGCAAACAGGGACAAACCAGCCAGTCTGGCATCGGCGAGAATGTAAGCAGTGCGCACGTCTCCGAAGAACGGAAATGCCAGCGAGCGTTTACACTGCGTCCGGAAGCCGCAAATGAAAATGCCCACGTGTCATCGTGGTCACCGTGGCGAGGTCCGACAGTGCCGTGCGAAGCCGTTGCACGGGGTATACGAAAGTGCAAGGAGCTGAAGGAACAAAGACGAGAAAAGCGAGTCACAAACACGCTAAGCACCGCCCGTATTTTTTTTTTTGAGCTTTTTGGGTTTCTTGTTGGTCAGTGGACGGCTTTTACGAAGCATTTTACCTGTCGGTAAACTTATTCAAGAAATCTTCGCGCGAGTGACAGTAAATTCCTGCACAGTACGTTGTTGAGTGACGGATGTAAATCAAAATGTAGCGTGTAACGCCTACAAAATGCGTCGTCGGTTATTACGAGGAACGCGGCATGGAGGATATGCCGCGTTAATTTATCCACAGGTAAAACGCTTCCTGCAAACCACTCAAAACACCCCTGGCCTGAAACACAACCGTTCAAAGAACAGTGCTTTTCTTTCCAACAGCCGTGCCTAAGAGAAATGGGATGTTCTTATTACAGCGAATTTGTATATGGCTAGGGCTCCGTGAATTTTTGTTATCTGTCAACAAAAACTGTCATCATAAATGGCTCACACCCCCGTAAGCACGTCTACCCTCGTAAGCAAGCTAAAAATGCAATGGCTCATAGCCCCGTAAGGCAGAGGCTACAAGCACTCTGCAAAGTGAAGCGAATAGTGCCTGCGTTCTTTCTAACCACGCTTACAACCTACAGAACAGCATGTCGAAAACTGTCATCATCAATAGCTCATACCCCCATAAGCAAACAAGCAATGCAATGACTCATAGCCCTGTAAGGTTAGTGGCTACTCAGGTTGTGCGTGTTAGTTGCGAGGAAACTACTCCTGCTATCGTTGCCGGTGATTTCATTGTGTATGTTTCTAGATCGAAAAGTTAGTGCTTTAGGCGTTTCGTGTTGCACACATATCTCTTGCGGTGCCACACCGATCCGGCCCGACCGACAACCCAGCGGCGTACGTGCATCGATTTGACGTTATCAAAGAATGTGTTTGCAGTTGCGAGTATGCCTATCAGCGGATATCATAGCGACCACAATACCATTGTTACCGTTGTCATACTAAGTGACAATGAGTAATGCAATAAAGTCTTTACCACAAGTTTTCTCCCCGCGATGTTTTTCAGCTTCGCTGGTCATCCACCATCGCAGAGTGGAATGCATCATGAGTGAGTGAACAATATTTCGGAGACCAAGCTGTTGACGCCCGAAGGTAGGCGGCCACCCTATTCGAGGTAGCCGTGGCCCTGTGCTGAAAGCCGGGTACCTGTTCACCAGCCGAAGGCTGTCCTCAGGTTTTGGGCTTGTGAGCTGTGCCTCCCACTCGTCTTTTGTTGCTGCTTGGAATAAGCGTTGTCCGCGGGTTCTTTTTGCATTCCCAGGCCATGTGGTAAATGGGTCGTCATCATCGTCGTCGTCGTCGTCGTCGTCGTCATTATTATTATTATTATTATTATTATTATTATTATTATTATTATTATTATTATTATTATTATTATTATTATTATTATTATTATTATTATTATATTTGGTTTTTAAGCTGTATATGTAATTCAAAGAGAGAACAAAGACTAAAGTAAAGCAATGACGAAGCGTTGAGTTTGACAGCAGGAACAAAAGGTGGTGGTGGTAACAACTTTATTGACACTCTGCTCAGTTATGACCTGGCAGGCCCGAGTCCTAGAATGGCCCCTCACGAGGAGCGACCCTTTCGGCCCAGGAAACGAGGGCTTTTTGTACTTTTTCTTCCGGCGTTCTGAGCAGCTCTTCCCACGTCTGTTGTGAGGGAGCTGGCAGGAGCGACCTGGGAGGGGGTAAGCAACCCCGGCAGATCCCACGTCCTGTGGGAATCGTTGTTATGCGAGGCAGTGTGCGGGAAGCCTACCAAGTTAACGTTCGCGGATGAGTGCACCAGATAGATGAGTGCACCAAGACGTATAGGCGGCTGTTTCATGACCTACATGACACACATTTCATGATATTCATGTCATGACCAATCATTTATGTTCATCGTGCACTCTTGTCAAACTACGCCAATTTCGGTACCTACCAAGTTAACTAAACGAGTATGAGAGCACCAAGACGTAAGCGGTTCTTTAATGACCTACATGACATACATGTCATGATATTCATGTAATGACTGATCATTTATGTTCTTCACACACTCTTGTCATACTATGCCAATTTTGGTACACATTAAGTTTACGCAAAAGCTCACGAGAGCACCAATACGTAGGTGGCTCTTTCATGACTTACATGACATGCATGTCATGACCGATTATTTATGTTCGTCATACACTCTTATTGTACTATACCAATTTTGGTACCTACCAAATTAACTAAACGACTATAAGAACACCAAGACGTAGGCGGCTGTTTCATGACGTATATGACACGCATGTCATGATACTCATGTCATGACCGTTCATTTATGTTCGTCATACACTCATGTCATACTACGCCAATTTTTGTGCACACCAAGTTAACGAAACGACCATGAGAGCACCAAGACGTAGGCGGCTGGCTAGCTAGCCAGCTAGTTGTATAGATAGCTAGTTAGCTAGATAGATCAAGCTATATATATATATATATATATATATATATATATATATATATAGTCATATCATAAGAAGCCAACAAACACTGACACCAAGGACAACATAGGGGAAATTACTTGTGCTTAATAAATGAAATAAAGAAGCGATAAATTAATGGAAATTAAAGCGGATGAAAAAACAATTGGCCGCAGGTGGGGACCGAACCCACAACCTTCGCGTTTCGCGTGCGATGCTCTACCAATTGAGCTACCGCGGCGTCGTTTTCCCATCCACTTTCTTGGGTATTTATGTGTCCTAGTAGAACCCTGGGAGTATATATAACCCTAGGATATATATATATATATATATATATATATATATATATATATATATATATATATATATATATATATATATATATATATATATATATATATATATACACACTCTAACCTTAATAAGTGCCAATGCATGTCCTTTTCCCGTAAGCGCACGCAGCATCCCAAATTACGCTTACCACATAAGCTCTACTAAAATACCACGAACAGACTGCTATAAGTATCTAAGTGTTCACTTGACGCCGTCATTATCACGGGTTACTCACATTGAAACAATATGCGCAAACGTCTCGCGCAGACTTGGTTTTTTGCGTCGCAATCTGAAATCTTCATCGCCCGCTATTAAATAACTTGCCTATCAGACATACGTTCGGCCGAAACTGGAGTACGCTTCATCGATCGGGCACCCCTCAAAAGCATATCTCACCTATGAATTAGAAGCCACTCAGAATCGCGCTGCACGCTTTATCATGTCAAACTACTCAAGTAAAACCAGCATAACTGAACTAAAACGCACACTCGATCTTCCCAGTCTCCAATCACGTCGTATAATCTCACGTCTCTGCATGCTTTACTCTTTCTACTATCACCCAATAGCCAGACACCCTCAACTACAACCCCCGCCTAGAATCTCAGCCCGCCTCAACAGCAGCTGTCCAATCGCGCACATTCAATGCCGCATGTCTTCGATGAAGTCTTTTCCAAATGCAGTAGCGCTGTGGAACACTCTTCCCGACTGTATTGTTTCTTCCGCCGACCACACGACTTTCCGTGAGAAACTAACAATCCACCTCACCTAAAATGTTTTGTTAAAGATGAGCTTGCTACTTGACCCCTTTTAAGTAATTAATTGTTAGTGATTCATTCTCCTGCATAGTACGTATGTATTCGTGATGGAGTTATTCATCCATCGTTTGCCCCCGCCTTATGTAATGCCTCCGGGCCTTTACGGCTTCAATAAATGAAATTAGATTAGATAGATAGATAGATAGATAGATAGATAGATAGATAGATAGATAGATAGATAGATAGATAGATAGATAGATAGATAGATAGATAGATAGATAGATAGATAGATAGATAGATAGATAGATAGATAGATAGATAGATAGATAGATAGATACTGTCAAAGTGGCAAATGTTCACCAAGAACTGCTTCGCATTTAAAATCACGGCAGGTCGCAGCACTAAAATAATAGTAAAAAGACAGAAATAATATCCTTGGTCTCGTCACTCGCAAGCAAAGAGAGAAAGAAAACGCTGATAACGGGTGGTCAAGTCAGTTTATTTTAGAAAAGCAAGAAGGGCTCGATGGGCCTGGTGCCGTCGAGACGCACCGTCAATGGAATAGAGGCATTCACGGAGAGCTAAAGGCAGGTTATATAAAAGCAGCACCCGATGCGCGAGAGGCCTCGTTGCGAACCTGCGTAGGCTCAGTTTCGCGTACGTGATGCTATTTTCACTTCCGTTTCAGGTACACGAATACGTTCTCTTGCAGGAGAAAGCGCACACGTCCTTATGCCGCATACATACGCGGCCGTGTGCTCGTGCCTCACACGTCCTGCATGCAGCGCGCAGCTTGGGGAAATCGAAACACGCGCAACCTGGTGGAGTGCGAACCGTGCCGATCGTTCGATCGCTCCGACGGCCAGTTAGCCGGTGATCACGCTCAAAGTTACGGACGATGCACGCCGAGATACGTGGCCGTGTACGCAATGCCTGACCGCCGGGCGAGTTAAGCACGCCACACCGATCGCTCCCTTGTTGTATAGTCGATTCACTCATCGACGCGAGCTCAAAAGCGTCGTTGCTCTTCCGTCGCGCGTGCAGTAGCTTCCGACTAAGCGCGCGCGCACGCACACACGCACACAAGCATGCGTGGAGCCGGAAGTAACGCTGGTCCAGAGAAACAGCCCGGCAGCCGCGCTTCCTGTCGCGAGTCAGCGCGCGCTTGCGCTTTGTGTGTTTGTGCAGGCGAACCCACTGATTTATGTACTGTATTTATGTCGCAAGCAGTGAGGAAGACGGTTGCAAAAGAAACACAAAATACGAAAAGGGGTTGCCTGACCCTTGACAGACGACCCTGGCCGCCTGAAGCTGCTCGTCGTGCGCACCCTGATTGGCCGAATTCCCGTGAATGTTGGGCTGTTGTAAAAAACAGCAGAAGAGACGGCGGGGCGAAGGGAGGGAGGGGGGGGGGGTGATTTTCGCAAACTTGCGCTGTGCGCGTGCCGAGGGTCACGTGGATCAGGAATGTGAAAGTCGCGCCATCAATTTTGCCGGCAATGAGTGAGTGAGTGAGTGAGTGAGTGAGTGAGTGAGTGAGTGAGTGAGTGAGTGAGTGAGTGAGTGAGTGAGTGAGTGAGTGAGTGAGTGAGTGAGTGAGTGAGAAGGGACATCTCTTTAGTTGACTTATTTCAGGCAAGAAGTCAACTAAAGAGATGCCCCTTATCTCTTGCAAGTAACCTCTTCAATTTGTAATTATTCCGCAAGGATGAAAGACTTCATGTGCCGGGATTGTTTGATCTGATCTCTGCACATACACATTTATCGCCCAGCACTGCACGAGGTCACCAATAATCGTCGCTGTGTGTTCGTAGTTACGCCCAAGTAAATCAAACTTCCCTGTTTTTGTTGTTGTTGTTGTTGTTGTTGTTGTTGTTGTTGTTGTTGTTGTTGTTGTTGTTGTTGTTGTTGTTGTTGTTGTTGTTGTTGTTGTTGTTGTTGTTGTTGTTGTTGTTGTTGTTGTTGTTGTTTAAGTAGGGGCTCACGAAGACACTTGGTAGCGGGTAAGCAAACGGTGTGCAAGGCAACCATTTGCTGTGAGCTGAGCTAGTTGATTGACGTTAATGTTTGAAATTTGATTGAAGCGCACATAAGATGGGGACACAAATAGGGAGGTCGACAAGACGGCGCTTGATCTCAACTGAATTTATTGACAATCATAAATATGTTACAAAAAAAAACAATCATAAATATGTGACAGTATTCCCGTGAATGTGCAGTAAAGCAAGATGGGACACTCATCTTGCTTTGCAGATGAAGACAGGACGGCAAGCGCTTTCTACCTCCCTATTTGTGTCCCCGTGTTATGTGCGCTTTAATCAAATTTCAAACATGAACCGTTTGTTGTCTAAGGATGCCTTATTCGGTCCAACTACGCGGCATTCCTTCCTTACGACTAGCTGACTAATGGCAAAACTATTAACTTGAGGTATGCTACTAGCGAGTTGCCTAAACATTTTCACTTGATACTGCACCACAGCTTTGTTTTTCTGGTGAGGTGGCATTTAGCGCGCACTGCTAAACTCCAAGTAATATCGCCTTCAAAGGACAACAGGCAGTGCTTTCAAATTGTTTCTTCGGCTTTTCAATTTTGGCTGTAGACGCTTCTGTGAAAGCACGAACCGACACTGCAGGAAAATGCAAGCCCTCATTACCGTACGGGAATGAAAACCACTGTGGCACAAAAACTGGCGAAACGAGGCCGGGAGAGTGAATTCCCGCGGGACAGACACAACAGCTTGCGAAATTTTCTTGGGCACCTTCTTTGTAAACGAGCTTTCTCCTACGTCCTCTTAAAGAAGACCCCAGTCTGTAAGCGAGTCCCCAAGAACGGTTCGCAAAGCAGCGCTAACCGTACAGCCGCACGTGCATTCATCGGGCAACGAGTTCCGGCGCCTTCTTCAGTCTATTACTCCCAGGTCTCACGTAGACGACGCATAATGGGATGGAAAGAAAGAAAGAAAGAAAGAAAGAAAGAAAGAAAGAAAGAAAGAAAGAAAGAAAGAAAGAAAGAAAGAAAGAAAGAAAGAAAGGCAAAACGAAACTGCGCGAAGTCATAGAGCAATAGTCATGAATCATTCGGGCGGCCGAGAGTCAGTATTCATTACCGCCGCATGCATAAGCAAGACCATGCCGTTCTCTTCGGCGTTTCCAACGGAATGGGTCTCAAGCATGCGTTCGTATGCTAATGCGGGAAATTACTGCGCGAGCTCGTACAAAGTGGCTCAGGAACGAAGTCTGACTGCGTAAACCGAACTGCAAGTGAAGAAAGGAGTGACGGTCGCAAAAGGACAAAAATGAGCGCAGATGTTAGGCGGTGATGAAAGGAAGATGATGCGGCGCACGTTCGAAGGCGTCGCGGAAGACGCGGCCAAAAACCTCCATCCCCGTGATTATCGCGTGGCCCATTTTCGCCAAGGGCATTAGAGTTCGAGCCATGGTGTCTGCGAGAACACTGGCCGACAAAGGCACGGATTAATCCGTTTCGGCCGCGTTGTCACTATGTCTCACAATTGAATGTGCGTGACCAAATCGGCAAGGTTGGTCCCGCACATCTTGAACCTTCGTCCCCTTGGGACGAGCAGCCAAGGCATTCTGGGAGTAGATGGAGAGACCTTCTCCTCGTCCGAAGACTGCAATAAAGTTCCGTGCCACTAGCTGAGCACATTTATACGAGAACGCAAAGCGTACAGTGAAGAAAGGACCTTATATAAAAGATAAATAAGGAAACACTGTTCAAGGACCTCTAACTAATTTTAATTGTGGGTCTTTAAATGCCAAAACCATGACATGATAATGAAGCACACCGCAGTGGGGGTCTCCGAATTAATTTTAACACCTGGGTTTAATGTGCGCCCGATGCACAGTACACAGGCGTTTTTGCATTTCGCACTCATCGAAATGCGGCCGTCGTGGCCGGGATTTCATCGCGCGCCCGCGGGCATAGCAGCGCAACACCAAAGCGACACCACCACCTCGGGGGGGGAAGGGGGGGGGGGGTTTAAGGCCCTCTACTATATGCTCCCACAGTGCACATTAAGTGCTTAGCACTGCACATAGAACTTTACTTCGCTTTATTTTGAATCGTTAGCTTCTTTCCCCGACTTTAGGTGTCGTTCAGACTAAAATGTGTATAATTTTAATAGTCAACAGCGAAATCAAGGTGACAAGATGTCTTATCATGCCGAGTAGATTTCAACGCAGTAGAGTACCTCTACGCGGGCAAACGTCTCATGTCTTTAAATGTATAGCTCTCACACCCTCTCGTGAGCTATCACCATCGTTACAGGCGCTTTCAGAGCCTGCTGGAAGGCGGCTGAATGGACGCCGAATGTATCAAGCAACTCATCTTTCATAAATCCCCAAAGAGCGTTACCAGGTGACACTAGTTCCCTCGTGTGACGGCACTGCCCTCTCCGTCTCGCAGAAGTCAAGTCGGCACCTAATTTAACGATACCCTTTTGATGCTTCCATACCGCCGCTCACGACGGGCGACCAGTTCTTTCGCGATTCTGTTCCCTTGATCACTCGGAAATACTTGAAGCAAAAGAGAAAGATACCAAAGTATACATGTACCGAGTCTCTTCAATGAAGATGCGCATGTCGGCATTCATGCCTGACATCGCGTTCTAGGAGTGAGAGATGATGGGTGGACGGAAGCGTTCAATGCAGCAGCGAATAAATACGAACGCATGATTGACGTAGCGGAGCCTATCGCGTTCAAGGCTTACGTCACGCTCCACTTCGCAGTGGAAAAATCGGTTCCGTGTAGCACCACTGTCGCCATATTCACACAGCTTCGAAAGTGGGGCTGCAGATAAGCGTATAAGCGAATAGCGAAGCCTTTCCCGGTGACGTAATGCTTTCAACATGGCGGCCGTGACGACTACCTTTACGACTGTGCGTCTCTGACAGACTTTTACAGGTTACAAAGAAAAGTGACCGATTACAATTAGAATTACTTATTTCAAAAATGTAATTGATTACGGTTGCTGATTACTGCCTCGCGAAAGTAATTGAGCAATTACTAAAAATTAATCGATTACTTTTCCATTGCTTTCCTACCTAATTTAATAATATTGCACAAATACAGTAAATAGAACGAGCTAGTATTGCTTTTTCAATGCATCCTCTGCAACACTTCACACACGTAAAAACAATTTTTCTTTTTGATCGTCTATGCCACGTAGCACAATTCTGCTTCTTCAGATAGAATATTCTCAGAGCCAGACATTGCTTGCTCGATAAATCAAAATGAATATTTGACAAAGGAGATAACGCATGTACCTATTTTCGTTGCTTTGAACACTGTAGTTACCGCCAAATTTATGTGCTCAAAGCTGAGTCGCCTGTCATAGATCGATTCGCCAAATATTTAACTGGTTAAATATAATTGGTTAATGAAGATAGTAGCCGAATTACAGTGAGCGTTACCGATTAAAGAAAGCAATCGCTAAATTACAACATTACAAAAAAATAAAATCAATTACAACTAATTAATTACACGTAATTCGTTACGTACAAGGCAGCAGCAGACTGTGACCTATAGTTTCCAATATTGCGGCTGAGGCCGAAGTGTGTTGTAAAATGCGGCCCGGCGAAAAGATGCAATTTTCGCCTTCAGCCCGTCATTCCTTTTACAGGTGCGCTGCGCTGGTGCATCGCGGTGGGCTTGTTCGTTCTTCTCTGCGCCACTTATACCACAGGTAAGGCCCGACACAAACGCACTCGTGATGGAACAAACCGCGCACGAAGTATCGGTAAGAAATATCTCAATAAGCAGAACATTACCGTTGATGTGCTGTACCGTGTGTCCCAGCGGAGGCTAGGAACGAAAAAAGTAGATTTAAAGAACACTGTGCGAGATACAATTAAAAGGCCTATGGTGTACAGTCATTAGAGGCATGTCGACCGAATACGGTGGGTCTTAAAATCATAGCAAGATAGCAAGGTGGTCGATAACAACATTTGTTGCTGGGCTAGTTGGTTCATGCTTAAAAACTGAATACTGGAATACTGGAATACGCTTGTACTGTGCTTCGGTGTCTTTCTTTTGTCCGGTCTTGGAACTGCGCTTACCTACATTCAGTTGGCAAGGTGAGCTGGTTGGTTAGGGATTATCGTACTTTTGGCAAAAGCGCAAACGCAACACGAACAAAATGAAGAAAAACACAACACGGCGCCGACTCACAACTGATATTTTATTCAGGAAGTTCACAGTGTGTGTGTGGGGGGGGGGGGGGGGGGGGGGGCATATGTGCTTGTATAAATTAACCATCGTTCATTCTTCACGAGAAATAATTTTGCTATTTATATCAGTCCTGATAATTACATCATCGAAGCGTATCATGTGTACTGCGCATGTCAGAATCTTTTTCTTTCTTTTAAAGGGGGGGAGGGATTCATCTCCTATATACGTGCGTGAACTTCCTGCATAAAATATCAGCTGCAAGTCAGCGCCATGTTGTCGTTTTCCTTTCTTTTGTCCGTGTTGCTTTTGCGCTGTTACCAAATGTACGTTGACTCAAAATCATATTCTGCACCGTGTTTTTTTATCTTCCTTTTTCGTTGACCAGCTCTGCTAAAGTTAGATTGGACACCCTATATACAGAAGAGAAATTCGAGTTGTAGAGACCCATGGAGGCAACAATTCAATTTGTCACCATGCTGTTACGCTTCCTTCCAGAAAAATACCATGAACCGTATGATTCGACATAATACGTACATCCAACGCCAACGGAATAAAGAAATATCACAATTTAGGAATTTTAAATGCTCACTTGAGAACTCAGAGTAATCGCAAATGGCAACGTCGTGTTCTTGTGTACGTTACTCTGGAAAAAACCGGCGCCAGCAAATACAGAAACCCGTCACTTTGGTACAGCATAAAGAAGTAGGAAATTTTATGCGCCTTTTGGTGCTACGAACCTTCCTGTAGACGGTGTTCTGAAGACGAAAAATGATCATATTTTACAACCTACCGTCTCTCCTCTTTGTCTCGTTTCGCAGGCGACCCCGACCGTTACTCGCAGGTTAAGGAGACGCACAACGGTACCTACCTGTCCCAGTACGAGTGGCGGGTGCGCGACATGTATGCGCTGCTCCAACGCTCGTCCGTCATGCACGGCGTCAATCTGGCAGGCCCCGACTTCTACACGGGCAAGCCCGGCTACCGGGTGCGGCTGGGACTGTCCTTCGGTCGGATCAACCCAGCCAATGGGATACCCTACATGGGCGTCTGGTTCACCATCCTGCGCGGCCGCTACGACGACGCGCTCGAGTGGCCCTTCCAGTACCGCTTCAACATCACCGTGGTCGACCCGTCGGGCTCGGGGCAGGACTCGCACGTCTCCATGAACCCAATGACGGCCATCTGCCGGTTGCGCAAGCAGTTCCAGCGACCCACCGAGCGCCGCACTGACGGCGTCGAAGGGTGCGGCAAGTCGTTTCTCATACCCCACAGCAAGCTCCTCGGGTACGTGGCTGACGACAGCCTCCTTATGCGGCTCAGCATATTCCTAGAAGACAAGGGCGCCATTCCCAAGAGAGCCAAAGCCTACATGCGCGGCCACCAGCTCGTCTCCGAGTTCCAGTGGGCCGTCGATGACATCGACGCCAAGATCAAGCAGGCCCGCAAGGGCGAGCTGCAGCCACTGACAAGCGACCTCTTCTACATAAACAGCGAGAGCTACCTGATGGTGCTCCAACTGACCTTCCACCCGGAGGACGAGCACCTGGGTCTCTTCGCCGTCGTTATTCCCGGCGAGTTCGACGACTCGCTCGAGTGGCCGCTCTCGTATAGCTTCGAGCTGTCCATAGTGGACCAGTCAGCGGGCTTCCTGACCGCCGACCGCAAGGGTGTGATTGACCCAACCTCTGGTGTGTGCCCGCTCAACGCGTTTACCAAGCCACAGTTACAGCCCAACACACCGTGCGGTTTTCGCAAACTCGTCTCGTTTAGCGCCCTCGAGCGGAGCAATTTTAAGAAGGACGGCAAGATCCTGCTCCGCTTCACAGCAATACTCGACCAAATGCCGAACTTTGCTTCCGTATCGGTGAAAGATCGTCACCTAGTAGCCGAGTACGTCTGGAAAGTGCCCAATGTAGAAAGGAAAATCGCCCTCGCTATTTCCGGCCGACCTTCCAACCTGCTCAGCGAGCGGTTCTACACGAGGCACCAGGGCTATCTTATGCAGATGCAGCTCAAGTTTCAAAATTACACCAACGGCAGCATCGGCGCCTTCCTCACGCTTCTGGAAGGCGGCTACGACTCGCTGGCTCAGTGGCCCTTCGTGAAGCGGTTCGACCTCATCATCATCGATCAGCAGCACGGAAAGAGGGGCGACGACGTGGTGGTGGCTGTAGACCCGAATAACCCTTACATCAAGAATGAAGCGTGCGTCGGATCCTTCTGGAGGCCGTTCGGGCGTAACGACGCATGCGGGTCTTCGAGCGCCATCTCCTACGACGAAGTGTACAATCGCAAGTACATCCGCTACGGGAGCCTCCTGGTCAAGGTCGTCGTCTACATGGAGGAGATAGAACCACCTAATATGGCGAGACTGGTGTTCCGCGACGACAGTGTCGTCGCCGAGTACGACTGGCTCGTCCCGAACATAAAGGAAAAAGTGGCGCAAGCAAAGCTTGGCAACGCGCAGTTTGCAGACAGCGACAAGTTTTATCTGACCAATGGAGGTTACCGAGTAATGCTGCGTCTTTACCCTGAGAAGGCGTCTGGTTATGTCGGCCTGTACGTGGTGTTCACGCGAGGCGCCTACGACGACGTACTCGAGTGGCCGTTCACGCACAAGTACGAAATGGTGATCGCCGACCAGAAGGACGACTCCTCGGCTGACATAGTGCACACGACGTTTGCGGCGTCCGGCTGCCCGGACATCGCGCTTCAGAAACCCGCCCAAGAGCTGGCCGAGTGGAGCTGCGGCGAGAGCCGCATGGCGAGCCACGCGGCGCTCCTGAATGGCGGTTACGTGCGCGACGGTGCCATCCGTGTGCGCTTCCGCGTGTTCCTTAAGGAGTACGCGAGCCACGTCGCCTCCGTGGCTGTGCGGAACAACGCACTCGTCTCTGAGTACCTGTGGGAGCTGAAGGACGCGCCCGCCAAGTTGAACCTGCTCAAGAACGGCGGCTTCGCTAAGGTCGAGAGTCCCATCTTCTACACGGGCAATCAGGGTTACGCTCTGAGAATGAGCCTGGTACTCAACAAAGTGACGACGCCGCTACAGACTTTGGCCAGCAACGACGACCAGAGCGTCCTGGGCATCTATTTCACGCTCTGGAAGGGCAGGCACGACGGCGTGTTGAAGTGGCCCTTCCCACACGTCATCACGCTAGCCGTCGTCGACACGGCGAGGGGGCGGGCGGACCTTTCCAAGACCGTGGACCCGACGCACGCGCGGTGCCCGCCCGAGGCCTTCCACAAGCCAAAATCCATGCGCAATGAGCACGCGTGCGGGTTCTCTGCTTTCATGGCAGTCGAACGACTCGGCGATTACATGCGCGACGGCTCGCTGGTGATCAGGGCCACGATCGATATGAGAAGCTGACGGCCAGAGTGAAATAGGCACTCGGAACTTCTTTCGTGCGTTGTGCCATACCCATGTCACATTAGATCTCTCTTAGTACGCGTATGAGCTGATAATAGACGGACGCAGCGTGTACTGCAGACCATATAGACGATGCGTTAAGAAAACTCTCGTGTGTAAATCGATCACTCGTCATTCTTCAACGCCTCCTCCGGGAAGTTGTCAGGACGATCTGGCAAAATGACTGCGAATAGTACTTCACTGTGCCACCGGTGCGGTTGACCATAGAGTCTCCTGATCTCCAATGTACTTTTGTGTGGCCTCCTTGCATAGTAGCCCGAGCATTACAGCTAAAGCAATGTCAGTTCTTGCTGTTGATACAGGTTCCACGTGCGTCACTGTGTGCTGTGGCACAAATTCATTTACTCACACAAGAACATAATAAGTCAAACGGACTTGCAGACACGAGCGCTACGTGCACGTGTTATTAACGACATCCACGAGCCCACTTCCTGAAAGCATATAACACACTCTCAGACGTAGTCGCAAGATGTAATTCCGAACGGGCGCAAATTCAATGCACCTATTTGTTTTCACCACACGTCCGCAGCTGTGGAATGCGAGCACAGAGAGAAGGAAAAGTTTGAACTCAGTTGGCGCAACATGATCGCGAAGGAATGGCAGAATAAACACGCAGTGGGACGAGATTCCGGTCCCACACGTGCTCAAAGAAGTGTACTGCGCCTGAAACAGCGGGGCTACGATATGGCGCCGAGCGTGCCCTTCACTTTCTCATTATCTAAAGGAATATCTGATTCTGTGAAGCATTCATAACTTCATCCCACAATCTCAAGCAACTGATCTAGCTCAATTAAAAATTGAAAAAGGACAGAAGACCGAAAGGGCGTTTGTACATGCGCAACATTACAAAAGTCCGATAGCATACAGAACCATTCAGTGCTCGGCCCGCGTTCATTCGCTGTACTGTATACAATCACACATCCCTAAACGTGCAATGTAATAACGCTAATACTGTCAGCCCCACTTACATCGAACTGCTTGATAAAGAAGCGCACATCCTTGTCTGATATGAAAGGGAACATCTCGCCAGTGTTCGAACCGCGATTCGTGCAAACGTTAAAGTCCGAACCTCACTCACTGGTACTTATGTTGTTCCCCTGTTGAAGAATCCTGCTCGGAACTTTTTCTCATTACAAGCACA
Source organism: Dermacentor variabilis (assembly GCF_050947875.1). NCBI lineage: Eukaryota > Metazoa > Arthropoda > Arachnida > Ixodida > Ixodidae > Dermacentor > Dermacentor variabilis. Next base: position 30,278,711 of record NC_134572.1, on the reverse strand, counting down.
CACAAGAAAATTGCTAGCCTTGAACACAAATACGGTGTCCCCTTTCATAGTGGACGAAGTTGTACACGTAACCATTCGCCCTAGAAATCATGCTGCAACCAGAACTGCAACAACTTTTGGGGGCGGATGCTTGAAGCCGAAAAAGTGCCAATTAAAACAAAGCAAGAAAATATAGAAAAAGCATGTACGGTGTTTAATCACGCGGAAGTAATCAAGGTACAGCACGGCGCTTGAAAATGAATTGCCTTCTTACGCTTGTCAACGCGTATCCGCATGGATGCCGGCACATGCAAGTTAACGTAACCCTTTTGACAGCACTGGTAACACTTTGAGGGCATCGGATGTAGGGCACTGGTAAAACTTTGAGTAAAACTTTTGACACTTTGAGCGCATCGGATGTAGGGCGCTATTGTGGACACGCATGGAGTAACTTTCCTTCCTCCTTGCTCACCACTGTCAAATTCCGGCGTATTTTCAATTTCGATGCCTATTTAAATATCAGTTCGAATTGGCTCACAGGACTGCCGCGGCCTCTCATTGGCTCAAAATGCCAACATAGTGGAATTAGCACCTCAAGTGTGGACCAAGCTATGCGCCCGCGTTAAGAATGACCTAGTTATAATGCAGTTGCAAAAGCGCAGCATACCAATTTCTCGTTTTTGCCTAGGGTAACTTTGAAGTAATACAGCAAACCGTTTCCACAGTTAACACTTTCGTTACCAATGGAAAATGGCAGTTTTTTTCTCTAGGATCAAATAATATTTTTTTGCCGTGACAACGCTTTAGCATGTAATGCAGCATTAGAAATTGCGGAAGACTAATTATTGTTTCCAAGTACATAAGTTATAAAAAAGATAAGACAGACGCAAATAAGTAAAGAACAATAATTTGCGAAGCGGACATATGCTTGCGGCAACTTGAATAGACTACGAAATCGATATATCTATGAGAAAATTAGAAAAAAGATCACAGTATAATTTTCACACATAAACGTTCCAAGAACACAATACTAAAAAATCAGCACACAACTGTTTTTGTCCATAAAACAGAAAAAGGTTAACCTTTCCGTGTCATGCAGTTGACATGTTCACTGCGAGGTGGGTCACGGGTGGGTCAGAGTAGTTATTCCCAGTGGCTGTGCAGTGATAGTCTTCTGCAATGAGCTGGCGACATTTCAGCTAAAAATCAGCGGAGAAAAAAAAATGTTCCTTCTGATTTGACATGTCGTGGCGCCATTTCTCTGCACCTGGCGGAGGTTTCCAAGGAGCACAAGTCCCTGGTGAATCACAGGTCACGACGTACCAGAGGAATATGACAAGTGACCCACCGGTGTATCACCAGGCACAGGAATCGAACCTTCCAAAGGTCCTGCCGCCGTGCATGAACTAGCTAAGCAGTTCCTCAATTTCTTGGGGCAAACATGTGGACTGTGCATATATGGAAGCAAACATTCGTTTTTTACTTGTCCTTGCTCTTCAGATAATACAGCCTGAAGTTTCACCTCTTCTGAATTTTCCTGGGCTGGCGTTGAGGTTCTGGTACTGGTTTTCGAGCAGGAACGTCATCGCGATCTTCACTGGCGAACATCGTGAAGATGTCCAGTTCTGCGTGTTGGATGCTCGGAAGGCCTTTTGAAGAGCGCTTAAGGGGAATAAAAACGCTCACAGTCAAAACCTAAACTAACCATTGTACAGCTGGCAACAATTAGCGCCCTTCAGCACTATGACGTCGTATAAACCGGCGATGTAATGTCGCCCTCTGACTTAATGCTGGTTCTCTAACCACAAAAACTCGCATGGTGAAACGCCGCAGCTAAAACGAGCAGCACGCTTTCTTTTTCTTTTCTTTTTTCTTCCTTTTTCGGGAGAAGTGCAATGCAAATTTACGCCATGAGAAACTTCGCCGCAACGCGTATGCCTCAGTTTCCAAAAGCTGCGTCAAAAATCACGGTATTACCGCAGAAACGAAAACAAAGGGTTACCTACTGGAGAGCATGCGTCATGTACGAGAAAAGGTTTCAACGGGCTGAAATCGGCGATGGTAATTATTGATCACCAGTGATCCATATGAACAGGCGTGGTAACGAAACAGGAATTTTAAGACCGGAAACAAAACAAAACAAAGTACCTTACGGCGTCCCCAAAGTGCAGAGGCCCACTGCAGCGATATTTATCGCCCTACCCCTCAGAAAGCGTTCTAAAACCAATTTTTCGATGTCTATATCTTTCCGAGACCTCGAAGCAACCCAAAATCACAATCGCTTTTCAAATTGGTTCTTACTGGATGGCATATTACGAACGTAAAACAACCCATTTTCTAATAGAAGCCGGAACAAGCATGCTCATGAACGTGGACGAAGTAGCTATCTTCTCATGTTTGATATAGTAAAAATGGCTTTTCTTTGCATAAAAAGAGGGATGAAGTTGCAACAACGTGTAGTGGGTTGCCCCGTTAATTGACGCTGCACACAGTTGGCTAAGCACGTTCAACAAAAGATCACCTTTATTTAACGTGAATGTAAGAAATGCATAGTGAAACAAGTCACCAATTTTATTTTGCACACACTTTCCAACAGAATGTGCGACTGGAGGCGATCTCGTGGCATCGAGACTACCGACATGATTTGCGGCAAAACCCAGCTACCAGGGTCGGGACCCTCTCGCGGGACCTTTGTTGTGCCGACCGCCGGCGCTTCCTCCAGCAGCTGGAGGGTGGCTACGGGAGGGCGGTGGCGGCGCGGCTACGAGCGTTCGTTGTAAAAAAACAAATGGGCCGACGGGGACGCCGCAGTTCCTCCGTTGTACAGGAAAATTCGCTATAGTGGTCTTCATTGTAGAGGCGTTCACAATGCATAATGAATATAGAAATTCTGCCAGGACACACAGAATCCCTCGCTTTACTGGTGAATTCGTTTTAAAGGCGTTCGTTGTAGAGGCGCTCGACTGTAGTACCAAGGAGTCTCAGGAGAATCCACATATGACACATACACATCAGGGGTCAACTGAAATCTCTGCAGCCACCGAGCAGATAAACGTTTCTTGATTACGTCCGCAAAGCTACATAAGACAGCATGCTGCTCTACCTATTAAGGAGCGGAACAATTCACCTACTCTAGGCGCCTTGCCGGAAAAACCCCTGGCGTTGCCTTTAATATATGCACATATCTTTTTCATTAATAGACCTATTTCTCTCTCTCTCTCTCTCTCTCTCTCTCTCTCTGTGAGATAAAAGTTGTATAAACAGGGGCAAAGTGCCTCAGACAGGCTTGCCGACGTTTAGATAGGCGGACCTGTCTCTGTCACATGCCTTATCTGTCCAACGGCCAATAGGTCCACCTATCGAAATGTCGGTCCGCATGTTTGAGGCGCTTTACCCCTGTTTATACAAATTTTATCCCACAGTGTGTTAATTTACATCTGGAGCTCTCGACTTCGATCATTTTCTAGGAATACCATAACTCACTACCAGCCACGTGTAAGTATCTGAATATCCACGTAAACATGACAGCACTACCAAAAACTATACCCTGCACCTTCATATGTAGATAAGAAGCAGCTTTTTCTGCCTAGTTTATGGGCTCTAAATAAGCCACAGCGCGAATGCCACAGTCCGACATGCTGAGGCACGGATTACAAGCGCGCGTAGGTTTGTAGTTCGGACAGAAGATGTGAAGAGCGCGCGATGCCTTGATGTTCTCTAACAAGACTAAACGAACATAAATGAAAGAGGACAGAACCACCAACCAGAAAGTCTCAGACAGCATAAACTAATCACAGGGTAATACGGACGTGGCGCCCCGGACTCGCGCCTGCTGCAAAGTGTAGCGATTCGCATATCGATACAGGCGCCTATATACAATATGTTCGTTATAACAAATTTAAATTGCAGTACAGGTTCTATCGATAGCTGCATCTTAAAAACCGGCAGTGAATTCTCTTTTGAACACCGGTTGTAACGATCAAATCCTCTGTGTTTATGTGCTTTCAATAGAAATAATGTCAAGTGTAGTAAGGCTGCATATGTAAAAGCGCTCAAAATGATTTTTTGAGCTCGACATCACCAGTTTTCCTTTTTCTCGTCCCATAACGCAATAAGTCAACAAAGATAAAAACAAAACAAACATCAATGACACTAGTTCGTTATTAAGACGGTAAAATGTAGCATGTAGGGAGAACTTTGTTCAAATGACGTAACGCAGCCTCATACACTGCTTTTTGTATACACCGACTTCTCGTCATATTCGGACACGCATGTTTCGTTTATCGAAGATAACTCGCAGTAAACTCCGGATACCGCCACGTGCTTCAAAATAGCAATCGTAAAAAACCTGCGGGCCACGCGTCCCACAATGAAGGCCAATATCGCCTTGAGGATAGATTAATTGATAGGATTTAGCATACGGGCCAAAGGAACACGCAGGAAAGTATGCTCTACAGATTAATAATTGACCATCTCCCTTGTAATTATTGGGGTCGGGCATGAAATAGATGGCAGCTGGCCCATGCCGTCTTCCCACTGATCCACGCTGAGTACGTTGTTGAAGGGAAGGAATTGTTCTCATCGAGAACGAGAAATATGGGATTTATTTGCAGTATCTACATGGAGAACGTTACAGTTCACCTGTCTAGCATGACTGAAAGAGAATGCACACTGAACACACGACAACGGCTGCTTAAATACACTCTGTCCTCCCTAGATCCCTAGGTGAGGGAAAGCGGCCGCTCAACCTTCGACGAATGCGGAGCGTCCAAAGTCATCGTAGTCGACCCGCCTTTGAGGGGAAGGGTTTATACACTCACTTCCGCACAGGTTTCACTGACCACACCGAGGTGAGAGGGTTCTCGCAGACAGGGGTCTTGACCTGAGCAGGCGCCTCTTTATCCCAGAGTTGACCCTGCAGTCAGAGGCCGCCACGTCTGTCCATTGACTGACGACTTCTAAGACCTGCGAGACGGCGCCACAAAACACCTTCTTCCAGGAGTTCCCCAGCTCCAAACAAACCGTGACGGTGACGGCGAATACACTAACAATGCATGGTCCACCGACTGCGTCCGCACATATATACCGGCGCCGCTCGCTTGGGGACGCGGCGCATTGTCGTCCTTACAAAGCAAGTCGCCGCAGCAGACATGCCGGCGCCAACGGGTTGTTGACGAGACGCATTCTTGCTTTCACAAAGCGAGTCATCGCAGCAGGCCGGGCAGAGTTCGACGGTCGCTTCCCCGAAGTTCGCCAGCCCCTGCAGGTCGAACGTAACACCCTGTAACGGCTGGCGTTCGTGCTATCAACGCGTCGCAATAGAAGTCCACGGTTTATCTTCTACAACTTGACGACGAGTGCTCAATGAATCTTCCGCTTCTCGACAAATGTTAGATACATGAAAAATAGGTTGCGCAATAGCAGGTTCTACGTCAACTTGAGACGGCAACAAAGCTTTACATGGAGTGAAAAAAAATCCGAGGATACCTAAGCACTTATGAGTTGTGACTGCGAACGCATTAATGTCGCTGAGCGGTCCTTCGAGTTATGAATTCCTCGCCGGCAAGAGAGCACGTTGAGATGCTTGACGCGTTTTGATTTGGCCTTACCGAGGCGGTTAGAACGCAGGTGAAAGCTTGCGTGGACAAGGAACTCGCGGATAACGCAGGCTTCCGAGAGCGGGGATGATTTGGCGTCGCAGTGATGTCCTCTACACTCACGCATAAGCCAACTCGTTTTAAATGCGTAAGCATTTCTATGCCTACCCAACAAGTAAACGCGTCCGTCAGTCCGTCCGTCCGTCTGTCCGTCCGTCCGTCCGCCCCGTAAGACGAATCACTGTGAAGAAATTAATGTATAAAAATACATTCCACTTTGCGGAGCCGACTTGGAGCATTGTAGACATCAGGAAAATTCTGATTTTGCGAAAATTTAATGCCAAACACGCCACATCCCCGATGCGTTTCGGTGGTCGCGCCAGCGACCTCTGGGGGCTTATGCACTTCGCGTCGATGAGTTGATAGGGATGATAAGGGTGACGAGACGTCATATGGGTCTCATCACGGTTGATAATTGCTCGACCCGTATGGATATGGTGCTAAAGAGCGAGATGGGCTTACAATGGTCGCAACAATTCTGATAAGGTTAATAAGCACCGATAAGTGTTGAGAATGGTCGGATCAAGATTGATGAGGTTGATAACGACCAACAAGACTATAAAGAGTTGGATCATGTCCGATAAGGTTGATGACAGATAGCAGTTGATAAAATCGGATCGATTGCGATAAGGTTGATACCGACCGATAAGTCTTAATTCATAAGGCTCGGATCGAGTCAGATAACGTTGACAACAACCGATAAGCGTTGATAAGTGTTTATACTGGTCGGATTAAGTTTCGTAACATTGGTAATGACAACGGGCTGTGTGATGAGAAAGTGACGCAATGCTTACGCATACTTGGACAACTCCCGAAGGAGTTTCTGCGTGAATTTATCTAGGGACCTTACTCGCACAACACCTGGTGCGTTAATGCGGCCAGCAGGTGTTCCCTTTCACCCACTCTGCTCCATCGAGGCGTTGTCGTACCGTGGCCTCGCAGCCGATGGAAATTTAGGGGCTGCTACAGACGCCGGACGCCGGATTTTTCGCTCAGTGAGTCATTTAACGCTTTCGTATTAAAAAAAATCGCGTTCCCGTCAAAGCACGCCTAAAGCCGCACTGCAAACGATAAGCTACCAGAAGACCCGTGTCATGTACTGCGTAAAGCCTTTCTTAAAGGGATCGTACCGTTTTTAAAGGAGATTCTATATTGTAGCGCAATAGAAAGCTTACCATTCGGAGTATCTGAATGTGCAGTGCTTTCTCTGGAAATCGAGAAATTCTTAAAACAGAATTTTTCGATCAACGTGTCTCGAACGCCGTCGCAGTCATGGCCTATAGACCCTTTCATTGTTTACAAACATAGACCCTGGGTGTCTTCCGGTTTTGTTCATTGACGTAGCCCGCTAAATTTGGCGATCAATAAAGGCACTGGCTGCGATATCATGTAGCAGGGGTGCGTTAAAATTTAAGCTCACAGTTTTTCAACACTTTTCCTCTGTACACAATGAATATGACATGTGAATGTTGCCGGAAGTTATACAAAAATCTTATGTATTAGACTTGAGGCGTAATGCACATGTCTTTTATCTCAAAACTTAAAAATAGACTTTCCGCACATTAATACAACTTAAAAACGCGCTTTATGTTCCGGCGCAGTAGACTGAAAAGCCCGTGACCGGAAGTTTCTTGAGGCCGTACTTTCGCTGCTGTTATCGCACAAGTGAAACCGCAAGGTAAATATACCTAGTAGCAAAGCTTTGGTCTTAACTAAAAAGTGCGTGAAAATACGTAGACGAGAAAGAGAAACGATAAATACGGGCACTACTCGCAACCAACGGTTTATTTCCAAAGAAACAGAATAAGAAGAAAATTATGCTGAAAGGAAAACAAAACACCCTCTCAAGTGTGCACGAGAAAACTAAAATATCATACACGCTGTACATGCGTTCAAACCGCGCAAACTGTGTTTATACAATTGCATATGACATGTATTTATGCCTTAGGAATAGATGCCTTTCTTACTCTTATTTTATATGATTTTTTTCGAATGACGCTCGGTGTTTGCGCGTGCACTGCTACCGCAGTGTAGGCTTTCAATCTACTATGTTATTGTACGGTTCCCTTAGGAGAACCAATATTTTTCTTGTTCTACAAGCAGCATGTATCTCTCGTCTGCGTTCTCGCGTATAGAGTTTTCCATCAGTAGGTCTTGCGAAACACAGACGGAAAAATATATGTAACCTTTTTGCTTGACGCTTCAGTTTCAGTTTATTATTCGTTCATAACAATTTGTTACGAGAAATGGTATACAGACCAGGGTTCCAAAGTCAGAGACTGCACCGGGACCCATGGATGAAAACAGAGAACAGAGAGTGGCAATACAGGAACATGAAATACCTCGGGTAACAGAATGTAAATGCCTTGGTATATGGATAAACGAAGGCAATAGATATATGGAAACATAGGAAAAAACAATAACAGTGAAGGGAAAGAAAAATGCAGCCATAATGAAACACAGAGCGCTATGGAGGTACAATAGGTACGAGGTGCTCCGGGGTATGTGGAAAGGTGTAATGGTTTCAAGACTTACATTTGGAAATGCGGTTGTTTGCTTTAAATCAGGGGTACAATCAGGACTCGATGGGAACAAAAGGTCAGTGGGACGCCTCGCATTGGGCACTCACGGGAAGACTATAAATGAAGATGTACAGGGTGATATGGGCTGGACTAGTTTTGAAGTGAGGGAAGCTCACAGTAAAATTGATTATGAAGAACCACTGAGGAATGTGGAAGAAAGTAAATGGGCCGGGAGAGTGTTGAGGTATCTGTACAGGAAAAAACATTGATTCACAGTGGAGGAAAAGAACTAGGAAGCTTACCAGCAAGTATGCGGCCTATAGGATGGGCAACACAGCAACAAAGAATGTCAAGCGGAAACTCAGAGAGGCTGAAATAATCTCATGGGTGGCGGCAATGGAAAATAAACCTGCCATGAGTAACTACTTAAGAGGAAAAACGAAATCAGGAAAGAAACAATTTATGATAACTCAAAGGGAAGCGCATTACTTTTCGAATCGAGATCCGGATGCCTTAGAACACGCACCTATAAAGCGAGATATAAGAAGGAAGAAGAAGCATGTTCTTGCCGCAGTAAAGCTAGGGAAACGATGGAGCATATTTTATTAGAATGTGAAGACGTCTGCCCAGCGGTCGATTTAGGCACCACTGGCCTCCTTGAAGCACTTGGGTTCAGCCATTATTGTCTGTCCAAGCTTGAAGCTTTAATTTGCCCGCATTGCTAGCCTGTATATTACCAATGTACTGGTCAACGGTCTATACGAGTGAATTATATCTTTCTCCCTCTTGCCTTTATAAATTAAATTCATTCTACTTTGTCGCCAACTGTCTGGCATTCGTCTATCTTTTAAAGTTAAAGTTTCACCAGAGCTTCCTTACTCTTTGGTCCTAGTTCATCAATCAGCCTAACGGGAACCTTGTCTAGCCCCGTGACTGTGCGCTTAGGAATTTTCTCTTCCGCTTCATTCCAGCGGAAATTTGTCAGCACGAGCTCCTTTTCCACTTGGGTCTCTTTCATGCTCTTCTTTTTCTTCAAATACAACCTCGTCATTGCCTTGGAAAGATTCCGCTGTTGTTTTTGGGATGTAATTTATTGCCGCTTCTCCTTCCAGTCTGTTTTCATCTTCGTCTAGGATATGTTGGTGTATTGTTGACTTCCTGCCTAATAATTTAATGTGGTTCTAAAATATTCTAGGTGCGGCCTTCTTTTTCTCACGTATTTCCGACCAACCAACGTTCACTTTCAACTTTTAATTTTGCTTGCACCAGTATTTGAACCACAGACTTTTTCTCGCGGTATATTTCCCATTTACTGGTTACTTCATCCTGCGGCAACTGCGCCTTTGCCTGCCTGTGCTCTCGAGATGCTTTGTGTCGTTCTGCGATTGCTTCTCGTATCTCCCTGTTCCACCAGCTTTCCGGTTTCTTTGTTCCTTTCCAACGAACATGTTGTTTCTCTTTCCGTATTTCTGTCGTTATTACACTTACAACCTCACCATATTCCCACTCTTTACTTGGCCATTTGCCAATTTCTTCCTCGACTCTAGTGACTATATTTGCTATTTGTTCAGCCTTCAAATTTGGACTGGCCATTTTGCGCTCCTTGCTCTCTTTCCCAACTACATACACCAGCACACCAACTCACCAGCTCGCTTCGGCGCCCCTAGCGGCGCCGGGAAACTCCATCGTTCATCGAGCCTTTGCCTCGCACGGCGGATACGCACACCACCCCTTTCTAGCCACCACGGTGATAATGCAAAATAAACCCTTTTTCCTTTATTACTACTACTGGACGTATTCGTCGATGGGCTTGGTTGACTCCTTGCCCTAACTCCATACCCTAACGCCACCTCGAGCCGCTACAGCGGCCAAGTGTGAGCAGACGATTGTCGGCTTCTTCGGGGAGTACGTAATCCGCTTTTCATTACTTTTCATTTTCCTGTGCTGCCCTCTGGCGCGACGCTGGAAAAGTTTTGGAAGAGTGCCGGGGCTTTTGTCTGTTGATTTGTGCACATGCGCTCATGTTGAGTGCGCGTCAGTTTCGTGGACACTGGATAGCGAATACTTAATGCCTACTCCGGTACAGCATGTCATTCCTGGAAGCCCCGTAGCACTCACCGACTACTGGCTGAGAAGGCCTAATTGAGTAGTAGTGCTAACAGTGCGGCTGGTGAAGGCACGCCGAGCCCCGTTTGCCGACGCGGCTGCCAGTAATTTTATGGACACTCCAGGCGTATTTCTGCTGTCGGCGACAGCATTAGAGAGTTTTAGAATAGGGGCCCCAAACGTTTTGGGGCCCCAAAGAAATAGCGTCGAAGCCACTGCGCATGCGCAAGACGCAAACTCCGTTTGGGTTTTGCGTTGGGAACGCTATTTCACCGATTTAGCGGGAGCCCAAATAGCGGCCCCAAAAGCTTTGCGTCGGCAAACATGGCGGCACCCATCGAAGCGACGGCTCTAACTTAGCACAAAACTGGGTTCGATTCGCGGTAACGCGTGAAGTTCGCAAGCTAGGAGAAGTGAGTGCGGTTATCGCTTTCTCTCAACTAGCGTGTGTTATGAAGATTGACTCATTAGACGCCGCGGATTTTGAATTCGATTGTGGATTTTATGGCTCGTAGGCCTAACAAGGCTAAGCTTGGCTGGTGAAGGCTAGTAAAGTTGGTTTGCTGAAAACTAAGCGCAACTAATTGTTTGCTGCTTACAGAGAATAACCTCTAAATTGTTATTAAACGCGAATACACGCAAGTAAAAATTATTATTCCTATCATAAAATGGTATATTTTATTTAATTATTTCTAATAGTTTTTCTTTGACGCTGTAGTGGCGCTGTCAGCGCAAGACGCTATCCGCAAACGTCAAACCCTATTCTAAAACTCTTCACTCCTACGTGCCCCAACGCTAACACCCGCAAAGCTCTTTGGGGCCCCAAACTATTGGGGCTCCTATTCTAAAACTTCCTATTGCCGTGATGCTCTGTAGAGGTCCAAGGGCGACAACACCGTCGCCGCGCCGTATACTGTAGCGCGAGTGAAAGCGCGCGAGAGCAGCCGACGGTCGCAGCTCAATCTGGCGCGCGCAAGGGTGGAAATGTGATAGGAAACGCGCGTCTTCCGTCGCGCCGAAGGCCATGGGGGGATAGGTGGAAGGGAGGAGGAGGAGGAAGAACTTTATTTGCTCTAATTGGTTAGAAATTAGCGGTGGCAGATGTGGTCGGCCGTCTTCACGGTCTTCTTCCCCATTTGCGCAGGGTCGACGCCCCTATTCCAGGGCACCACTGAGGGTGGCTACTCGGTGAGCGTGCCTTACTAGTCCATGCTGGACTTTCGGATCGCTGCTGGAGAGCACCCTCTCCCACTGCTCCGCACTCGGGTCTTTTATTTGAAGGAATTGTTGATTCTGAACGCATCCCTATGTAATGTGATATAAGGTGGGTTTGGCGCCGCCCCAGGGGCAAATGTCTCTGTATTAGGTGGGAAACATCTTGCTTAGTGTGTTTAGATTTGGGTATGCTCCTGTTTGCAGCCTCCTCCAAGAGGTTGCTTCATGCTGATTTAGGCTGTTGTGGGGTGGAGGGTATTTGATTCGGACCCCCTTGTAGTAATTCAGAATGTCCGAGTTGCTTGGGTTGACTGGTATGGGTTCCTCAGGGTCGGTGCTTGTGGCCGCTCGGTTTGTGTGCTCTCGAGCTGCCTTGTCCGCCCTTAGGTTCCCTTCTATTCCAGCGTGTCCCGGTACCCAGAAAATTGTATGCCTGACTTTGTTGTTAGCCCTGCAGGAGCGGAGGATGTGAAGCGCTCTGCGGTGGAAGGGAAGAAACCGATGATCGCGGCTCTATCTCGCGCGCGCTAGGGACGAAAGCGGAGGCAGCGCGGGTGGGAAGGGGGGGGAGGGAGGTTCTACTCCGGCAGCAACTGCGTACGTTGCGCGCCCAATCTTGAATGCGATCTAAAGACGACTCACAGCTTTGCGACTGCTCTTTTCACCACTCAGTTTGCGTCGACACGATAGACAGCACGAAAGTCACTCCGCCCGCTGCTGCTGCCGCACTTCCTCACGCCAGTGTTTTGATTGCGAATGTCCGCGGTCATCGAGCGTGATATGCATGTTCGTTTGCCTGTGCGCACTAACACCATGCTTAGTAACTTAGTAAGCAAATGTTTCCAAGCTTATACGCCCAATAAATCTACTATCCTTACTTTGTGTAGCTGTCTACTCTTAAACAAATTTAAAACCTTTGGGTCGTATCTTGCCACACAACAACAATCGTCATCTGTCTTGTCCGCATTTCCGTTCCTTAATGCTGCGAGACCAGTACTTCCAAGTCACGAACGGCATGCGCGTTAACAGCATGACAGAACATTCTCGACAGGAAAGTAGCCTGCGAAGCGTTTTTAAGAAAAGAAACGCAAGCAAGACACATGACAATTATTGTTGTGTGGCAAATGTACACTTCAAAGGGTGTAATTTGTGTACCAATTGCTATCGCAATCGATGCTTCGCCTTTCAGGAGAAACTGCAACTTTTTTTCAAGTCGCTAAGGCCATATAACTGAATTAAAAGCATTTTCTTTCGACCTAACTGCTTGCTTTTCAGCTCAGGTTGGCAGATATCCGGAGCACGAACTCGATGGCTCCGCTAGGCTTAACCTCCGCTGAGCAGGATCAACATCGGCTCACACTTTATGTGCACCACCTGAGAGGCCTAGAGTTTCTGCAATTCAACTTCGAAAGCATGTTTCGACTCATTTTGGGCGTGATTAATTATATATACAAGCGAAGAAGCTGCGGGTCTTGTATCGACCCAGTGTTATCGCGCCTTAAACCAGTATAAGAAATCGGGCACACGCTGCCACCACCAGCAGGTGAGGGCCGACGCTGGAAGAAGTCTCCGTCAGCAACGTGATGTTCATTAAAGTGTCGCCCCAGTTTAACGCAGGAGTTTTTCGATAAATTTGCTAGCCATCAATGAAAGGCACCTACTATGCGGTTCACGGTACACTCCGGACGAAGCCCTGGCCGCTTTCCATTTCAAATGAGGAATTGCAGTCGCACGCTACACGTTTTCGGCACCGCAACGACGTAGATCTGCCGGTGGAGTTGCAAAGCGGTACACGGCACGAGTGTTTGCAGCAGTGCACGTTCAAGGGCTTGCTTCGACATCGCGTCGCGCGTGCGGCCTTTCCAAAACGTGTTGCGACTAATCCACTTATAGAGCAGAACGCATGCGCAGTTACGCCATGAAAAATGGCGTGTTCAGATTTCCCCTTACTTCAGCCCATTTATTAACTGCGTCAATAAAGATATGCAGTAACAGTGGGAAAAAGCAGTCTAATCCAAACGCCCTTTTTGATTGATGCCAGCTATCAGTCAATAGCAGCCATCTAGGAAAATCTTGCATATGACGAGATATGCTAGCAGCTGGTAGCTTCGAAGCGGGTGAGGAGAAAGCCTCATTTGAAAATAGTGATACATGCGAGCTCCACGCACCACGCACGGCTGCAAAATGTGACTGAGATGTATAGCACAGATGTATATAGCATGAGATGTATGCCCTCTGTGGACTGTGTTTTCGCCAAGCCCGGGGACTGGTTCAGGACCCTTTAAAAAAGTTCAACGGTGACTATATATTCACATAAAATGTTGCATTTCAATATAAGAAAATTTAGATACAAAGAAGTGCTGGTTTTACCAACTTCGTTATACTGATGTTTAACTGCACATCTGATGCTTGTTTGTACTATGTCCACTACCAGCCAATTGGCAAGACAGCATCAGCAGCATAAGGAAAGTCGAACAGGCAAAGAAGGGTTTGCTTTAAAATGAAATGTTTATTCACGCCAAGCATGCATGTCTATACACATAGCGCTAACATCTGTAATTGAAAACAGACTTTTGCAGTGGCACAATTGTCTAAGCAACATCGCTAAGATCATCAAGGTAACAATGGTTCATTACAACAGCAACACTTCAGATTCAATAAGAAAGCACCTTGGGCATATATTGCATGTTTTCACCAAAGTAGACAGTCTATATGCACATATCACAGTCACATAACCCATCTGAGGCGAGTTCAGTAAAAACGAAACATCAACAAATGTTTGGTCACTACAGAGACCATTCAAGAAGGATGTGGCCAAAGCACAAGCTGCATGATGACTTAAGCAGCAGGCTTCATTGTAGACGCCGCATCTAGGCACAAATAAAAACAAACACAAAGAAATAAATGTCACTGAGCAAGCATCAAAATTGTTTCCAAATGTAAAAAAACTCAGAAATTGGTAAACTGGTTACACTGCTTGATACTGACATGTGCACTTGTTTATATTTGTCCTATGAACACTTTTGACTCACTAAGCAATGTTATCACTCGGCACAGGACGTGTATGCATGTTTCGTAAGTTTCTCAGATGTTATCGATGGTACTTTACGTTGTCTGTTGTCACCAGATGTGTAATCTGAATGTTTGCACAACGCAAATTGTGTAATACTTTATGGAGGGCAGGCAGGCACCAGCAATTATGCTAGAACCTTCGACAAGACATGTATAAAAGTCGACGTGCTCAGCCCACAGATCAAATTATGATGCTCGCCGACTGTGCTCGCCGCTACTGTAGTGCTTAGAGTGTCACTTTTGTGGGCACAAGTTCGCCCAATAAAAATTAGTAATGTGATTCACAGTTTTGCAACTGTGTTCTTCAATGTCACAACAATGCGGCAATACACTACACCCGTGAGCAAAAGTATACGGACCACAGAAGCTTGAAGCACACTGCTTTGATGCGCCATCTTATGGCGCAGTTCCTGCTGTCACAATTAGCGTTCAAGTGGCATGGAGTGTGCAAACAAATAAACTTCGCTGTCTTCTAAAGTCACGAAGCCTTGTCTCAACATCACTAGCTATTGCGGTAGCACAACACAAAGGCAACAAAGCAGCAACAGTGGACCATGATACGCTTATAATAAAATACAACAGATGAGGAAGTCATCTAAACAATAATTCAGGTTCAAAACTGCCTATTTTACTGAAAGACTGGAACCTCGACTGTCCCCACGCCACTTCTAAACAAGTGCTGCGCCATGCCTGCTGCAAGGACTTTTCACAACAGCAGTACAGCCTGCCCTTCAAAAGTAGCAAGTGCTCACGAGAATGATTACAAAACTGCAACTCCAATATGAATGTCTGCTGCCCCTAAACAAAAGTTGTCACTGGTCAGTCAAAATAAGATGCTAGCTGCATTCGCTCGTAAACACCATGCTCTTGCACATTTCGTGCAAGCTGGCCAGCCACATGTTTCCAGTTGTTTTGAGAGTTTTGAGTACCGTGTTGACTTTAACCATTTAGCAATTACCCATATACTGAATAAGCAAAGCAGAAGTGAGTCAACAAAAGTAGCTGAATGCTGCATTTTGCTTGCAGCAAAATGTAGAGGGACACAGAAAGAACAAAACAAAGAGGAAAGAAAACTGACGTTTCTGTAGGGTACACGATATAGATAGAGTCCCTCTCAGCAGTACTAAAGGGGCCCTGAACCGCTTTTCATCAAAGTCGAGAAATGTATTTGAAGTTAACACAGACTACTTTGGAAATACTTTGCCGCAAGAAGTACTTCATCCATTCATCAGAAGCTGTTAATGGCAATCAAAGTTTGTATATGAAACCATTCGCAGTGCTTCCGTTCCTTCAATGCCTTGCACTGCGAAGGCTAATGCGGAGCAGGGCCTGCCCAAACCACCTGCTGAACGTCACCATGGCACGCAGTTAAAATTCTATTTTGGGTGTTCATGTAGATGCCGCTATTTCAGATTTTTGGCGCCTACGACGTGCCAAACTTTACCCAAACGCGCTTGTCCTCAGCGAGCCACAGTGTCATACCTGCCAACCTGGCGAGATAAAAAATCAGGAGACCTTTTATTCGTGCCAATGGAGGGGGGGGGGGGGGTATTCAAACTTTCGGGCAGTGTTCGACAAGTTCTTTTGCAGGGACCTTGCAGTAGCAGACTTTGCTCACTACAAAAATTTGTCGTAGTTTTGCTCAAAACATGGTCCAGACTGACGGCCCTTCACTAGCAGCAGGTGTTGGAGGATTGTGTTGCACATCAATGAGCGGAATTCAGTCCTAGTTTTTCGCGCCATGCTAATAATACTCTTACACTCTGCGTAGCTATGCGGTATCATGAGTAAATCCAGCATCACCTTAGCAACTCGGTGAAACATGTTTTCCATCGGTGTTTTTCATTTTTCGAACCATAGACCACTGCACATCCCATCTTTCTTGATTCAGAATGTCCTCCGGAAGACTGTATGCCTGTAGTGTGGCAAACTCGGCTTTGACAGCATCTAAAGCGTCTTCAGCAGATTCATTGGAATCTCGGGACAGCAGATGAGGGAAACTGAATAAAGAAACGAAGACTCAAGAGCGATCCCTGTGAAATAAATTTCAGGTTGGCCACCTCCGCATTCTTCAAAGTTGCGTTTCAGAGTTGCGCCCACACCCATAACACTTTGCCTCGTCGCATTTCGGAAACATTTTCCGTAGAAGAGGCCCAACGTGGTCGCTGACACTAAGGGGTAGGTTGTGTTCGACGAGGAATCCCGTAAACAGGCACTCCACGCGTATGACACTGTCATCGCAGTTGTTCCGGAGAAATTTCACTATGTTGTCTTGCTGCTCAGCAGTTCGAACATAGCTTTGATGGTTCACCATGGAAACCTGCAGTTTCAATTCGCCTTTGCTACCGTGGGACACGCTGACGTTGCATCCACATGTTGTACAAAATGCAAAATTTTCTCCTTTTCTTGATGTCAAAAAGCACGAAAATTCAGAAGTGTAAGATCGCAAAAACTTCTGCAAATACCTTTTCTTGGGCTTTGATAGCGCCATGGCATCAAGCACATGAGGATTCTAACTTTACATGGTGCATCGCACACACACGGCCTAGCCAACACTAATCATACACACAAGTAGCAACAATGCACCGCGGAGGAAGGCATGCATGAAATGCAAGAGCTACATTGGCTCTGGCTTTAGTCAGCTGCTTAGTCGATGATACCGATGGTGCTAGTGCAGCCGTTGTTGGTGATGCCGACGATTACAATGTGGCTGTAGATTCCACGGTGCCAGTTTCGCAAAAAACATTATTGCGCGAACAGAGACCACTTTTTGGGAGATATTAGACAGTGATCGTACAATCGGAAAGTTCAGTAAAAAATCGGGAGCCACCCGGGCGAATCGGGAGGTTTGGAAGGTGTGCAGTGCGCTCAGCGAATGGCCTTGTCACAGCACCCTGCAGTGGCCGCGGTATGCAACTACATTATGCAGCTACATACAACCGCTGTGCATATGCACAGCGTTTGCTTTGCGCATGAAGGGGCTTGAGTGCGCGCTCACGCTCACAAGCTCCAGTCTGGCCATGCTACATGGTGCAGACCGACCGGCTTTGTCCTGCACCAGCTTGACCAATGAATAGTAGCCACATCCAACTTGTGCATTTTGAAGCTCTAACAATAGTTCAATGCAAAACAAAGTCTGCCAAGGCATCTAACTAGGAGTGGCCAAAAGTGAGTGCGCACTGGCCTTAAATTTTGCATGGTTTGAGGCTAGTTGAGTGTTCAGAACTAGTGGAAATTAGAAAGACCCAATGGCTACAACACCTACAGCAGGGTGGCCAAAGCTTAATTTCTACGATGGTGGCCGCAGCTGAGCGTAAGCAGATGCTAGTTAGCTTCCTCCAGAAGTATGCAATTCTTACTGAAATTCGAAAGCAGATTTTTGCTTACTTCAGCCTGTTTGTTAAACTGCATAAATAAATATACAATGTAACAGTAGGAAGAAGCCCACTGATCCAAGTACCCTTCTTAATTGATGACAGCTATTCGCCAATAGCAGCTGCGTAAGGGAATCTGCTACAGTACAAAATAAAGCAGCCCGAAAAGAATGAGAAGCCGGCTTCTGTTGAAAAGGGCGTTCGAGAAAACATGACTGTGCTCTGCTTGCAAGCTCCACACGTCGCACATGACTGCGAAATTTGGCTGAGATGTTCCCAGCAGCATATGCTATCCACAGACTCTTTCTTCACAAAGCTCGAGGAGTGGTTCAGGACACCTTTAAATATCTCGGGAGTGTAGAATAGGAAGACTATAACAGCTCTTGCAAAAGGCTGAATCCACTACAGTCAAAGACGGTGGATTTGCGTGCAAAGTAGGCTGGGCTGTACCCTGACCAGCTTGCCTTGCTAAGCGCTACGTAAATGTGCCCGCGTTTGGTGTTGAAGCATATGTCTGTTCCTCCGGTTACCAATGAATACTTAATTCAAAGGGCACATAAGTTGACAGCACAGCAAGAGGTACAAACAACAACTAATTGTGCTCCATTATCAAGCCCAGGATATGTGCACCTTGTCCTTTACATGGCAAGATGCATTCACTGCACAGCAGGACAACTGCAAGTCACTTCACATGGTAATGCAAAGGCAATTTGTAGCAACTGAAATCAAACCATGTTGTTCAGTCAGCAGTTCCAAGTATCGGTCACCATGGTGTCACAGACAGTGGTGTCTCGCGTCTCCGAGTTGTTCTTTTCTCCACGTCTTAGTGCAAATTTCCCCTAAATTTCAACAAATTTCCTTTTTCTCTAAAGGCCAAAAATCTGTAGATCTAGGGAAATTTCCCTGGGATTGCCAGCACTGCGTAGACATTGCACATTAGCCAAAGTTATTGGCACAATGCCACAAATTAAGAAGCATAAACAGACTCACCGTATGCAATGTTCCTCATGTGGCTGAGTACAAGGGCGACAATGGCATTCAACGTCATATGCGAGAAGCCACCCTGCAACCTGCGTAGGTCAACCACGTGTCTGTGGATCTCCTGCCTGCACACATAAGCGCAAGGATTGGTTAGGAACGGCATACTACTACAGCTTCATTCTAGGCCTTCTCAAGACTACATTCAGTAATCAGGGTGTTTGCGAACATTAACAATTGCTCACACATGCAGTTTGAGGAATAGTCTAGTCAATCCAACTGTGTCAAGCCAATGGTTGCAACTCTAAATGGGTCCTGAACCGCTTTTTAACAAAGTCGATAAATGCATTTGACGTTAAAATACACTATTTCGGAAATACTTTCCAGCAGGACGTATTTCAACGCGTTCGGCAGAAGCGGAGTTATTGGCAATCAAAGATCACCTCTGATCCCCTTTGAGGTGCTCCCCATCCTTCAATGCCTTGCACTGCGAACGCTACAGCGTAACGTGGCAGCACCCACAACACTCCACCTACTGATCACCGTGGTGCATAGTTCAAATTTTATCTTTGATGTTCACACAGACAACGCTATTTACGATTTTGGCGCCTCCAATGCAGCCAACTCGAAGGCTATCCCTCAGCTTTTTTAATCCTACTTGATCTCGTCGCTTTGCTCGGCTACAGTGTACTAGATAGCTAAGTGCAGCTATTTTCACGCCAGGTTGCATGAGTAGAACATCCCCTTTCACACCTGTCTCTACGGCAATCACACAATTTAAGAAGGTCGAACAAATTTCATCTTTATGTTCGCTTGTGCAAGCAGGTCGGTAGCATGCACATCAGCTAAGCAGTGGATCCTGCACTGTAGACTCGCATTGAAAGAATTCCTAACATAACGAGTCGAACATCGAGTCGAACAAATCGAGGGTATGCAACTCGGGGAGCAGACAACTTGCACATAAGAAGTTGGCGCTTGGGCCTTGAGTCACGTCATCCACAGATACCAATCTGAATCGGAGCATGCAGTTGTCCTCAGCGAGCGGTCTCATCGTGACAGCTGCTATATCTACACTACGTTGCAGACCAGCTACATGCAAATTCAGTGCCTAACTATGTGCTCGACAGGGCTGGAGTGCGCACCCGTACTCATGTGCTCCAGTCTTGCCGTGATACGTTCTGTGGACCGGCTTTGACCTACAGCAACATGACCAAGTGATAGTAGTCACATCCAAATTGGACATTTTGTACAGTAGCTCAATATGAAGCGAAGTATGCCAAGGCACATATACTAGTGGACAACTTTCTGCGGCTATGAAAGGAAAGCTACGGAAGCAAAGCGCACACAAGTGAGAGCCTTTCTGAAAAGAGTCCTGCATTTTAGTCCACGTTGGTTTAGGCTAGGGAAAAGAAAACATAAGCACCTTATGAGCAACAGTTAAATAAGACAGACCACGCCATCGAGTGTAAAAGTTTACTTATTTTGTGGCTTTTCTCTTCCGATTATGTGCAAATGCAAAATCGTCGCACGTGGAAGCTGCGTTGCTTCAGCATCTGTTCCAAGCAACCAAAGCACTGTCAACACTGCCGGACTACTTGGCACAGTAACGCATACGCAGCAGCCATGCACCCGTAGCTTTCCCTTCATAGCCGCAGAAAGTTGTACGCGACTATAGCCCAGAACGGCCAGGAGCGAGCGTACACTGGCACGCCTACTTGTTGTCATACCTTAAGTTTTGCATGGTTTCAAGCTAGTCAAGTGTTCAGGACTAATCGAAATTAGCAAGACCCGATGGTTGCGATGCTGATAAGCAATGTGGCCAAACTTTCATTCGTACGGCGGGTGGGCACAGCTGAGCATTAGACGACAGTCGGTGTTATAGTATGATAGTCATACTTCCAGAAGTACCCAATTCAAAATCAACCACATTTCTGCTTAGTTCAGCTAATTTATTAAACTGTATCAACAAATATACACAGTTACAATAGGGATAAGCCCACTGATCCACACGCCCTTCTTGAGTAATGTCTCCTATCAGCCAATAACAGCCGTATAATGGGAATCGTGCATATGATGGCACATGCATATGATGGCACATGATGGCTACAGGCAGCTTCAAAACAGGTCAAAAGGCCTCTTTTGATAAGAGTGTTTGAGAAATGAGTGATTTCCCACTCCGCTTGAGAGCTCCACACACCAAGCATGACTGAAAAATTTGGCTGAGGTGTTCATAAGTATATACAATCCACAGGCTGTGTTTTTTCACCAAGACCAAGGGGTGGTTCAGGACCCTTTAATGACACTGGTTCTGAGCTCCCAAATTGGAAAGGGCGTATCATAAGAAGCCAACAAAGACAACAAGGACAGCATAGGGGAAATTACTTGTACTTATTAAATGAATTAATGAAATTATAAATTAATGGAAATTAAAGTGGATGAAAAATAGCTGGCCACAGGTGGGGCACAAACCCACGTCTTCACATTACACATGCAATGCTCTTACCAATTGAGCTACTGCGGCGCCGTTTTCCTATCTACTTTCTGAGGTATTTATGTTTATCTGCTAGAACTAAACCTGGGAGTGTTAGCCAGTGCCACCACTCGGGGCCTTGATGGTGGACGTGGCACATCCTTTCTCCAGCAGGCATCTCGTCTCATCCTCATCATCGTCATCATCATCATCACCATCATCAGCCTGGTTACGCCCACTGCAGGGCAAAGGCCTCTCCCATACTTCTCCAACTACCCCGGTCATGTACTAATTGTGGCCATGTTGTCCCTGCAAACTTCTTAATCTTATCCACCCACCTAACTTTCTGCTGCCCCCTGGTATGCTTCCCTTCCCTTGGAATCCAGTCCGTAACCCTTAATGACCATCGGTTATCTTCCCTCCTCATTACATGTCCTGCCCATGCCCCATTTCTTTTTCTTGATTTCAACTAAGATGTCATTAACTCACCTTTCTTCCTTCACCCAATCTGCTCTTTTCTTATTCCTTAACGATACAACCATCATTCTTCTTTCCATAGCTTGTTGCATCGTCTTCAATTTAGGTAGAACCCTTTTCGTAAGCCTCCAGGTTTCTGCCCCGTATGTGAGTACTGTTAAGACAAAGCTGTTATACACTTTTCTCTTCAGGGATAATGGCAACCTGCTGTTCATGATCTGAGAATGACTGCCAAAGACACCCCAGCCCATTCTTAATTCTTCTGATTATTTCAGTCTCATGATCCAGATCTGCGGTCAATACCTACCCTAAGTAGATGTATTCCCTTACCACTTCCAGTGCCTCGCTACCTATCGGTAAACTGCTGTTCTCGTCCGAGACTGTTAAACATTAGTTTTCTGCAGATTAATCTTTAGACCCACCCTTCTGCTTTGCCTCTCCAGGTCAGTGAGCATACATTCAATTGGTCCCTTGAGTTCCTAAGCAAGGCAATATCATCAGCGAATCATAAGTTACTAAGGTATTCTCCATTAACTCTTATTCCCAATTCTTCCCAATCTAGGTCTCTGAATATCTCCTGTAAACACTCTGTGAATAGCATTGGAGAGATCGTATCTCCCTGCCTGACACCTTTCTTTATTGGTATTTTGTTGCTTTCTTTATGGAGGACTACAGTGGCTGTGGAGCCACCATAGATATCTTTCAGTATTTTTACATACGGCTTGTCTACACCGATTCCAAAATGCCTCCATGACTGCTTAGGTTTCGACTGAATCAAACACTTTCTCGTAAGGCATCTCGTGTACGTCATCTTTTTTGGGTGAAGGGAACTTATTAATAAACCCAGACATGCTACCTGAAGGCATCAATGCTGCCGGATTTGAGGCCTTGCTATGTAATGCATAAGAAGAAAGGAAACCGAGGGCCCGATTTTTATTAGTCATATCACAAGAAGCCAGCAAACAAAGACACCAAGGACAACATAGGGGAAGTTACTTGTACTGATTATTTGAATTAAAGAAATGATTAATTAATGGAAATTAAAGCGAATAAAGAACAACTGGCTGCAGGTGGGGCACGAACCCACGTCTTCGCATTACACATGCAATGCTCATGCCAACTGAGCTACCATGGCGCCATTTTCCCATCCACATTGTAAGGTCTTTGTTTGTAGTGTTAAGCTATACATTGAAGCCAGCTGAAATCAACTGCTCTACAACAGAAAAAGGGCCAGCTGTCTTGAAAGCTGTGTAGCATTTTAGAACCTACCTAGAAGGCGTAAAATTCACCCTTTCCAGAGATCACCAGCCACTGACTCACCTTCTTGGCATGACACAACCAAGAGGACGCATCTCTAGATGGGTAAATTACTATCTCCAACAGTTTTACTTTGTCATTTCCTGTCATCCCAGTCTTCTACTCACCAACACTGACACACAATTACTATCTCCAACAGTTTTACTTTGTCATTTCCTGTCATCCCAGTCTTCTACTCACCAACACTGACACACTGTCCAGGTTACTGGTACCGAATGCACTTGACTACCCTCAAGGATTTAATCACATGAAGCTCTGGGACGGTACCAAAGAAATAAAGTTGGCAAATACCATGTTCCAGTTACAACTGCAGCCAAGATAATGCATCTCTACCATGACAACCCAGACTTAGGTGGACACGATGGTTTCTGCTCATGTACAATGAACTGCTGAAGTGGCCAGGTATGAAGGATGATACCAGAACCTATAACTGGACGTGCCATCTGTTTCTTGCCGGCTATTGATGAATGTACAAGGGTAGCTATGGCCAGCGTAGGAAAGGAAGATGCCAACGGTGTCATATCGCTATTCTGAAGACTGGGTGTTTTCCAGACACAAATAACTTAGTGTGCGTTAATAGGCCTGCTTTTCGGAGCAAGAAGCTTGCAAAGTGGGCGGACGGTAAAGGAATGACAATGAAGTTTAGTTCACCATATCACCCAGATGCTAATGGCCTTGCCGAACGTGCTGTGCGAGACATGAAACATTACATAAAAATGTACCCGAGCTTTCCAGGTGGTTGGAAGTGTTGCCTCAAAGACACTGCGAGACATCACAACCATTCTTGCATGAGTAATATTGGATGCAGCCCCTTTTCACTGCTTCAGGGACTGTGTCCACACTTCTAGCAGACTGCAAACTGGGCCTTCTAGATAATTTAAAGCTTTCCAAGGGCAAGTAGAGCATGAAACAAAAAGAGGTATATAAAAATTTAATGAAGAAAAGGTTTGACAGAAGACGCAGCAGCAATATACCGGATATGCAACCTGGCAACCACGTTCTAGTAAGGAGAGGAATTGGAATTTCCAATGACAAGTTCTATGTACCCTTTCAAGTAATCAAAACTGCCACGCATTGTGGTATCCTGAAGACCATCTGGTACTTGGGAGGCTCCGGGCAAAGTACACCTCCTTCAGTAATGCATTCAAATATATTACAGCAGGAGGTGTGAAAAGTGAATTTTGGGATAGTGAAGCAGTCTGCCCCTGAATAGTCATAGAAAATGATGAAGAGCGATCAGGAAGAGGAAGAAGGGGATTCTAGTGGGAGTTGGAGATTAAATGGCGGACGACACCCGCCTCAGATCACTTACACGAGGTGCTAGTGGCAGAAAGGATGATCCACATCCGTCGTCAAGGCCTTGAGTGGAGGCACTGGCTAACACTCCCCGATTTAGTTCTAGCAGACAAACATGAAGCGGTCTGCTCCTGAATAGCCAGAGAAGACAATGAAGAGCGATCAGAAAGAGAAAGAAGGGGATTCTAGTGGGAGTCAGAGATTAAAGGGCGGGCGATGACTGTGTTGAATTAAAGAAATAATTCTGGGCTTTATGGGCAAAAACCACGATATGGGTGAGGCATGCCATAGTGGAGGACTGTGGATTAATTTTGATCTGACTTTAGTGCTTTAATCGGTACCTAATCCAAGTACATGGGCACTTTTGCCTCTTGCTTCCATCGAATTGCAGCTACCACAGCCGCGGTCAAACCAGGGACCTCAAGCTCAACAGCACGTTTTCATATCCATTGGGTTACCCGTGGCAGGTTTCCAGAATTGTGTACCGAAAGCTTTCATATCAAGATTGCCTTGTCGTCATAGCCAATGCTCACACTTTTTTGGCAATGTCATTTTGGGCCACGTACCTATGCTAACGGTGGCGCAGGCATGTCAGGCAAGAGCTGTGAAGGACTCACTGCTTTCAGCTTACTTTCACAAGAAAGAAAGCATAGAAAGTTGCCAGAAAACTGAAATTGGTCGCATCACTTTTAGTTTACAGAGATAGCTAAAGAAATAAAAAGAAAAGTTTGGTATGAACAGGAAGGGAAGGAGACCTTCAGCAAAAGCAAGGTATGCTTCGAGTGGAAGTGGTCAGCAGTAGACATTGCTTTATTTGGCAGTACGTATTTCCTCTATTCTAACATGCAACCAGTTTTTCTGGCTTAAAAGTAGAAAATAAGCACCAATATTTCATGTGCACTTTATCACTAGAAAAATGTAGCATGCCTCAGATTCTGTCATTCAGGAGAAGGTAAAAACCAGAGAGTTTACTTTCACACAATGGAAGTTTATTTACACTTATGTCTACCATCCTTACTCTCAAACAGCTCTTTATTGCTATGAGCCACACGTCAACCTCCGTGTGGTCGATTGCTTATGGAATTGAGCATTGCTTGAATGACTCCACAATGATTGTAAACAGGATGGTTGTCCACGCTTAGCTTATACCTTAGAGGGTCAATGCCGTGCATATACGGTGGCAGAATCAAATTTCAAATGGTCACGGCAATACATGTATGGTGGCGACCAAAGATTTGAAAAAAAGAATACACCTTTTCTGAATTAAGTGCCACTTAACATTGCTTAAAAGGTGCTGCGACCTTCCGCAACTTCAAGAAAAATTCTTATTGTGCTGCCACCCCTCGGTTTGCATTATAACCAATTTTTCGCATCGATCTATGGTGTCTGCTACCTTGGTAGCTTGGTATTTTCGCTTTCCCTAGCTTAGGCTACGTTCACACTTGGTCTCGGAGCAGGCGGAAGCAGAAAAAACTTGACAAAATCCGCCTGTCTAGGCAGAAAAACGGACGGAAAACCAGGCGGCAAAAAAAATCAGTCTCGGACCGATTTTTTCACCTCGGCGAAGCGGAAAACTTCCGCTTCACCGGACACTGCACTAACATGTAAACATCCGGTCGTAAAGTTTAACATTTCCCATTGTTCATTGTCTATTTTTAGGAAAAACAACTAGCTAAAGCTATCGAAACTATGTTTCGTTTATCTTCCATGGTAGACGAAAGTTAAAAACGACACGAGCAGTTGCGTGAAATGATAGCTTTTAGTAACTGATGGGTCAATGAATGAATGTATGTCCTGAAATAGTGTGATGAACAGCGCCACCAAGTGGACAAACGTACGCAAACTAGATAGATGTGGGCGAAAGCAGCAGTCGTTTCTGCTGCAGTGGCAAAACAAATGTGAACATCTTGTACATGCGCGGAAAAAATTTTCCAGCCCCCCCACCAGCAATACCGCTGTGCATGCGTTTCTTTTTGCAAGGAGCATGACGATAAACAGAATCTAGTCAAGCAGTTCAATATTTTATTACTGCAGGTTTCTCACTTGCTTTATCTGATGATGCGCAACACTGAGCTTGCTTGTGGGTGCTCACATGGCATGCTTATCTTTTACTATGGCCACAGGTCCCTGAGGTTACATTTAATAATGATCCACATCCTTACCATTCTACTGGCCCTTCGCCATTGGTTCAAACATAGATCTAAGGCCGCCGTACCATTGTCATTGCTGGGATGGCAAAATCAGCATGACACTCGATTAATATAGAATATGGAATGGAATGTTTTAAAGCACAGGCCCTAGTTGTGTCAAACCTATTTAAAGAAGAATAATCAGTTGTGTGAATATTATTACATTTGCAAAAATAATTATGATACTTTATCTATGTATGCAACAATAAACAATGTATAAAACTGCGCACATTAAAAAGAAAATTTCGGGAGCTTTACTGTCACCTAAAAAATTACTAGCTAGTTTGTTTTTTCAAAATAAGTTGCACTAAAGAATTTAAGTTTGTTAACAGAAATTTAATCTAAGTTGTTAACACTGCCAATGCAGTTTCAGTTTCATATTCGATTGTAATATGAAAGCAATATTCGGTCCAATTTTCTTGGAAAAAAGGTGGGCATTAGGTCTGGATAAGTACTACACAATTCATAGAGATTTGTCATTCACACTTGACACTGTGAAGTTCGAACTACATGTAAACTATTTTGGTCGTGACTGCAACGAGCCACAGCTTTAAGCAATGAAATGGGCCAGCGTGCAAGCAGAGCACCCGTTCTCGTCGTCCAGTTATGGAAATCTAGACATGCTGTTTTCCCCCTTCCAAATGGAACATCAACTAGCCTGACGTCAATCCCTGCTGGCTGGCTACTGCTGGTTACTATAGACTGCTGGCTACTATAGACGCGCTTCCCTACTTCACCGCTCCTTTGATTGTTGCAATAAAGCACGTTTTCTTCTTGGAAGGCACTGCTCGGTTTGTTTTGAATGCCCATCCCCACTGCACCTCAAGACCAAAAACACACTGTACAGTTGCGAGTGTGAGCTCACTGCTAACATCGCCGTTTACTAACTAAAGCAAGTGACCAAGCACACTGCGCTGTCTCCTCTTCACGTTGATGCGCTGCCTACAGCCGTCAAAGAAACAACCAAATTTAGATACATGCAAAACAAAACAAAAAAAGAAACAGAAAACTGCTGCAAGAGCTTCTGATATATTTTATGCTGCTTTAACAAAATGAATGTTATTAGAGCATACGTCATGCCCATTTCAGCATGCATTTCTCACCCTCGTACCAACAACTCTGGAGTGCAGCTGCTCACGTGGGGTTAGATTTGTATGTGACGAGTGGACAGGATAGTCATCTCTGTCACACCACTTGTCACCAGTGCGCACAAGATCACTTACATGGGGTTTATGCTTTAAGAGCAAGCCATAGATTGACATGTTATGCAGGAGATGGAGTATCGGTGCATTGACTTTCTCATAACATTGCCGAGGCCAATGGTTAAGGTCACAACTGTGGGCACTTTGAGATCAGGCACATGTGTGCTTACCCATCAAGTTATTAATTATCTGACAAGAGCCAATTCCTCGGTCAAAATAACAAGTCCATAGAAAGTATGGGTGCCGGCCCAACCTTCACTGTGGATCAACTGAACCAAGAAAATCTAACCGCAGTCGGATTAACAGAAGTCTAATGTACCGAACACTATGATGCTTGTGCTGTTGTGGCAACTGAGGCATCGCCACAACCCAGATTATGCTAGGTAATAGCAAACAAAAAAATAGATGCTATAGAAAAAAAATTTATTTATGGGAGCTGGATTACAATGCTGAAATTTTGCAGTTTCACATGCCAACTTCTCGTTTTGATCATGAGGCACGATTAATTTTGACCACTTGGCGTTCTTTAATGTGCACTTAATGCACAGTACACAAGATATTTTGCCATAACATGCACTATAATACATCTTCCAAGTCAAGGAAGATACAGCTAGAAAATGTGCAGATATAAAGACACCCTTTCACACAAAGTAAGTGTTCTTTTTCCTAACAAGGCTACAAATTTTACCCTAAGGCAGCAAGTGGTGCAACACTAATTTCAAACATCCTGAACTCGCATATGTAGGGGTACTTGAAGTCCAACGTAACTGCCTTTTTTTTCAGGTTAAAAATTCAAGCAATAAGAGGTTAAAGGGTCAATAAAGGCAGACACTAAAGCAGCCTGCTCATGCAGAACCTTTTCAATGTTAGCCTCATGACAAGACACGACTTTGTTGCTAAGAAAATTATGTCCAATGGGTCCACAATACCTCAACAATGAATGGTGTCTCCCACCTACCTGTGCTCGTGGGATGTCATGTTCTACTCAATCTACTGAGTGCTACTATCAGTATGAAGTTAGAGGCCTGTGCTGAGAGGATGCCATACTCCAATAAAGTATGTCTACAGAGCAGTGCAAAAAGATATACGCAGCGATTTCTGTAGGCAAGTCCAATAATATTGGAAATGTACATTTTCTTTTTTAAATGCAATACAATTAACTTCATATTATTATCATTGGTCAACTACAATTTATCAATTATAAATGGCACATGCCAAAACACAGGAGGTGATGCTGCCCTTTCACTTTGTAAAAGCAATAGTATGCGCACCTGGAAATATTGAACACTTTATCTCGACCTAACATTTGCAGGGTGTCTACCAAGTTAACATTTCCAAATTCCCTGAGTTTTCCAGGTTTTCCCCGAGTGCCATTGCACACTTCCCTGAGTGAAGCAGAACTATGTTTTATGTCAAGACGGGCTGAAACCATATCGCCTGATGCTGTCACTCCTAGTAAGCACATGAAAAAAATAATAAAGCGACTTAATTTAATTTGAATACTAAGGAGTAGTGTTTATGTTATTCAAAAAGAGAATAGAAGGCAGGGGTTAGTAAAATGCACAGCAAATACAGTGTCTTCGAAAAAAATTGCAAATGAAGTCGGACATTGGCAAATACGAATAAAAATGAGATGCACATAGAAGCAAATATATTCGAATATAAGCTATTTCTATCAACCGATAGCAAGCTCAGTGGTATGAAGTCCGAACTCTGTCACAATTGAGATTCTCTCTCAACCGCTCGTAAGTCAACCTCAACTGTCCTGACATACTTTCAGCCCGCGCACGACACCTGAGTGTTGTGTTTCACTGCTTTAAAGAGTTTATTTTGGTTTGGATAAGGGACACCTGCATCTCGGCATCAGCCAAAATTTTGTTTTTTGAGCTCAAACTTCTTCAAAACGGCGGCAGCAAGCTTCCTTTCCCGTTATTCCTCAATGCATACATCATTTCTGTTCTTGTCCTCCTTCTGCCACTCGTTCACAACAAGGACAATTTGAAGCATCTTGGCCAGTTGCACAGTCCACGACCGATTTTTAGAACTCCCTAGGGGTCGGGAAAACGTTCGAAAAATCGGCCAGTTGGAAAAAAATAAATGCGTGTCATTTACTGCCCTTAAGGGCTCAAACCGCGACAGGTACGTTCGAAAACGCTCTGAAGGCCTGTCGGTACACATATTAGGCATATCGGCGCTCGTACTGTGACAGTAAATACAGGGTGCACGCGTGTATAATTAAGGAATGCATATTGTGTAGCGTGGCAATATTCCCTTCCCACGCTTGTTATGCTTCACTGCAATACTTCTGCGTATGCTTCACCATGTAACACTTGTGTACAGAGGCGAAGCTGACTTTCGGGAACCGGCATTATGCAACGCACCGTGTTTTCTAAGTTCCTAAGCCAATCACGAGGACCACAAATTCGGAGTCCGTGCCATTGCTGACAGCAGCTAATTCTTTTAATAAAAAACTCGTCATCCAACGGCAAGAAGCTTCATAGCGAACGTCGAAGCAGCTAGGCCTAGCGTTGCCGCAGTGGTGGCAACGGCTGCCAGCGGATCTACGTGCGAGCGTGCCGGTTCGAGGTGGCGAAGTAATCAAAATGGCAGCGGTGGTACCTTTGATTATTGCCGTTTCGGACCCGCGGTCACGGCAAAACGTCCGGAAAATCGGACGGCGAAGAGTTCTTGCGTCCGAAATTTCACACGTTCTGATACGTTGACTCGATGGGTTACGTGGCGGTGCCGCGAAGCCCTCCAAATTATCAGGAATCCGGAAAGTCGGTCGTTGACTGCACACTGGCAACTCCTCCAGCCGACGAAAGCGCGTCAAAGACGATTCATTACGATTCCTGTCTGTTGCTCGAGAAAGCATTACCGCGACTTTCGACCCTTTCAATAAAATTGCCGCTAATTTTCCCTGATAGAGGCCCAAATTCCCTGTGTATTCCATGACTTTTTCCAGACTACTCAAAATCCCTGAGAATTCCCGGTTTTCGCGGTTGGTAGACACCTTGATTTGCCTTTAGCATCCTTTCAAGGGAGTCTCTAAGGCAATGAGGCAACCAGAGATAAATGAAAAGTACTCACTCCTCCCGTTCTGGCAATCTTTTTTTCACCATCTGAACTATCTTCACAATCTGAGCTTCGCTCTGAAATGAATGAGCAAAGGAAATAGCTTAATTGGCAAAAGCAGAAAGGACACTGCTAACAACATGCTAAGACGGCTCGCCTCCATGAAAAACATTAATGTCGTGGGAAAAAAAAACAAAGCCAAGTTCTTCAAGGTATCGTCCGAACAACGGCAATAATTCACACGGTTTAAAATGCCAAAAAGGCCAGCATGCCCGGTCATCGACTGAAGCATGTACGAGTGCATCTGGACTAGCAGGCATGAGTCGGACAACACAGAGTTAGAAGGGGAGAGGGCTTCACACAAGGGCACAAACGCGGGCATCTGTGTGCGCATTCATGCTGCCAACGGAAACCAAAAATGTTCATTTACCTGGAAGCCTTGCTCAAATTGGCAAGTTTGAGATTAACTTGAAAACCATGACTGGCCAACTAAAAATTTGCAATGAATTCCCTTGCATTTTTAAATTTTTTAATGATCCAACTGTGAACTGCTCAAAGTCACGTAACAACTAAAGTGCAGGCATTCAAGCAGTGCAGAACATTCGCTTCCCACCAGTGTCTGTTAAAAAAAAAGACATGCTCATAATATTGATAGGGCAGGTTTTACTTATCAGGCTATACTATTTACTGGAGTGTTTTTCGTTAACCCTTTCCAGTCTGAATTCTTTAAATGAAGTGATAATTTTTTATTACCTGCATCTGAATAAAAAAAAGTCAGGCAAAAATAAGAAAATTCCCATTGGTGTTATTTTATTATTATTTTTATTTATTTTAACCTCAGGGCAAAGCATTACACAGGGGAGTGGGTAATACATAATAACACTGAAAATACAAACAGCAGAGAACAATAAATTACCAAGACATAGAACAATAAATTACCAAGACATGCTGATTGATTGGTAGTGATTATGATTGGTAGTGAAACAAATGTTGTTCTCATGAACTGCCAAAAACAACATGTTTTGTAGGCAGCATGTGGTTCTTCAAAGTCCTGAATTCCAAATCCAAATGGCAAGCAATATGGCCACAAATCATTTGAAGATCATTTGTGTGCCACCCAATACAGGTTATATGCATTAGGCAGCAGGCTCCAAAAATAGAGCGCAACCTTAACATGATACGACACATGGACATTTGTGAAATATTACAGAGAGCCACACTTATCTGCAGCAAAAAGGAAACAATTGTGCAATTACCATTGCCGACATTCACGTTTCTGAAAATAGTTTTGTTTGTTTTTCTCAGTGTCACATATTTCCTGCAAAGCTACAATTCCTACAGGCATCATTGGACTAGAGAGGATTGATTATAATCTTAAGGAATCTTTAAACGTGTTCCAAAACTGCAGCTGCTAAACATTTTTGCAATGTGACCTTTTCAAGAGAAGTAAGAGGTAGAAATGGTCAGTTTCATCCCATCAAAATGGAGCCGTCATGAATTTGAAGATGTAGCAGAATGTTAGAAAACTGAAATAAGACAACCTAGATGCAAAATTAAAGGCGAATTGCCAGAATCGTAGCATGAAACCAACCCACCTTGCTCCTTTGTGAGCACGCCTCAGAGCTAAACGATGTCACAGTCGTGTCAGCAAAAGGATCAACCCTTTCTAGCCGCCGCTGCAAGTCGAAAAAGTCTGCCGCTGGTGGATGCTGCAGCACTGTACAAATACACAATACTGCTCAACATAATATAAACACAAAGCAAGGTGCAAGAATTTGATTAGGCTTTTTCTGCACACCGAAAACACTATCATTCAAAAGTATTCTGTTTGTCCAGGTTCAGGGAAAATTAAATAAAAATGTGACAAGAAACTAATTTCTATCATACTCTATCATCTTTAAGTTGTACCGAACACTACGTGAATATTTATTTTCATATCTTGCCAGCTCACTGTTCAGCTTACCTTCAGTTATATATGAACTCTTCAAAGGGTGCCGATAATGTCTAAAAGCCCAGCACTAGATAAGTATTGTTAACTAGTGGAACAGCAAAACAAAGCCTATTCAAAATATACTCAGCGTATGACTGGAG
This sequence comes from Dermacentor variabilis, assembly GCF_050947875.1. Lineage (NCBI taxonomy): Eukaryota > Metazoa > Arthropoda > Arachnida > Ixodida > Ixodidae > Dermacentor > Dermacentor variabilis. Next base: position 30,245,691 of record NC_134572.1, on the reverse strand, counting down.
CAGCAGTCGACCTGCACAATTTCTCAACTAGACTAGCTAGCTACACGGATATCACAGATTACCAACAAAGCCGATGTGGAAGCATCATGTGTCACCTCACCTTCCTAATACCTTAAAAAAAAAAATTATGGGGTTTTTCGTGCCAAAACCACTTTCTGATTACGAGGCACGCCGTAGTGGAGGACTCCAGAAATTTCAACCACCTGGGGTTCTTTAACGTGCACCTAAATCTAAGTACACGGGTGTTTTCCTAACACCTTTGGCAACCACAGATGCGTGAACACAGGCAGCCACAGGATTGACACAGCAGGCTACGAAATCATCATGCTGCCATGCAATGGATCTACTGCAAGGTCCCTATGCAAGGCACTCTGAAGCTACAGCACTTCTAGTCAATACCTCAAGTACCTCATGTACCTCATGTACATGGAATTCTACGGTCTGATTCACAGTATGTAAATAATGTAACCGTTTCCCGGAAAATATTCTTAGGTCTTTCATTTTAGAACTCTTGCCTCTCTTCACAAGCTGCTACAACAACTCTTCTCATAGAAACTCTTCTCCTACAGTGAGCAGCTTGATGAACCAAGTTGAACATTTTGCTTCAACTCTAAGAAGCATACACGCCTACAAAAACCATAGTGCATGGTATCCTTCTCAATAGCTCGCAAAGTTATGTGCATCATCTGTCAAGAACGAGTCGGCAACACCTACATGCAACTCGGGCAGCTGAAATGCACATGCTCAATCACTTGTCTTATTGGCAGCCACTCCTGTAAACATTATTTACCGCCATAATGGTACAACACGGCAAGCATAATAACCTCAAAAAGAAAATTTTTGTTAGAACCTTAAACTTTGACAACAGCTACCAATGATGCCTACTTTTGATGGTTGGTGGCTCTGTGCCCAGTCATGCTGTTCTTAATGATGTTGAACACCAGCAGTGACAGCCATGTACCACCTGTTCTTGACAGAATGCCATCCTGGCCCCCCAGATCAGGTCAGGATCAAAAGAAGCAACATGCACCGTCATTGGCCATCTTGGTTACACAAGCAATCTCACACAGTAGCAGTGCAATGAGACAGACCAAGTCTACCTCCCTCTCACATCGGCTAATAAAGAAAAAATATCCAACTTCTTAGCACATTAAGCATGCTAACATTGTGTTGAGGGTGGAATAACAACGTATTCACTTATGTCTATAAATGAGCAAAGAAATAAAAAACATGAGAAACTGACTGCTTATTGCTGGAAAGAATGTTATGAAATTCATCTCTGCCGTGAGGACAGAACTGAAGAGTTTGATTCAGTTTTACTTCAGTGAGCAAAGTAAGGGCTCAGAGGTAGAAGCAGCAAGAACACACCAACCTTGCTCCGTGACCTCATGCACAGCTGTATCACATCTGGGCTCAATATGCAGTGGATGCAGGTTTGTCTCATCAGTGCCACCATGAAGTGCAACACATCTTTCACCTTTCAGTGCTTCTGAATAGCTGTATGCCCCTTCTGCCCGTCTCATTGTAGCAGTGCAAGTACTTGCAAGTAGTTTACAGTCCTTCTCCTCTATTCTTGCTTTTTCAGAGGAGCTGCCTGCACATCTGATCTGCAAGTAGGCATCAACCACAAAAGCTTCAGCTTCATGCAGTTAGTAACACAGGTGGCATGACTACCGACGATTGCAGTGCACCCTGATATTCATAAACAATCATCAAACAGGTAACAAAGCAATGAGCACCCATACAGTGACCCAGCCTCGCTATTAAAAAAAAAAAAGAGAGAAAGGGTCGACCACCTGCTGCAGCTTACAATATGCTAGAACAGAAACAAGAACAAGACAAGGGCATAAAATTTAAGTGAATACATTATGAACATCAGATACCCCCTTCTAAGCAATGTAGCCAATACACATGTGCGGGCATGTGTGTGTGTGTGTGATGTGCGTGCACAGTGAGATGCGGTGGGTGAAGAACTGTAGAAACAATCACATGCAGACACATGGAGCAAAGACAAAAATAAAGAGAACGACAATGACGAAGTGTGGCAACGAGTACCTTCCTAATTGGAACCCATGTGCACACGATGAGAGTGGAGACTTTGTGGTGCTCTGAAGGTGTGAAGTGTTACGATTAAGGCACGTGTGCAGAATGTATGCACAAAAAGGTGTTGTGGTGTGACAAAGGAGGAGAAGAGTGGCTGTGAGGAAAAGACAACATATTGCATGAAGCAAAGGAAAACGGTGTCCCAGGCATGGAAGCAGTGAGCCTCATTGATTATTTGTCCCCAACAGAACTGGACTGCTTAGAACTGCTTTCCCACGTTCAATTTTCTCAAGCAACTTCGGAAGCTCCACCCAGTCTGACAGCTGCTAGAATTGCGTTTGTTTTTCAAAGCGGAATTCCTGGACTGTCTAAAAACTTACAGCTGTCAGCATACTTTTGCTCGGACTAGCAGAAATAGCTAGCAGACAATGGCTGTCTGAAAAAGGTGCGCATGACGTCCACCGCCATGTTGTGAAAATTGCTGTGTACTTCTACATGCTTTTCACGTTCCACAGGGCTAATAGGTACTGTGTGCTTAGCTCTCATGCCTTCTGTGCCATCATGTAGCCTACAATTAGTCGTGTAGTTTCTGCCACTCTAGTCTTCACATTTTTATAAGAGACAAGCGTAGCAGTCGGGCACATATGCATGCTTTTTTTTTTTTAAGCATTTTGCAAAATCTGTTATGCTCAATGCTATGTGTAATACAGTAATACTTCATTAATACATAGTTGGCGGGGAACATGGATCAGGTATGCACTAAGCAATGTACTAATTAATTGACAATGGCAGATGAATGGCTACAGGCTTACCAGACAAAATAACTGTCTTAATTTTCACACAAACACACATGCATACAACTTTTACCTGCAAGTAGGCAGCAAAAAATCTGCAATTTTCACTTGTCACCATGGCGGCCTTGCAGTGACGATGGCATCAACTCGGCAAGGCCGTGAGCCAGTTTCTCCATTAGGCCCTACTTCTCTGCAAACGCCCTCATGGCGGTCAACGCACACGCCCCGCCAAATATAGAAGGGCCATCATCCACTTCCATGCTATCGTCTTGAATGACATGGAAGCACCAGAAGCTATGGAAGCAGCAAATGCATCATGGCTACCATGTTTTGTTGTCGCTATCGGTGGAGACTGCAGTCCGGGAAAGGTCCGTGTGCTGCAATTTCACTATTTATGGTCTGCGTGTATGACATTTTGCCAATTCCATGATTGCATATGCCGAAAAATTAGTTAACCACTGCACACTAACAGTTTATTATGTGCTAAGTAACTACGGCTTAAGCAGTCAGCCAATGCATTAGGTCCTATGGCAACAGGGTGGGAGATTCATCGCAACTATATTTAAATCTGAATTACTTATTAATTGGGTACATACTAACAAGGTATTACTGTAAACAGGTGTATTTTGTCCTTCAAATTAGTGAAGCTGCATGGTGTGCCAGGAAGTATGACACTGCATGTGGCTGTTTCTTGCCGCTAGAAGGGACTAGGTATACAATCACAGCTTCCCCAATAGCTGTTCCCATCTAAACCCTTCTGTTGACAAGTTTAAGGATTTGCTTTTTGTCATTCACAATTAGACGGCGGTGATATTTTATGATTAAGCATGGGCACTGTCTGTCCAAGACGTGCATTGCATATAGTGACATGATTGAGCCTTTCGTCGGCAGGTCTCCCAAGCTTTGAGGACCATGCACAACGTAACTGCACTTTCTCAGCCTAATGAGTTGCTTTCACAACAGAAGCTCGTTGACACGATCCCATTATGTATGATTTCCCTGCGGTGCATTCACGATCGAGAACATGAAAAATTACCCTATTTAGTTGCGCTTATTTTTTACTGACTCATATGCTCCAAGAAAACACTATTTGGCACCAACGTTCAATGCATCGCCAAACTGCAATCGCATAATACATTTTCCGGCCACTATATCCCGTGTAAACAAGTAAATGCGCGAGGCGCATGCGATCAAGAGTAGTAGCCGCCTACCGCAGCAGCTTTCCCACAATACTTGCCCACCCTTCTCTTGCGAAAACACCTGCATACACCCAGTTTTTTATTCCGGTGCCAGCAAACCTCCTCCCGGGTCTTCATACGCATCATTCACAGCAACTGCCACCAATTCTATTGCGATAAGCATCTTCACCTACTTGTGTTACTGCTTGTTGGCCATAGTGCCATTAGGAGCATACTACACACTTTTAGTGAGCAGTATCCTAAATGTGCTGCCGTTCCTTGCTGCAGGCAGGGTGATGCGAGCGTCGCACTTCGCTCCTGCAGCATCATGCTTTGCCCACCAGCTTGATTTTGCTTCGGTTTCTCATCGCCGTTTTAAAACACCATACAATAGGAAAGCAACAAAATTCGGCTTGGTCTGCCAGAGCCCCACCAGCCCAATGCGCATTGGCATCTTATGCCACAACGATTCGTACAACACTTCGCATTACATAGATGTCAACTACAGTTGAATTTGTCAAATTTTTAGTTAATTTGGATTGTGCATGTTCCCTGTTATTATGTTTCTTCCAGCGCTTTTTTTTTTTCTTTCAAAACGTATCAGCGTGGTTCTCCTGTATATGGGTGTGATATGGTTCACTTTCTGTGTGAATGGCAACGCAATACAATCATGATTTTGTTTGCATTCATGCGGGAATTTTGCAAAATTTTGCACACAATGAGCTAGCTTACAATGGTTAAGCAGCACGAAAGAGAGCATGCAACATAAGCTGTGCATAAAGAACACATACAATGTGCTCAGCTTGCGATTCCACTATGCAAGCTTTGCGATTGTGCGGCAACGTGGCCTCCAAGATTGATATATCGTAGAGACCACGCTAATGAATTTGCTGAGTAGTGGTAGGTTAGCTGCTACAAGCAGACGAAAGCAGCGAAGAGTGACATCCAGTCACGGTGCTTTCGGTTGAAACTTCGTAAATTGGCAGCTGGACCACATGAATGTGATGTGCCCTTCTGTCAGAACTTGTCGGAACACAAGCTGCTGATGGTTTGCGGAAAGCCTGGAACTACATAATCCAAGAAGCCCAGTCGTCATCAAGCCTTGTCCCTGGGTAAAAGAATTCCTCTGGTCGGTGATGGCGTTCTACCTTTCTTGATGGCATCTTGTGTCATCCAGTGCCCCTATGCTGTCCTACCTCAGCAAAAGATCCACCCCTAGCATCTGGCCGATGGCTAGCCACTATGGCAACGACAATATGCAGACATGCATGCCCACTTCTGGCACCAAGTTGCACACTTACCGCAGGCTACCAACAAATCTGATGTGGAGGCATTAGTGTCAACTCGGCTTCCCAACACCTTTCGAAACGAAAAATGCTTGAACACCTGCAGCCACAGGACTGACTGATCATGCTGCCATGCAATGGATCTAATGCAAGGTGAATAGCTGAATTGCGCCCTCCAATACAACAGCATTAGTGATCAATATGGCTCTACCCACTGGTGGATCCTGAAGGGAGGCCCTGGGCCTTGATGCAGTTTTGTTTCAGTAGAAAAGTGAATAGAGGTAGCAGCAGTAGGCAGGAGCGCTAACCTTGCTTCTTGACCCCAAGTGCAGCTGTGCCACGCTCAATCACCAGTAGATGCCCGTGATTTGCTATATGCCCCTTCTACCCGGCTCATATGTAGTAGTGCAAGTGCCCAAATAGCGTTGCCGTTGCACAAGGGCTTCTTGCTCGTCTGATCTGCGAGTCACCACCAGCCACAAAAGCTTCTGCTTTATGCAGTTGGTGCAACAGATGGCATGACTGCTGACCAGTATAGTGCACCCCGGAATTCATTGTCATAAACAGGTAATAAAGAAAACGGCACCGTAAAATGGTGCAGTCAAGCACACAAGCTTTAAGCGCATATCCACACAAGTCATCCACTTCCACGCAGTGCAACCAACCCAGGCAGAAAAGAGTTCAGGTCCTCCCAGACCTCTCTCAGTCATATGTATTTATCAGCCATACTTGCGCGATGCACGGAACAAGTCTTTGTCAGCCGCACATAACTCGTGACAGCTTAACTGTTGATTTTGGAAGCACTGTCATTTTACATAAACGTTTCTCGTCGTCGGTATCGTTATGAATGCACTACTCGCAGTCTTAAACCGGTGTAACATATGAGCAACAACGCGGCAAAACCGTATAACTATAGCGTTCAACCTTTGCCAGCACACACAAAAGCAAATGCATGCGACAAGGCGACTCAAGAAACGACTTTCGCGCCGCTTCGCCAACGAACTCATGTACCATAAAATTTGTGCTTACCTGCGTGCGGTTTGCGCCGATAGCGTGTGGTGCCTAGATGCTCCCACGACAATGGTTACATATAAAAATACTGTCGTTATTTCGTTCCAGAAAACGAAACTTTGCTAGTTGGTCTTCTTGCTGGACACCTGTCACTTTCAAAAACATGGAGGAAGGAAAAAAACAAGAACGTTAAAGCTTGCCAGCGTTGTTGCTCGTCAGTGTTGCCAAATGTCGTCAAGTAAAAGTAGCTAGAAGTAGCGAAAAAAATCCAGCGAGGCGCTAATGCCTTCTTTACCAGCCTGCCGAGTTGTCCGGTAAACACTGGTTCCGTGCGCTCTCACTTTTCTTGTCTCCACGAACATAGAGTTTCCTACAAAAATTTTTGTAGGAAACTCTATGTCCACGAAAAGGCAACGAGCGCCTATCATGGCGAACGCCTGCAACTTAGATCACGTGGTGCAGCCTTTGAGATTACCATGGCATCTGTCACCGTCTCGGAGGCTCGCGAGAACGCTTGTTAACAGACGCTCGCACATATGGTCGGTATTCATATAGACGGGTGTAGTCGATATTCTAATTGACATCAACAGTAAAGAATGGAGATGGGCAGGTCATTTAATGCGCCGGTTAGATAACCGTTGGACCATTAGGGTTACAGAATAGGTACCAAGGGAAGGCAAACGCAATCATGAGGCTTGGTCCGATATTCAGGACGTTTGAAAAACACGTATATATTTACATAAGTACAAGAAAATGCAAGGTGTAATGAAGAAGCAGAGCACAGGAACAAGGCCAGCCAGATCGTCTCTTCCATGCCTGCTGTGCAACCAGTGGGCCAGCCGGAGCGCCAGTGCTTGGCACGAGTGTGAGCCGTTCGAGCTACCAGCTGTTCCTGCTCTGCGTCACCTGCCTCCTCGGTTACGCAGAGACGTTACCATCGGAACTGTTCAGTGCACCCATTACAATTGGTGGAGGTGCGGGGTACAGGGTACAGGTGCGGGGACTTGTACAGAACCCGCCGGAGCGTAGGAGCGAGCTGTGTAGGAGGCTGTTGCGGCAGCGGCTGCTGTAGCTCAGCGAAGGGTAGCAAAGAAAGCTGACGTGCAAAAGAAATAAAGAAAAGTTGATGATAAAGTGGTAGTCGCTCATCACTACCGCCTTCATTACTCCTTTTATGCCTTATTGTGTGATCTTTGTTTAATCACTTCCCCCAATCCGGTGCCAGGGGGTCGATGACATCCCAGACAACGCCAAATGTCCTAAAGACGTCCGAAGCAAGTACTGAAGTCCCAAGTCCAAAAAAGGAAGTAATATGGATGTCCCATGGACTTAAGCGAACGGATGTCCAATAAACGTCCCAGAATAGCACATGAATGGGCACCTGCATGCAATATATATATATATATATATATGTATATATAATGTATAGTCACATCAATACGTATGCTTATAGTTCACGAGTATTTTATGTGCCATCCCAGTACTACACGTACGCGCTCAAATTAATCTTGCGTAACCCTGCACATATCAGGTCCCACCAATCCGGAGGTGGGTCGCCCTTTTCGCCGACCGTACTCTGAGAGGTGAAAGACGGGTCGCCGCACTGAGCGCATATCTGGCTTGGTCACGCCAGTTTGTGCTGCTTACAGGTGACAGCCGTATTATTGCTATTCGCTGAAACCTCTCATGAACGAGCTATCCCCGCGCTGCTCATAATTCATCCGTGTCGGGGACCATTTGGACGAGGCCGTCGGCCTGTTCCCCATAATCGTGCGAAACCGTGACCGAAGGGTGTCGCGGAGTGAACGGCCGATCAAGACAGCCCGTCCACCGCCAGATCACACAAGGCACAAAAGGAGCTACGGACGGCGGGAGTGATTAACGACTACCACTTTATCAACTATTTTCTGTATTTCTTTGTATTTATATGCATTTTCTTGTACTTATGTATATGGCGTTTGTCAAACGTCCTGGATATCGAACCCAGCGTCACGTTCACTCAATCCTCCACGAGAAAAGAGGATATCCCACGTCTTCGAACCGCGAGTCACAATATATGACACCATACTCATGTTTCTGTAGTCGCTTGAGGGTTGTGTTCGGAGGGTTGCTCGAACGAAGTTGCCTCTACTGCAGTACGTAAGAGATAAAGTTCACAAGCTTTTGCAAGTACTGCACTACACTGTTTGTGGTGCACATATGATCTTGTATGTCACTGTTCTACTTCGGCTAAATGTCATGCACACCTGGCCGTGCTTAAATGTCAAGCCATCTGCTTTTCTGAGGATGATTTTAATTATACTTTTGAGAATAGTATAGCCGCTCAAAATCGTGTTTTTTTTTTCTTCTCACCGTTGTCTACGAACTAATAAGTTAACGTCTTACTGATGGCTCTGTCGCTGTCTGCCAGGCACTGCCGTTCAAGCCCTCTGCGGCTTTGGCAGGCCCGATTCTTGCATTGTATTTTACTCAAGTCATCAATAAAGTATTATTATTATTATTATTATTATTATTATTATTATTATTATTATTAAAACAGCATTTTGTGGATTTTGTTGTAGCTTTTCTTGCAGTAAATTAGATGGGATACTCTTCACGGATAATGCTTTCCACAACTGAAAAGATCCCACCCAGAGTTTCTTCATGTAAAACGATTCACTTATTGCTGCTGCGAGGCAAATCTTCAATCAATTCGAGTTTGCAGAGTACAGAAGGCAAAATCATGGTTGTGAGCTTGTTGATCACAGTCAGTCAGTAGCGCATATTTCTAAGGCAAGCACAACAACATTCCAAGTACAATTGGTTTTGCCACCTGCATGAAGCGCATCTCTGCAAGCTTCCGCCGAAGTGCCTGCCAACACTCGAGCTGCTTCTGTTGATTTTTGCTTTTGCATTTGTTGGCTTCGAAATGTGTTCGCGAAGACCGAGAATAACTTAGTCTTGGAATCGCGCTGTGAACAAGCGTCCATGTCTCCAGCGATGGAATCAATAACAATTAAAATATAGATCATCGTCCACAACATGACGTTCACACACGTCGGACTTATCAGTGGGGCATTCTTTGTTTCGGCGCAGCACCTGTGTCCATATAAAAAGCTATCTGCCGTCTTTGCGATGCGATAAAAATAGTGACCACCAGCGTACGTTGGATCTGGCCGCTGGAGCAGCCGCGGACAAAGCAGAACTGCATAGGAAACTCCTTCCTATTACGAGACACCGAAACGCTTCAGCGCGAAACTTTTCACCGGAAGAAACCGCCACACATCACAAGACGCCAACAACATGAAAACAGTAGCGACATACGAATCAGCACCACCGAAATGAAAACGGCAATGAATGCAGAAGCGAAACGAGAAAAGATAGACGTGGCGAAAGACGCTATCGCAGCGCCACCAGTTCGCGTGACCACCACTTCGGCCACCTCGCGAGCAGAGCTGTGAAGCTAAAGCAGTGTAACTGAAGTATGTCCAAGAACCACCAAGAACGTTGAGCTGTGCAGCATGTGTAGTGAACAGCGCGGCCGGGCTCGACTGGTGCGCGCGCTCGCTTCTTACGGCCTTTGCATCGGGGCTAGTTCTTGCCTATCGCCGCTGCTTGGTGGGGAGCGCTGCAACCTCACCCTGCTTAAAGGGACACTGAAGAGAAAAATAATTTATTTTGTATCAGTAATTTACCTTTCTACAACACCAATAACGCCACTCTTACGACGATAAGGCTCTTCGTAAGCCAGAAAAAGTGCAAGAACGAAAGACGGGTGGCGACGCCTCCTTGAAGATCCCGCACCTGGTAGCTGTGACGTCGTGGATTTTGATAACATCTTCTAGGGCCTACTTAATTATATCGCGGTACAGACTGACTACATTGTGTTCGAAAGGAACCGAATATTAAACCTGGCAAGTTTCAGGAACCTTTACTCAGCCAACTCGGCCCCAATGCGAAAACATACATTGGAAGCCCTGACGTCACACTGACGTACAGGCGGAGGGGTTTCGGCGCGAAATTCAAATACTGATACTTCGACCTTGATTTTTTCATCTAATAATCGAACTATTATGTTAAAATGACTGCCTGCAGGGTTCCCAAACAATGCTTTATTAGTCTAATCTGATTTATTGTTTCGCTCTAGTGTCCTTTTAAGGTACCTCTATAATTTTCAAGGTAGCGACATGTAGAGTTACTGTATATGCTACCGTAGAGGCGCTAGCGGCGTGATAAAACAGACGCGCAACTCTGCTACCTGCGGTAGCACATACAGTAACTCTAGCGACATCTTGCCGCGCGCGCCACCTAGGAAGTTCCTGTATCAGGCGGCGCCCACGCTAAACCGCGGCATTCGTGAGGTGAAAAAATATCTGCACACGCGCGGAAATAAAACCTACTGGTGCCTGACTGTGGTGAAAAACGAAAGAAGGGCCCGAACTGCAAAATCTAGTCCTTTAATTTCAAATGAGCACTGAAAGAAAAACGCTCAAGAGAGCGGAATGAGGGCTTGATCGCCTCGATTCCGCATATTTATACATTTCGTCCGTTTGTGCTCAATCACCGCGCAAGCCTTGGTGATCGCTTGCGCTTAATCCTGTTTGCTCTGTGAATTCTTTTGCTTGTAAGCGTGCTGCGTACACATAGCAGTTACTTCGAACGAAGAATTCGTGTAAAAAAGAAGGCTGATAGTCGCTTGGACCGAAAAACTTTCGACATAACGTCGCTGAAACGTGCGACTCTCACGGCAACTAAACAATATCCTGTGTGTGTGTGGAAACGAGTGCGCCAACAGTCTTCTTGCCGCTGAGTGTGTCTGTCGTGTAGCGATTACATGACGACTGTTGTTTCGTGGTTCAGTGCTACGAGCCAGTGCAACTGTCGTGACATTCTGAAGCGGCGGTATGGATCGTGTCAGCGAGTCCCCTCGATTGTGTTCGAGCTGCCAGCGCGATCTAATCTCGCGGCACACAAACATCGAATGTGTACTGTGTGCGCGTGTGTGAATGCGGTTGACTGTTCTCGTGAACCGTGCGACGTGGCCACGTAAAATTGAATCATGAAGCACATTGTTGTGTTTATGCCTTTTCGCCCCCGTGCACCGCTAAAGCCCCGTAAGAATTAGAGGGCCCCTTTACGAAACGCACGCCGATTGGCCTATCTATTACTGCACTGTTTTGCTGGCAATGCGTGTATCACTTCTGGCGTTTTTCTTATGTTAATTTGCAGTTGTGTTTTTCATTAGTAAAATGGAATCGCCGATTACAGAAGCATCTTCGAGTGTAAGGGAAATGGAAGGAACGAGCTCGCAGCTGTATGTAATGTACTTTGATATATTGTACTATACTTTATTATTTGATGGCCAGTAGCAGTGGCTATGCAGTATTTGTTTTTAAAAGCAGAGTAATGCAAGGACTTAGGAATATATTTATTCACATATGCAATGCAAGAAATACGATTAGGATATGCAGAGTTGGAAATAATGCTTTTTGGACATATTAATAGAGAGTTTTAGAATAGGGGCCCCAATAGTTTGGGGCCCCAAAGAGCTTTGCCGGTGTTAGCGTTGGGGCACGCAGGAGTGAAGAGGTTTAGAATAGGGTTTTACGTTTGCGGATAGCGTCTTGGGCTGACAGCGCCACTACGGTCTGAAAGAAAAGCTATTAGAAATAATTAAATGAAATATACCACTTTATGATAGAAATAGCAATTTTGACTTGCGTGTATTCGCGTTTCACCATCATCATCATCAGCCTGGTTACGCCCACTGCAGGGCAAAGGCGCCTCCCATACTTCTCCAACAACCCCGGTCATGTACTAATTGTGGCCATGTCGTCCCTGCAAACTTCTTAATCTCATCCGCACACCTAACTTTCTGCCGCCCCCTGCTACGCTTCCCTTCCCTTGGAATCCAGTCCGTAACTCTAATGACCATCGGTTATCTTCCCTCCTCATTACATGTCCTGCCCATGCCCATTTCTTTTTCTTGATTTCAACTAAGATGTCATTAACTCGCGTTTGTTCCCTCACCCAATCTGCTCTTTTCTTATCCGTTAACGTTACACCCATCATTCTTCTTTCCGTAGCTCGTTGCGTCGTCCTCAATTTGAGTAGAACCCTTTTCGTAAGCCTCCAGGTTTCTGCCCCGTAGGTGAGTACTGGTAAGACACAGCTATTATACACTTTTCTCTTGAGGGATAATGACAACCTGCTGTTCATGATCTGAGAATGCCTGCCAAACGCACCCCAGCCCATTCTTATTCTTCTGATTATTTCCGTCTCATGATCCGGATCCGCCGTCACTACCTGCCCTAAGTAGATGTATTCCCTTACCACTTCCAGTGCCTCGCTACCTATCGTAAGCGGCTGTTCTCTTCCGAGACTGTTAAACATTACTTTAGTTTTCTGCAGATTAATTTTTAGACCCACTCTTCTGCTTTGCCTCTGCAGGTCAGTGAGCATGCATTGCAATTGGTCCCCAGAGTTACTAAGCCAGGCAATATCATCAGCGAATCGCAAGTTACTAAGGTATTCTCCATTAACTTTTATCCCCAATTCTTCCCAATCCAGGTCTCTGAATACCTCCTGTAAACACGCTGTGAATAGCATTGGCGAGATCGTATCTCCCTGCCTGACGCCTTTCTTTCTTGGGATTTTGTTGCTTTGCTTATGGAGGACTATGGTTGCTGTGGAGCTGCTATAGATATCTTTAGTATTTTTACATACGGTTCGTCTACACCCTGATTCCGTAATGCCTCCATGACTGCTGAGGTTTCGACAGAATCAAACGCTTTCTCGTAACCGATGAAAGCTATATATAAGGGTTGGTTTTATTCCGCACAATTCGCGTTTAACTGAATTTATAGGTTATTCTGTAAGCAGCAAGCAATTAGTTGCGCTTAGTTTTGAGCAAATCAACTTTACGTGCCTTCACCAGCCAGGCTTAGCCATGTTAGGACTACGAGCCATAAATTGATCCACAATCGAATTCGGAATCAGCGGCATCTAATGAATCAATTTTTATAACACACGCTAGTTGAGAGAAAGCGATAACCGCAGTCACTTCCCCTAGCTTGCGAACGTCACGCGTTACCACGAATCGAACCCAGTTTTGTGCTAGGTTGGAGCCGTCGCTTTGATGGGTGCCGCCATGTTTGCTGGCGCAAAGCTTTTGGGGCCGATATTTGGGCTCCCGCTAAATCGGTGAAGTAGCGTTCCCAACGCAAAACCCAAACGAAGTTCGCGCCTCGCGCATGCGCAGTGGCTTCGACGCTATTTCTTTGGGGCCCCAAAACGCCTGGGGCCCCTATTCTAAAAATTGTGAAACGCAGTTAACGCACACCCAAACACAGGGAAGTCTATAAGTAAAATTCGCTGCTGAAATTTATTTTTTATCGCACGTAACGCAATGCGGATATTTGTCAGCGAGTTAATGCGCTTCTGCCCCACTATTTACTTGCATGCTAGGTCATACTGCACTTGTTAAGTCAACGGGCTCATAATGCACTAAAATCAATAATCTCCACAAACTTCGGCCGTCAACATTCATGCGCGCGAATGAACTACTATCGCAGCTCTGCACACACACGTGCGTACTTTCTCTCGCACCTTCATATCGCTCTAGGTTACTTTCCTCGCATAGTCGTGCAGTTACCAGGTTCAGTCTTTCCGCCCAATTCTATGCGACCACATTTATCTTCTGGTTAGGTTTTGTTTGCCGCGCGGGATGCAAAATAACTTCTTGCCGTCCTCCGTCTGATCTCGGCAGCTACCCGCACAGCAACAAGGCATTTCGGTCCTTCGCATCCTAGGTCATACTGAGCTATTCAGCGGGCTCCATAACGAACTAAAATAAATAATCTCCCCAAAATTCGGCCGTCAACACCCATGCGCACGAGTGAAATACTATCAAAGCTCGACACACGCACGTGTATACTTTCTGTCGCACCTATGTATCGTTGTATGTATGTTACTTGCCTCGGATAATCGTGCAGTTACCGACGGTTCAAAGTCATTCCGTCCAATTCTGTGCAACCACACTTTTCTTCTGGTTAGGTACTGATTGCCGCGCGGGGTGCAATATAACTTCTTGCCATCCTTCGTCCGGTTTCGGCACCCAACCGCACAGCAACAAGGCATTTCGACCCTACCGGAACCAAATTATCGCAGCAATGTACGTAGCACAACAGGCGAAACGCGCCCACTTCGCCCGGCGCGCAGGAACTTTCATGGCGGCAAAGGGGCGGAGCAAGGTAACATATTACCGATCAGCCTATCGCTGGCGTCGAAGCCTTCCGGTACTTTAAAATTATTGAGGGACTTTAACCCTGATCAGCTGTTCCCAGTAGATTGGTGCAGCGCGCGCAACGCTTCTTACCTCACCGTGCATTCAAGAACAAGTTGCCTAATTGTTGAGGACGCGTAAATGGTTTATCTAGGCTTCTTATAAATGCATGCGGTGTAACCGTATTAATAAGTCGAACTTCGTCAAATTCACTGGGGAACATGGAGATGCATGCGCCGGGAGAAGAGCTCTCCGCCATCAAACGCGTTTGCATTTCGAGAAATGAAAACAAATATTTATTGCTCGTACGCACTTACAATGGTTGCCATACTTTCAGGCGAAAACTTTTGCGGACACAGTAGCTCACAAATGTGTCTTATTCACAATTACAATCTAAAGCGTTTCCTTGGCGGCTTGTGTACATAGGCCGAAGGCTTGTCGTTTTCGTCAGTCAGTTGGTTTGAGTGATTTACAATGAGTATTCTCAGAAACTTCTCGGCAATTAGATTTGCCGATAGTCTCGCATGGCTGTCGTCAACGCCTTCAGGGCAGCTCAAGATGGGAGCGCGTTGTAAGTAGGGCTGGTCTGCTCTTTCGAGTACTTCTAGTACATTCCTGCATGGCAGGTGTTGGGAGGCTTTATCGAAAGAAAAAAACACTATCTTGTCCAAAAGGGCTAGAAACTCAGGCTTTGGATAATGTAATTCGCTCCTTGTCTTGGCCTCGGAGTAGCTTATACAGCGGGTGATCTTTGTTATTTGTCGTCAACAGCGCAGCACAAGAGTCACATCCAAAGTCTGTTATCAGCTTGGCGATGTAACCACCAAGGTACGCCAGACCGGAGCAGGTGACAGATGGAGAAGCCGTGTATTCCAGCAAAGACCTCAGGTCTTCATCAAATGTCACTGATAGCCTCGCGGCCTCATCCTCAATTTCAACATCTGATATTTTAATTTATTTTAGCTTTACGAACTTTAACTTACATTATGGTCCTTTAGACACGTGGGTCCAGAGCAGCAGTGACGGCTCTAGCATCCAACGTGTCGTTCACACCGCACATTGATCTCGCCTTACTGAAAATCGCTTCGATGGGGTCGCTGTTCAATTTTTTTGTTAGAACATAACTAATACCTTGTTCCAGAAGGAACTTCGTTGTCTCCATAGTTGACTTTGTTGTAAAAAGCAAGGCTTGGTATGTCTCGTTAGTGAAACCATCATTCACTGATCCTATGGAATTCACCTGTATTTTCTCCACACGTAGGAAGTAAAATAGCCACAGTAGCCGACTGTCATCGCTCCTAGAAATGGGAGCTTTGTGGCCGCTTCCATTGAAAGAAGTGTCTTGAATGTCAAACCATTTCTTGATGGCCTTCATGAAGCAAACGGTAGAGCCTGCGTCCTTAAAATCTCGGGCGCCACCATAATGTTGTAAACTACAACATTATGGCTTCCGCGGTAGCTCATTAGATCTTCTTACTGACTACCTTCATGAACGAGTAAAAGTAGTAAGAATGAACAATATTGCATCATCGCCTAAGCATACGCGCACTGGAGTCCCCCAAGGATCCGTCCTTGGACCCCTTTTATTTTCATTATACATTAACGACTTCCCACTTATTTTTGGTACAAGTGAAACCCTTATGTACGACGACGACACTTGTATTGTAGTAACAGCCGATAACACTTGCGATCTGGAAACTAAAGCAAACGAAGAGTTGAAAAAAGCAAGTGAATGGTTCTCAAAGAACAAACTTACGATTAACGTTAGTAAAACCAAGTATGTGGTATTTCGAACGCGTAACAATACATTTCCTGCTAAATCATTAGATTTAGAAATAAACGATTTTCCATTAGGCGAAGTCAACTCATTTTAATATCTTGGCGTGATTTTCGACAGCAATCTGCACTGGCAAGAACAAATAAGCTCAGTTTGTAAAAAGCTCGCATCAGGATGTTATGCACTCTCACAAGCACGGCATAGTCTCGATACTAACACACTGCGTATTTTATATTTTGCACTCATCCATAGCTATATCACGTATTGTAATGAATCATGGGGTACGACATACAAAACTTATCTTGAACCTGTACGCAAACTTCAAAAGCGCGCCCTGAGAATAATTACCCATTCACGTTACGATAAACCAAGTCCCATTTTATATAATAGAATGAATGTGTTGCCGTATGACAAGATACACGAATTAAAAATTACCACGTGTGTCTTCAACATCGTTAAACACAACCTCCCTTTTCATGTTTCTATATTTTATTCATCTTTTCGTGCGACCAGAAATCAAACCTGCGGTAATTTTAACCTTCCTCCAACTAAATATATTTACGGACAACATTTGCTACAGTTTTCAGGGTCAAAAATTTGGAATAAGCTACCGGCAGAAATAAACCAAGCAAATAATTTTTCATCGGTACTTAAGGAATACTTGCTTAGCCTCAATAATGCTTTTCAATTGTAACAATCATGATGTCCTTTGTTTTCTTTAGTAACTCGCTGACACCTGCTGAACATATCTTAGTGTTTCGGTTTTGTCGAGATTAATAATGTGTGTTCATATTAATGCAGAAACTTGCCTGCAATCCTCCTAACTAGTGTGTTGTGTTTACTTAGAAATGTTTAATAATATAAGATGCTTTTCACTGTTTCGAATTTCATTGTGTACGCTCGTGCAACTTAATGGACTGTGACAAATATGTGTATGCACGTGATGTATTTTATTTGCTTTGTACTTGCAATTGTTATTCATTTTTCATTGTACCCGCAACTAGCCCGTGGCTATGGGTCCAACCAGTTCTGGTATTTCTGTATGTTCTATGTCTGTAAATAAAGAATTTAAATTGAAATTGAAGGTGCTCTACGGCTGCAGAAATCGGAGAGGAAATTTGAACCGCTCGCAGCACATTCATTTTTTCCAAGTTTGAAGGGTAGACATGTATCCTCGTCCAATTTCGTGCCAGCTTCACAGTCGTACACTTTTGAAGCTCGTATTTCTGCACAAACATACCACTGACACCTGTGCGATCATGCGCCAGCGTTCCAATCATAGATGCACTTTGGTTTTATGCTGGCCTCATCTATTATTAATGATGTCATATGCTGTTTGCTGCTCAGCAGCGAGGCCTCGTGAACCAGGCGCTCTTTCATGGCAGTGCTTATTCCCGATGTTGTTGGGCTTGGACCTGTGTACCTTTGAAGAGTACGCTTTGCTGGCAGTGTTAGAAGACCCGAAGTGCGAGCATGATCGTGGCCTCTTGGAGAGATAAAGCGTGATATCACGCACTCTCTAACAACCTCTTCAGGGTAAGCTGCACGCGTCTAATTTCCGTAAAATTCTATTTGATGCAGAAGAAAGACGGCCTTCTTCTTTCTGTGCGTCCGCTGCGATTCTCTTTACACACGCGTGGTGCTTGCTTTCGCGATAAAATGCGGTCACTTTTTCCTCTGCTGTAAGCAACTGCTGCAGCTTCTGACATTTTGCACGGTGGAACAATACTTGGGAGCGCAATCTTCCTATCATAGACAGATATCGACCAGCGCGACGAGCGTCACTGTTCATTGTTTGCGTGCAAGCACTTGCTGCTGTTTGCTCGCTGAAAACACCTTGTGAACCCGCAACATCAAGCTCCGATGCTTGATGAAGCAGGATGCTTGCGAGGCTTCTTTGCACTTGGTATCAAGTACGAAGGATAGCCCTCGAAGAGTGTATGCATCAGGAAGAAGTTTTCTGATGCGGCACGCATGTACGCAGTCTTCATCGCGGAAGTGTCTGCTGCATACGACAGTTGATGCAGACTTGTGATTGACAACTAGGTTGTCTATCGAAATATTCTTTTGCCATTTGGAGCACAGTCCAGCATTGCTTTGGAACTGGTGAAAGAGAACGCCAGGTGTTTTACCGGAACGAAACTTGCAATACGGAACACAGCAATACACCATCACACAGCAGTTATATACCGATGTGAAATGAACGGCGCCAAGTCTTGGCTGTGGCCGCGCGTACTAAAGGCTGTACGACCATCTTCAGTAGCGCACAAATCACTGCATACTGAACAACACTGACAGAGCACCGAATAAAATGCGCGGGAAAACGATCGTGCGAGCGCGAAGGCAAGCGCACATATGCGGAACAGGGAAGGAAAGGTCTAAAGTCACTGGAACTCGAGTTCCAGCGACTTCGCAAAGGTCAGGGTCACAGCGCCCATACCGCCGACGGGTGGCGAAACGTGCTGAGAAGCTCAATCATTGTTTCACCTACGAGTGAAAAAGGCCGTAAGAAGCAAGTGCGCGCGCCAGTGGAGCCCGGCCGGACTTGACTCTCTCCTTGAGCGCGGAAGAGTGAGTCAAGTCTGCTGCATACGACAGTTGATGCAGACTTGTGATTGACAACTAGGTTGCCTATCGAAATATTCTTTTGCCATTTGGAGCACAGTTCAGCATTGCTTGGGAACTGGTGAAAGGGAACACCAGGTGTCTTACCGGAACGAAACTTGTTGTTGGGCTTGGACCTGTGTACCTTTGAAGAGCACGCTTTGCTGGCAGTGTTAGAAGACCCGAAGTGCGAGCATGATCGTAGCCTCTTGGAGAGATAAAGCGTGATATCACACACTCTCTAACAACCTCTTCAGGGTAAGCTGCACGCGTCTAATTTTTGTAAAGAGGCCGTGGCATGTGTAGCATAGTTTCTCACTATAGCACCTAGAGGGAAATCTGGCGCCATCGTCTACGGGAATTTCCTAAAGGCACTGTGCCGTCATGGGAATGACGGTATATGCATGATATGTGTCTGCGAGGCTTGTATTGTAAGAGGCTACGTCTAAAACCTGTATATGGCTACACAAATGACGCGTTCTTAAAGTAAAATCTTCGTAAAATGTTTCCATTCACGCACATTACATCTATACTCACCTACAATGCAAGATCAAGCGAAGAAAAGCAAGAACAGACGAAAAACTGTTTCAAAGCGAGCGCGAATCTTGTCGGCTGTCCTCCAACTTTAGCGGCCCGCTGATACTGTTTTTTTTACGTATTATATAATTAACTGTACATGCTATAACAAGTTTTCATAGTTAAACAAAACATGTTTTGTGTAATAATAAAGCTAAAACAGCTTTTTACGTGCTGTTTCAGTAGCAAATGAATCATTATGACAGACGGAACGGTGCCAATTTGAAGTCACAATATGTACCGGCATTCCCATGCAAACTACAGCGCAAAAATGTCTGCGCCAGAACACGCAGACAGACATTTTGTTTTATCATTTCTGTAAACTTCAATTTGTCAATTCAAGCAACAGATCGCACAAACAGCAGCTGGCGCCTCGAATAATGCTCAAGTCACGTGTCACCACGAGCGACGCATGAGCGACGTCACACTGCGGAAGCTAGTACGTCATCCTCCTGCTTTAAAATATTTCTGTGCCGCGAACCCATGACTTGAGCAGGCGGGCTCCACTGCCAAGCAAGACGCTCTCCCTACTCGCCCCGTCTAGCCACGGAGTCGCCATCTATTGGAAGCGCTTCGCTGGCGTAGTATGAGGGATCATGCGGCGCGCTCCTCATAGGTTTTGCTGTCAGCGCTCACTGAAAACGCCACGCGCGAGTTCTCCCGGACATTTCTATAAGTACTTTCGAAACGACAGAAGTTTCTTACTGTCTAAACAATAATCTTGGGCAAACTGAAAGCACACAATCGTTTACAGACGCTATCTCCTTACCGAATACGTACAGTGAACGCCACTGCGCGCGGTCGCCGCGATGCAGTCTCCCGAACCGGCTTCTTGCGTGAAAGGTAGGCAAACGCTGAGAGCAAACTATGTGAAATATGTTCTTATAGTGTTTGTATAACTAAATGGAGCGTAATAGAACGAAGCCTCAATGCAGCGATCGAGCAAATTCGCAGCGACCGACTGCGCGTCTGCATGCTTGTCCGCGCACTGTGTCGCTTTCTCCGCGCGCGCGTTTTCGCACCGTGTCATGAGCTTTAGGCCACAGAATATGAACATTTGACAGTATGCAAGCAACCATTGTTGCGTGGGCGCTATCAGAGCTGTTCAAAAATAATTTCATTGTAGAGACTTCGACGCCTACGAGGACTGTGATGTCCCGTCGCGACGATTCAGTCTTTTTTTCTTCTAAATTCTTAGACCTTTTAATATTATTTCTCGAGTTGCGTCGCACTGTATGTTTATCGGTGTTCTCAGCGTACAATTTCCCGCTGCTCCTTTTTTGTAATCCAGTGCATTAATTCATAACACAAACATGACCATATATGCCATGCTTTTTTTAAATGTGCTTCTTACCGCTGCCTTTCCACTCCACTGAACTTGCGAGTATCTATAGCATCGACAAGTTCATAGACCAAACCGTCATGACATTAGTCGGGCAGCGGACTCGGGCGAGCGTCGCAGTGCGCGTTTTCAGAACATCGCAGACCGGGCGACGTAGCAGAAATCTTCCTCGCGTCTGTGCTTCCTGCATACCCGAGTTGTAGCCGATGACTGTTTGCCGGTTTTATGTGTCGCGAGCCAAGCTTCACGCAGCTTCTTGTCCTGCGGCTACGTGTGAATAAGGCTGACACCGGCCTCCGTTACGTGCGTCCGGCCCTGCGGAACCGAGCAGTAGCCTACCATGTTGCGCGCCTTCAAAGGCAGCCACTACCTATTGTAGTGCTTTGAAGCGTTGTAAAGGAGACACTCGAAGCGGGAAAATTTCGCCACTAAATGAGGACCGCAGCGTACGAGGGAATTTACGTTTTCAGCTCGCTTCGGCGCGCCCGAAGCAGCCGCTATGTCCACGTGATCCCTCCTAGCACGTCACGCCGACGGTGGCGCCAGCTTTTCGAGTGGTGGAGCTCGAGGCCAATAGAGAGTCAACGTGGATTTTTGAAATACCATCCGAGAAACCTCGAAACGCTTGTTTCGTGCGAAGAAGAGACTTATTTTAAGAGAAAATGCGCTCCGAAGCGTTCGCGTACCTCTAGCGCAGTTCAAATCACCCGCCCTCCGATCGAAGAGTATTGACGTCATGGTCTCATAGTGACGTCGCGCCGTCGGTGAGTAAAACGGCTCCCACAGACGGCGCTACGGCTTTTCTGCACAAAACGCAAACGCGTGGCCAGAAACAGAGCCAAGACAGAGCCGACAGCTGCGCGAAAGCGGAACTATGGTAGCTAGCGGAAGGGAAAGCGCACCACGATAAGCTGGTTCTTTATTTTATGACGCCAACTTTGACGCTCGTTGCAATGGATGACCCTGACGACACGTTAGCTCGCGATGCTGCTCAGCGATTTAAGCACTGATGAACGTGACCTGCTGTTGAGGGCTCGCGCTGCCGGCGTCGTTGCGTACGACGACGACGACGGCCTGCTTTGAAAGGCACTTCACGCGACTTCAGTAAGTCTGCGTTGAACTCGTAATCCTCTGGACTAAAGTGCAGCGAGCGCACTACGTGATTTTTCGGGTCTTTGCCAGCGCGCTGTGGCAGAGGTACGGCACTTAACCACTTCGAACAGAGAAGTTCACTCGTTGGCACACAGTGATAAGTAACGTTGGCTTCGCCGCTGCAACTGCCCTTGGCCAAGTTCCGCGGACCGTTCGCGCATCCCACGACATCACATGGACGTGGCATTCTCGCTGCTTGTTCCAAATGAAAGTTTCGCGAGCCAGCAGGGCCACCGCAGCACGACGCTATAAACAACTGAAACGTCAAAATGTTTTTTTTTCTTAGAATCGAAGTAGACAAGTAGAATTTTCTTCCGTTTTATAATCTAATGAAATTATTTTTTTAATACGAGTAGTTGAGTACTAGTGACAAATTATGATGAGTGCTTTCGTCATCGGGCTAGTACCGGAACGTCGCTGGGGGGCACGGAGGAAGGAAACTAAGGAGAGGCCCTACCCCCTCCGCGCGCTAGGAGAAAAGTGTGGCGGAAATGACGTAGTAGGTTCTCATTTTTTTGCTGTTTTTATTTTTTGTTGTTGTATGGCCACGCCTTTTGGGCCACAATGGCGGCGTTGTTCTGATTTTGAGCGCTCACACGTGTTGCTCTGGTAGGTTTCTGTGCCGTGGCAAAGGCGCTGTGTGGGCGGGTTTGCGTTAGTCACCGTGTCTTGTTGCGCTGTGTTACCTGCACTGTGCTCTGCCCAGTAGCGTAGCTAGGTCGTCTGGCACCCGGGGCTCTTAGCTCTTCTGCCACCCCCCCCCCCCCCCCCGGGTGTAGTCGAGGAAGGCGGGGATATCAACAATTTTCGGGTGTCTTCAGACGTATATGACACCCCCCCCCCCTCTACTGGCCCCATGTACCCGGGGCCCACGGCCCCCCGGCCCCCCCTGTTGCTACGCCAGTGGCTCTGCCGGATGTTGCGCGAGCGTGCGCGAAACCACGCGCAGCGCGGCGTGGTTTCGCGAAAGATGTAAACAAGAGAGGAGGGTGGCACAAAAGGCGGAGCATCGCGATGAGCAACGCCAACTTCCAGCTTCACTTTTGCTTCACAAAGAGTGACGTCAGGGCCTCTCCTTAGTTTCCTTCCTCCGTGCTGGGGGGTCTCAAATCGTGTCATGCATTTACTTCAACTTCTCGGTTACTAAAGCTCTGTTCGCGATTATACTGACGCCTTAGACGTTCCAAAGCATCGCTTTATCACTTTATAACATGACTTTTTGGTAACCTTTAGTGTCCCTTTAAAGCCTTCGGGCTGACCCTCTCCCCTTGAGCTACGTCACGCAGAAGAGGCCTACAAATAAGTTCCGTGCAGCGTGCTACGAAGCTATGAGCGGCGCACGTGCGTTGAAAAGCAAGCGAGGAAGATATACAATGGTTAACCCCGGCTATTCGGAGTAGCGCATTTTTTTGCTATACAGTTGGCTAATGACAACGCGTTAACATTCATGCCACAGTGAAAGTTGCGAGCAGCAGCCAGGCAGCAATGCCAGATAAAGACAATAGGAAAAATGTTTATTAAACAGTTGAACCAATGTAGAGGAAGAAATCCACCCAGGCACTATTTCAAAGCATGTTGACATTTCAACTACAGCAGGAACGTACACACAGGGTCCATTTTTTGGGATTGATGGTTAAAATTCAAGGGTAAAAAATCAGCCTGCTCCTATGATTGATCTGACACTTTGAAGCTGATCAGGTGCACTTTTTAACAGTGCCACTAGCCTATAGATGCGAAGGACAGTTAAGGGCAGTTATTTTCAAAGAGCTTTTGGCAGCCCAACACAAGCAACTGGCTATCTTTGAACACTAATGCAAAAGTCGCCAATAAGAACAAATGTTAACGTGCATGAGCATCTCTGTACGTGTATGGCCTATCGTCCATTTCTATTATCCTGTTTACTGCTTCAAACTGCGAGCCGCAGCAAGAAAATATTTTTGTATGAAATACCTGCAACCAAATCTACCACCCTTAGTTGAAAGAACTTCCTTTCAACAGGGCAGCTACCATCCGCAATGCAAAACCGCTCCAGCACTGGTTTGAATGCTAGTGCATTACCTCCATTTGCATGCTTCACACACCAAAAATGCTGTGCACCTATTCATGTAAAAGCAGCTACTAAGATGCAACAAGCTTTGCTTCACTCAAGGCTGGCAGCTGCTTAATACATATATACATCCTAGTTTTTGTCGACTGTTAAGCATAATTAAAGAAAGCATGCATACCATCCATGAATGATATCTTGACCACTTCTTCACACAAGGCATGCAATGTAGTGGTTTTGCAACCTGCATTTATTCTTGCCTTCTACAGAAGGCAAAAATTATTCAGGGTTTGAAAAAATACTATTAGGTTTTACCTAAAAACGAAGGGCCCTACATATACACAACTAGGTACTTCCATCATTTTCCGAATACTATATACACATAGCCCCATGCAGTTTCAATCACAATACTTTCTCATTGCAAAAGTTGACCCATAACATACACTTGCAAGATGAAATCCAAATGCCCACGTAAAGTGCAGTTCCGAGAAAATAGTATTGGGTCTTACCCAAAAATGAAGGACCCTACATATGGAAGACTAGGCACTCATCGCTATCATTTTCCAAATACTATAAGCATAGCAACCTGTAGTTTCAAGCACAATACTTCCACTGCAAAAGTCATAGCATTATGTACAATTGTACTCAACCCAAAATGCCCACATACAGTGCAGTCCCCTGTTAGAGATGAGCACAAAACCTGTGGTTGTTGGCACTAGCACCTGCCTAGGCACTTTAGTGGAGAATCAACATAGCTTCAGTTCACACTTGAAGCTGAACTACAAGTGAGCACCGCTTGTATTAAAGCACCACTTACAAGTGAATTGCATTGTACAAGGCCTGTATTTATCACATTTCTTTATCATAAAGATATCACAAAAAAATGCGAATATACTGCACAAACCCCTGTGCACAATGATGGCCCTCAGCTAAGCAAGGCCAAACAAAAGTATCTTACACAAGTGTTTATTTTCTTTTTCTTTTTAACAATATCAATCAAAACCTGCACGCTCCCTTCTGCGGCAAGGTCCGGCCAGGTGAAGCGTAGCCATTTCTAACATACTAATACTTTGCCACATGCCTGTGCACGTGGCAAAGGATCGCATGGGACAAAAAAAAAAAAAAAAAATGTTGCGAGACCAGTTAGTTGTTGAGATCACTGGCGAGGAGGGGCGAGAGGCTTCTTGGAACACACTGGCGAGGAGTACCGGGCTGCCACGGGGAGCGTTGGCACTGCAAGGCACGAGCATGGCACACCTGTTTTTCAGATGTGCCCACAGATGGAGTGAGAGCACCAGAGGACATTACACGTGCCACATGTTCATGGCATCACTGTACAGTAGAAACTTAACTAATGTTTGCCTGCTTGATGAATGCCGAAAAAAAAAATTAACAGGAAATTCTGGACATCAAGCATAAGACTGCCCACCGACGCAGTCACCTCTTTTTTACAATACAAAAGAAAGAAGTTAATAGAAGAAAAAGCAGGTTTAGCTTAAAACAAATGAAAGTACAAAAGTAAAAAAAAATTAAAAATAATAAAGGGCATGGCCACGTGCAGTGTCCTTGATGGAGCTGCAGCATGTGTAGGTGCTGTCTTTATGGGCAGAATCCTCTTTCAGTGCTTATCTGGAAAAAAGAAAAAACAAGAACACACTAGAATCCTGTGCACACTTTGTGTACACTTACTATGTTCTCATACAGGCTGATTTATTTTGCATACTGCAGCTTTAAAGGCCTACAGCAAGTGTGTACATAGAGAATTTTCTAGGAATTATAGAATAACATTAAAACTGCATATCATATTGTTACGGTGGAAAAGAGGACAAAGTCGTCGATGGTAAAGACGACGAAGTGGCAACAATATTGACCGCAAATAAAGACGGGGACAGCTGCGTTTGCTGCATTCTGCGCATGTTCTATATATCTATATATGCCCACGGGCTTCCATGAATAAAACAGTTGAAATTTACTGCCTGTGTTGTTTATGTGTTCTCTCCCGCTGTCCCAGTCTTTATTTGCAGTCAATATGATATGCAGTAAACACCAACTACACCAAACTGAAGTTCTTCTGAGCATTAAGAACAAACTAGATATTCAAGCATGACAGTAGCATTAGGTGAATAAATAAGTTCAGTAACAGGAAGGGAATACATGCCACAGTAATAGGTAAGAAATTAAGGTCAAATTTCGGGGGTAAAAGCTGTAATTGGAGGGACTGCCTTTTATCAAGGGCCTATTTTTTAGCACTATAGGAATTCCTACCGGTCAAAGTATCTAAATATGTAATGGTTTCTCCGGAAAAAAAGCAGAAATTTTCAAAACAGTTTTTCAGTCTGCAGTCTTCTTAAACTGTACAAACACTCACAACACTGATTACTGGACGCAATAGCAACAACATTGATGCTGGTAAAAGCGAGAAACCAAGTGCATCGGGCTTCTGCAGGAATAGCTGTGTTAAAGAGGCCCTGAAACACTTTTTGAACATGACGCAACATAGTGAGAAATGCTGCCAATCTGTTAAAGAGGATCCTGTGAACATGTGAGCCAAATATTATTGCACTGCATGCAACTGTGAATTTACAATCTCCTGTCAAAAGCAGCAAACAAGTCACTGGCTCTCGCATCAGCAACGTTATCACGGAACGCAGTCGGTCCACCAACGCTACTGGCTGATTTCATGATTGCAAGAACATTCTTAGTAACACATGATTGCTAATTCTGAGTTAAATAAATCAATATATGTCTGCAATCTCAAAAAGAAAAAATCTTTGCACTGTGCATAGTTGCATCTGCTGCGCGTAGCCTCTGTGGCGGCAGCAGCATGCTGCATAGCGTGATCTACATACAGGTGGCCACCACAGGGTGCCATGACAAGCCCTTTCGCTGGCACAACACTGAACTTTTGATCAGGCCTTTGCCCTATTAGCTTCTCCGCTGTGTAGCATCCAGTGTGCTAGCAGAGAGCAAGCCAGGTATCAATCCGATAAATCCACTTAGTCGAAGAATCATGAAAGTTTTTGTGGCACGAAATTCGTGGGACAACATACAATAATAGCGGGCCATTCTACGATATGCGGCTAAAAAATGCCTACACTGATATTGTGATGATGCTGGCATGCCATAAATGTGCTTTGCATTTTCAACATCCTGAAAAGGCAGCAACCCTCGCCCCACTAACGCTATTCGCACTGTTGCGTGTCACCAAAAGGATACACTAGAGGACCAATGCATCACTCTGTTCATCTGCACCAAGGCACTGCCATTTTTTTCATTCACCATACCTCAAAGGTCCCACAAATGGGACATTACATGAGGGGCATGCATTAGTTAAAAGTAGGGAAGGAACTGCTCTAACACAAAGTTTGAAGTGCATTAAACAAAATTTCAGACCGTACATTTCTCAGATGTACCTAAACAAAATTACTCTACCTATGCAGGTTTTTCGTAAAGTCTGTACACAGATTAGTTGACACTGTTTCACTGTCATGCGATGTCACATGTCATTCTTGCAGCACTTTCAGGGACAAATTAAAAATACATTTTCTTGTTTATGGGATACCAGCACGCTAGTTTCTGTCCATACAACACACAATCTCCTCATTCTTACCACAATCCAAAGACATCCCCCTAATTGGTAGACAGTCTCTTTAAATGTATTTATGCATAAACACAAAAGGTTTCAGATTATGCTCGTGGCAACTCCTGATAGCTTTGTTAGTGAATATTAAGCGAGAATAAAGGGGATGAACTAAATTTTGCACGGAATTTTAGTCCACATTGTGATGCATTAATCCTTTATTGACGGATGTATCCTAAGAATTTTTGTATTGAATATGCAGTTTTTGGCTAAATGTCTTCAGCTAATACTGAATGAAAGGCAGCAAGCATGATCTGTTGGTTTAGAGCAACAACACGGGAGAAGGTAGAAGATGCTCGACACGCAACTCGCTTCCTTTTGAAACCACGATCAGAGGAGACAGATCGACGCAAGCAGTGATGTCATACACTTCGTGTAAAGAAAATGACAAGCGCCGTCTGTACAAACTCCAAACCAGAATGTTCCGATGTTCTGTGCCCCCCCCCCCCCCTCTGGTTGGGTAGAAACTCTGGTTGGTTAGAAAACTTCGCATTAAAAAAATATCAAACATATTCGATTCGCACACCTCTACGAAATTGTTAAAATTGCTCTATAGTTGCATTCTCCTATAGTGCACCCGAATACTTTTAAATCTTGGCTAAAGTTAGCTAGGACACTATATGTGATGTGGCAACAACAATTTTTTCTTTTTTTCTGTACCTGTGCATGTTCCATATATGCAATAAAATTTTTACTAGCTCCTTATAAATTGTAAGCTGCAGCAAATGAAACCAATGTCTTGCTTTCACCAGTGCATGCTTCCAGCTGACAGCCTCAGCAGAGAGACACAAGTAATGATATAGGAAGTCGCATGCAGGCAAGCCCTCATGGGAATGGCAGGCTGTGAAGCACGCACCACTCACTCTGCGTTGCTCTTCATGTGGCCAAGCACAAGGGCTACAATGGAGTTGAAGGTCATGCGGGAGAACCCACCCTGGATCTTTCGCAGGTAGTCCACATGCCTGCGGATCTCTTGCCTGCACGCACACAGGTCACAACAAGACTTGATGCACAGCTGTTTCGCAGGCTATGTATACAGGAATGACAACTTGCTGCACAAGTAATATGTGCTGCTGGGAAAGTTGGTTGAGGCACAACTGCCAACCTTTCACCAATTTGGCACGCAGACCAGAATTCTGGTTGGCACCTGTTCTATTCTCATCCGTGGCTTATTTAGCACTATTCCTCCTGAATCACCGCATAAGCATAGTGGACCAAATCTAGACAACCATATAGTGCATCTACACACCACGAACCTACTAGGGATATATGGAAGCAGGTAAGGAGTCGAGGTGAAGCAAGACCAACGCCATCTTACTCTAGGCACTGAGCAGTAGTGAGTAGCAACGGAGGAACGACTGATCGATTGATCCCAAAGCAGTAGTCAGGAACATAAGAGATGCCGAATTATTGCTTTGGGCTCCACATTTGTCCACATGAAATTCTGAAATTCGAATACAGCATTTACACTAAGCCACCCAGAGTCTCAAATGGATGATAGACACAAGGCCCAGAGCGCTAAAACTTACACTGCAGAGTATTTCCTTCCACTGGCAAGTTTGCAAGAGAGAGTAGCTGGTTAGAGTAAAACAGCAAAATAGAAAAACAAGCACTCACTCTGCATAGTCCGGCTGCTTCTTTTTAACCATGTGTACTATTTTTGCAATCTGCATCTCCGTCTGAAACGATAAAAAAATGATGTAGATCAATTTCAAGTGAAGCATTTCACAGGCAGTTGGTTATCCAGCATTGTTTAGGATTATGTAAAGCATTACCCGACGGACCAACATGTTTGTGTAAGGTGAGGAAGTAACCGCGTGATGCGAACTGACAGTATGATCATCGCATGATTATCATGATCATCGATTGCACTGCAAAAAAACACTGCATCATGTTCCGTTAAAAGGGCCCCTCACCAGGCCACATAACAAATTTTGGTTATACGCTGGAAGTTGTTACGTGCCCTCTAGAGAGCGTTCGACCACAGGAATTTTTCAAAGAGCTTCATTAATACCAGAGGTAGAAATATTTCAAAGCCGCAAATCCATGATTTCAGGTGAGCATCACCGCCAACATACACTCTCTCCACTTGACCCCCGTCTAGCCTCCCAAGTGAAATCCCTTCCCTGCGTTCTCCAATACCGGAGCTGGTGCACCGGTAGCGAGAGAAGCAATTGCCCCGCCTTTTCTTCTCTCGCTTTTTTGCTGCATGGCACACTTTTGCTGATGGTCTCGCACACAAGTTGTTGCGTTTGTCTCGCTTCATGATTTCGCCGGCTGTGCACAAGAACACCTGACTAGTGGTACAGGTCAGTGCTGGGCGAACACTGAAGCAGACGCACGCAGATCACTGAGCATGATAATGTGCTGGAACACCGTAGAAAATTACACAGTACAATTACGGAAGTACATCTCTCTTGCTACGGTACGAAGTAAAACAAAGACACGCAGACATTTGTTTTATAAGTTTTGCTATTTCTATAAGCTAATTTATCTATTGAAGCAACAAACAAATACGTGCTGTTGTCTTGAATAACTGTCAAAGTCACGTGCTACTGTGAGTGACGTCACAGCACAGCAAACTACGTAGGCACACTTGCGTGATTCATGCAGACTCTCCAGCTGGGAGTGCGATGCCCGTGAGGACAAGGGCGCAGGGCGTTTGGTAGGAAATTTCAGCTCTTATCGCAGCATGTGGCGAGGTAATACTTCGCAGGCACGATCGTTGGTGTGTGTTGTGTGCACTGCACTTGTCATTTTGAAATAGCCATACCTGGTGAGGGGACCTTTGAAGATCTGGGCCAATTCTCAAGGTGGTACAATATGAAGAAAACCAGCAAGCCTTTGGTTTTATAAGAGAATGAGATATTGACATGTGTCTCTGGCGACCACTTTTCACAGCTAACATATGTTAAATGTTACCACTCGGAGCAGGACACGCCTGTATGTATCGCAAGTTTTCTGAATGTTATCAATGAGTCTCTACGTTATCGATTGTCACCGAACTTACCGTATTTACACGATTGTAAGTCGACTCGAATGTAAGTCGACCCCCCCATATCGCTTGACCGAAAAAAAAAAAAAACCCGAGGGCGCATTCGATAACGAAAATTTATTAGTAGCTGACATGGTCACTGGACTGCTCGTCTTCACTAGTGCTGCCATCGTCATCGTTGCTGCGGTCCCACAGCGCGTCGTGGTCCAGCGAAATTTCATATTTGGCAAACGACCGCACCAGGACATCTTGCAGAACAGCAGCCCACGCCAAATGCACCCAACCACACGCAGCCGTCAGGGAGGCTCTTTTGACAGGTCCGGTTGGCGTAATTTCGCAGTCTTCTGCCGCCAGCCACTCGTATTCACGGCGGAGCAGAACCTTAAAACGAAGGTCCGGGCTTGTTTCATGACCACGTCACACTTCACTGGCAGGGACCGATCACGCATTTCAGCGACGCTGCCGCAAGCTTAGCCTACAGCTCCGGCAAGCGTCCAGACTTCGGCACGTGGGAAATTTCTCACTTGCCGCCACAGGGTGAAAATTTCGCTTCGCTGCAGTCGCCACTCTCGCACCACCCGTTTAGAAACATCGAAATTGCGGCCCGCAGCGCAGTGATTTGTTTCTTCGGCGCAAAGGATGGCAGCCCTCTTGAACGCTGCTGTGAACGAGTGCCGAAAGATTAGTGGGCCTGCAGCACTCATGACGACTGGGGAAGCATAGAAGTAGCACGTAGCCGGCAGTCAAGTGGAGCGCGTCAAAAAGTTGGTCAAACCAATGCCAATGCCTTTATGGCCTTTAAACAGAGAAAGAGAAACCCGCGAACGGTGTCTGCTCTTCCATGAACTACCGATACTCCCCGCAAGCGCCGCCGTTCTAAGGGTGCCGCCGCAAATGGGAACAGCGGCGCTTCCATCAACTATCGACACCCCCCCATGAGTATTGCATGCACTGTAAGACTCAAAAATGTTGAAAAACCCTTCCGAAAAGCAAACAACCACGCGGGATAGCGAAAAGATACGGGTAGGACCATAGAGCAAACATAAAATTGTAACTACGTTGTAGCTCTCGTTGATATCGCTTTTTTTTTGGCGGGGCCATGTTTTGGTTTCGATTGTAAGTCGACCCCCCAACTTCAGACTTTCAAATCTTAAAAAAGGGGTCGACTTACAATCGTGTAAATACGGTAATGTGATCTGATCGCATGCGTGACGTGAATGGTATAGTACTTTCTGGAAGACATGCGGGCACCAGCGATTCCTCTGGAACCTTTGACGAGCCATCTATAAAAGCCGACACTCGACTCTGTTCAGATTTCGACAATCACTGACTTAGCTCGCTGCTAACGGTCTCATCTGCTTGTTTTTCTGGGCACATGGTCGCCCAATAAACACTTAAACTTGTAAGTCACAGTTCTGACACTGCATCACCTTTCACCGATGCTAGAACGCGACATCCGACTGCTGGGCATCTCGGACACTCCAGTACGCTATCGAGGATACAAAAATGTATTACTGTATTTACTCGCATAATCGCACTTTTCCGTTAAAAAAAATTGACGCAAATTCAGGGGTGGGATCATTACGCGGGTTAAATTTCCCACGAAAAGAAACATTTTCTTTTTTCATCCCGCATTTGCTGCGGGATGACAACGGGTCAACAAGCACGCGGCTTCTGCTGTCAGTGCGGGACACCAAAACAAAAATGGTGGCTGGCGGAACAAGCCAAACATGCCGAAGGCCATTATTTTTCTTCTCATGAGTACATTACACCTATTGAAACAGTTCCTTCCATATCAGTAATGAATAATATCGTTAATATAGGCAAGTTTGCGACAATAACGTAGCCATGTCCATTTTGAGGGGACAGGAACAGAGATGGGTGCATTTAGCTGCCAGTGACAGATACACATGGCGGGCATGCTGTGGAAACTGCAGCATTTGTCTTCACTGCTATAGTAAAACGCACGTTTCCGCTAAGGGTGGGCGAATATCTTAGCTGCGTTACAAGCATCGACGGCGACTTATGATACTTCTAACGTATCAGTGTAAACGTGGCCACTATTGTTGCCGCTCGCGATTTGTTGCGTGCCCACGAGTGCAGACGAGAAGAATCGAAAGGCGTCCTTTATGTTGCTGTCGACCAAAACCATTACGAAGCCTACACATAATAAAGCCGAGGCAAGTTTGATTGTAGCTTTTTTTTTTTTCATGGAAGTGCGGAAAGTGATGGAAGGAATGAAATGGGGCATCTGCTTAAGAATGTTGGGTGTGTGCAGACCGCTTCGTATGTCTTCAAGAGTCCTTCGCATAGCATTTGACAGATGGTAGGCGCGATTATCATTAGCTAGTCGTGCGACACGACATATCGCTGCAACAAGTTCAGGGTGCAGTCATTAGACGGGAAAGAAGAAAATCAATTTTTAATGACAAAATTCAGGGGTGCTATCATTATGCAAGTGCGATCATTATGCGAGTAAATACAGTACTCGCTGTACCCGACCACAGACGTTGCCTGCTAAGTCAGGATATTCTGAAGACTGCCAGTGACAGAACACACTACAAACAGGGCCAGCAGCATTTCTGCAGTCAATCGACCCGCCCTGCCGGCCATTCCAGAAGAATGGAATGATTTGTTGAGGCCATTTCTGATGTCAACATCTGGGAATAAGTGGATAGCCATGGCCACTGACTAACTTTACCCGCAACGCCCTACCCAAAGGTACCGCGGCCGAGGTGGCGAAGTTCTTTGTCGAGAACACCCTGTTACGACATGGTTGTACAGGGTCTTATACAGAGCTTCCTCAAACCTTCCTGCAACAAAGCCAGACAAGTCCCCGCAGGACTACCGCCTACCATCCTCACAGACATGTTATACATGTACGTCGATGTCAAAGACAAAACCTGAGATGCGGTCTTCTACGTAACTTTCTCTTACAACACCGCCATGCAAGTAAACACAGATCACGCAGTTCAAGTTAGTTTATGGAAAGAACCTGATGACTCAACGCCATGCTGCCACACATTATACATGTTGCTGATGAAGAAAATCTTGACGTTGCCGTCCATCTGCAGCACGCGCCAGAGGAGCACGACAATTTGCCCGCCTGCGCATCAACAGCCAACAGAGGGCGGACAGCCGATGCTACAGTCTTGGCGGTGCTACATGGAATACCGACCCAGTGACCCCGATATGCCAACAAGGAACTTTCGTAAGAAATTTTTTCAAACTTTAGTGAGAAATTTTGTGATGCTAATTCAAACACTACCAGATCATCAGAAGTTTCGGCACACTGGACTACGAGGTCATACCAGATGCAAGACTTCATAGTGGCCTGCTTCTCCGCAGTGATAGAGCAGATGGTGGTCAGGAGCATGCCATACATATGTCTTTCTTGGGTGGTAGTGCTGGGCGACAGGCAGGTGACGTGGTGACGATGGCAGTGGCAGCAAAGCAGCGTTATGGGGCCCTGGCGCAGGCGCAGAGGGAGACCTTGATTGTGGGTGACGGCAACACCTGCTGGTACTTCCAGTGACTGCAGCAGTTCTTCCTTGACTATGTCAGCAATTGAGGCCGCCTGGGGCTGCAACCTGGGGCTCAACTTCTGCAGCTCTCCCCGTAGGACCGCTGCGATTGTCTCACACACGTTGTCACTGCCTCGCGCTTGAGCTTCAGCTTTGCTTGTTAGCGCACGGTGGTTGCATTGCCTGGGCGAACTTTTGCCCAGCAAAACAAGTAACACTCGAGAATGACAGCGGTGACCAAAGTCAGCAATCGTCGAAATCTCTGATCCGCTGGTTAAGCACGTCTGCTTTTATGCATGACTCATCAGCGTAGTTGGTGGTGCCCACGTACCTTCCAGAAACTACTACACAATGCGCATCATGCATACAATCAGATTACACAAGCTTTGGTGACAGCAGGCAATTGATAGAACCATCAATAACAATCGAGAAACTTCCGATACATGCTGGTGTGACCTGTGCTGAGAAATAATGTTTAACATTTGTTAGCCGATGAAAACGGTCACCGGAGAAAGATAAACAAGGACACATATCAATATAATGCATGTGAAGGGTACTGGCAAGTGTGACAATTATTCACCCATGTCCTCCATCGATTTCCATAACTTTAGTCCTGCTTGCGCATTAAAAAAATTAGATTATGGGATTTTACGTGCCGTGGGAGACTCGGGAAATTTTGACCACCTGGGGTACCTTAACGTGCACCTAAATCTAAGTACACGGGTGTTTTCGCATTTCACCCCTATCGAAATGCGGCCACCGCGGCCGGGATTCGATTGCACGACCTCGTACTTAGCAGCCTAACACAGTAGCCACTAAGCAACCACGGCGCATTGCTTTTGCATTGTCTGCTATATTTAATATTAAGTGTAGCATGTTTTTAACAAATAAATTCGCCTGTTTTTCTCTGTGTAAGCCCACTTGTAGTGTTATCCATCCCAATGCAGAGGCAAACCTGTGATAATGTGAGGAGCAAACATTTCAAAACAGAAGTAATGCCACGTTGGCATGCAGGTGACACTTATACTGCTGTGGATGATGCCCACAGCTTATGCAGTGTCACATTGCAGACATTGCAACAATGTAAAGCCAATACTCTCGTGCCTGCATAATTGTACATGCTAGACAAAAAAACGCTAAATGCAAGGGAACTGTACTCCTTTTGACTTTTGAAAGCTTCACCCAGCATGCCGTGACAATTCAATGCATGTATTCATCTGCATTCAAAACTTTTTAACACTCAAAACCAAGAAAGGGCAAAGCAACAGCTGAGAGCTACTTGGCAGGTATTTGCTGAGGGAGGTTTGGTCCCCCTCCTTCACTTTAATTTGATTACTGAATAAAGGGACCCTGAAACAATTTTGACGATTTTGTACAAACGTACTGAGTCGTTACGGAAGGTCCTGATAATTAATTGATGCATCTAAGTGCTCTGCATAAAGCGTGTAATTCATTACGTTTTAAAAATGTACATCGCTGCCGATCACAGCACACTGCTTGGCGGAAGTTTCAGCCACCCCTACCCACATGACGTAAATCACCCAATTGACGTTAGTAGGGCGAGCTATCCGATTGGCTGCACAGGGTGTGTCATTGATAATTTTTCCACCTTTATGGTGAACAAATGATGTTCGAAATAGTTGGAATGTTAGTTAATTTGTTTCTGTAGAAAGAAACAGAAAGATGATGTTCGTATTATTTAATTTGTTTCTGTAGAAAGAAACAGAAAGAGAATGCACAAGAACAATTGCTCAGTACACTTAAGCACTTCCGGCATACAGCAAGTGTCATGCTCCATTTTGACGAGAGCTCCGCGGTCAGTCGGTCTCAAGTCTTTTCGCAAACACTATGATTCGACTTTGTTTGCGCTGTGAACTGCAAACGTAGTAACTGGCAATATGTCAAGCTGCGACATTGTGTCCCTCTGCAAGGCAGCAGGCGAGTAGACTGGCTGCAGCACATCGGACTGCCGCTATCTTATGGTGCCAGCATGCAGCCGTCGCTTTACACTGGAAGATTTCGTGAGTCTGGTATTAGGGTAAACGCAAGCGCAAGGGGACAGGGCATGGCCGTGTCCCCTTGCGAGTCATTTCACGGGATGAGCAGAAGCGCAAAAATGTGAATGGTCTGCACGGTGCAGCCACCTGGTGGCGCAGAGCTCAACCACACACAGTAGCAGTAACGCAACATATTCTTTGCTGCTGGTATAAATTTTTTTGCAGGAGTGTAATCATTAGCACATTTTTGTAAATGTTTTAAATGTAGTACACTTGGTTAGAGCAATATTAGCTCTTTGTTTGGCTTGTTAAACATTGGGCCAACGGGTGGCTGGACCGTGGAGACCGATCAGGCAGCTCACGTATGTCTACACTAAAGTTCCTTCATCAGCTTGAGTTTATGCCTCCAACGTTCCATCGAAACACCCAGCTTGCCTGTGGTTAACGGAATACCAGACACGTTCGGCATTGCGACAAAATGCTCGTAACGCACGCTGCTTCCATAGCTCTCACCTGGGGTCAACTGCCAAGCAGCTGGCGGATAGTTTGGAAAAGCTTTGTATGCTCGCTCCTAGAGAACCGGAAGTCGACGACACAACATGCGATCATTACGCAGAGCCAGTGAAGGCAGAGCTTAGCCCCGATCACTCGGCGAAGGAGTTGATGAGAAAATGCATGACTATGGAGGAGGGTAACTTGTAATCCTCCGTAGCTCTCTTAATATGAGGCATTTCATACAAACTGTGGTGCAAATGATTAACTTTAGCTGTACCCTATGCGTCTACAAAATTTGCCCAAGCCGTTTCAGGGGCTCTTCAAGGTGCTCCTTTTATTAGTGGCACACCCTCTCGTTATGCCTACCCTGATAGCAGTTCTTTTATAAGCACAGCAGCCCACCTTGCTTTTCGTAGGCGATCCTCCCCGGCTGGACCACATGGACTCAACATCAGAGCATGGAGCAGCAGCCTGCTCCATGCGCCAGTGGAGGTCATAGAACTCAGGAACCTGAGGCCGCTCTGCTGAAAGCATTTTTGAACATCTTGAGTGGTCATGACGGCAAATTTTGAAGATTGAATTACGCATTGCACATTAAGGTGTATGTATCCCACAGCAATGTGGCAAAATACGTGTGCATCTAGTGCAGTGCAAAACTTTTATATATAACGCACTTTAACACTAAGTACAGTAACCCTGACAAGGTCAAAACATCAGGTACGATGTACATGCATGGTCAATGTGTGTATTATACACTTGGGCGGTTATAATGTAAAATTATTCCGATCTGTTCTTATTCCCAATTGGCCATTAGCCCTCCGTGCTGGGTTAGAATGACTCAGGCTCTGCACATATGGGCCGGACCCAAACCATAGCAGGACACAGAGCAATGAGCACCCTTTCTGCTATTGCTTTATAGCAGGTGAGAGATCTGAAACTTGTTATTGTGCTTCCATTTCCCATCTGAATAAATAAAGAACTGTCGCTCAGGCTCTGCACATATGGGCCAGACCCAAACCATAGCAGGACAAAGAGCAATGAGCACCCTTTCTGCTATTGCTTTATAGGAGGCGAGAGATCTGGAACTTGTTATTGTGCTTCCGTTTCCCATTTGAATAAATAAAGAACTGTTGTAGGTGCATTAACTTAATTTATTTTCACTTCCAAGGTTTCACACGTGATGTTACAAGTGGCTGTGAGGCGAGGGGGAGGGTGCTCAGATGAGGACAGACTAAGGGGAGTGTTCACGACTATCTTTAGTTTTCAGCAAAATTTTTATATGAGATGGGAAAATGACTAGAAAGGAATCAACCTTCATAATGAAAAAATTTGCACGCATTTCTCGAAAAAAAAAAATTCTTATTTCACTTAAGGTGGGAAAGAGATTTACAGGCTTACATATTTTAATAATTCGAAGGCCTATCACTAAAATTAACACTGCACCCCGCCAAAAATATTTTCGATAAATCTACACCAATAGTACTGTTGGTTCATGGGAAGTTAAATCTCCTTCACAGTACGTTTTTCAATAATTGACAAACTGTCAAAGTTTGTCAAAGACTTTGGGGTTTGACAGACCAATGTTTTTCTCGGGACCATCTTACCTAAGGCGATGAAGCTGAAAAGCATTTCTGACAAACCCTCAAAAATTTTTTGCAAACTAAAGTATGTATTGCAACTACACCCCATAACTCAAAGATCCCCAAAATGCCAAATGGCAAAAATACTATAAAGTGGAACACTTTAGGGACCGTTTGGAAAACAATTATCACCAATTTTAATGAAATTTTTGTAGAATACCCACCCAGGGCTGATAAACATAGTACTCCAAGAACAAGTTGCATTGTTTTATATTACATGAAGCAATGGAGCCTATTTTAACCCTCTCAGATGCTGTTTGCCATTATCCAACAAAATTTTTGTTCACTCTAAACCTCCTTTATATGACCAGATAAGGCCAAATGACAAGGTTGTTAAGAAAACGTATTTTTACGAGAGTGCACATAAGTGTGTATAAAGTGTCTCAGTGGTCATGTTACCGGCAGAGGGACTTTAGTTGTGAAAAGTGAAGAATAGACCATCTTGCTACAGCGCAGTGATACCTGGTATCTCAGGAAAATATTTTCGAGTCACC
Organism: Dermacentor variabilis; assembly: GCF_050947875.1. NCBI lineage: Eukaryota > Metazoa > Arthropoda > Arachnida > Ixodida > Ixodidae > Dermacentor > Dermacentor variabilis. The sequence continues at coordinate 30,206,836 of NC_134572.1, read as the reverse complement.
CTTGCATCCTTTGCAAATTCCAACTGGACGAGTTTACTGGTTGCCAGCGATGCAAGGGCATCCTTCAACGCTATCATACTGGGTTACTACATTGGGCCACCAAACATGTTCTTCCCCTAAACAGTTGAGGCGGCAGGCCTTGATCATATAGTTTTCACAGCTTTCCTGAGCTTGGCACAGGTGTAATGATTGCCTCTGCAAACTCTAGTCACAAGAGCATCAAGTCTTGAAGCTTTGTCTTCCATCCTTCTGGATAATTTTTGATATAAGATAAAGAGCTTTCCTATTTCTTCAGATGTGCTTACGCTCAAGATGTCTGGACGGTGCGTAGGTCTGCTCTGCCAAGTACTTGAGAATAGATTCGGGCACATACATTTCCAAGTAGTTGTATGGAGTATACGATTCATCTTGCTGTCAGTGAGGCTGCAGAACTTAGGTGGAGGAAAATACCATTTCCTTCTCTATTATAAGTTCCTTTAAGCATTTGCTGACCAAGCTATTTCTTGCAGTAATGCATCCGGCACTGTTTTTATCTTCGCAGCCAGAATGCTGGGAATAAGCATTTTCTATTCAACGTTAGCTCCGTTGCTTTCACCAAAATCTGATCCCATTACTGGAAGCAATGTTCTCACACAATGTCCTTTCCGCTGAATGTGTGGTCACATCGCGAGACTTTTTCCTCTTGAATGTTGCGCAGGGTACACACGAGATATTTCAAGAAAAAAGAAGTAGCAATGCATGCAGGACGCTACTTCAGGAGAACTGATACTTCACGTCTATTTTCATGCTTTGTACAGATTAAGTACTTTAGGAGCGAGGCCACGCACATTCTTTTATGTGCAGTCTGAAGAATTTCCCACATTTGACATTTGACAAAAGTTGTTTGCACTTATTGGCTGTCGCTGCCACAGGCGTGACCTAGCTGTTTACTTCGGCAAACTTCGGCATCTGACTTCGACAGTGCCTCTAGTCGGATGGCACTGCAAACCTGCAGAGTGCCTGAGCAGAAGCACGATATATGGGTAAATCAAACAAAAATGGCAGTTTTGAATGAATATGCTGCAATGAATCTATTTGTAGAATCTATACAAGCGTGTAGCGTAGAAAAGACACATGTATGGTCATTCGAACGATGTGCAGCAGTTTCGCCCGCAAATTAGTGGACAGCTATACGAAGTAAGGATAGTTTTACTGGCCACCACCATCATCATCAGCAGCAGCAGCCTGGTTACGCCCACTGCAGGGCAAAGGCCTCTCCCATACTTCAACTATGCCGGTCATGTACTAATTGTGGCCATGGCGTCCCTGGAAACCTCTTAATCTCATCCACCCACCTAACTTTCTGCCACCCCCTGCTACGCTTCCCTTTCCTTGGAATCCAGTCCGTAACCCTTAATGACCATCGGTTATCTTCCCTCCTCATTACATGTCCTGCCCATGTTCCCCCCCCCCCCCATTTCTTTTTCTCGATTTCAACTAAGGTCTCATCAACTAGAGTTTGTTCCCTCACCCAAGCTGCTCTTTTCTTATCCCTTAACGTTACCCCATCATTCTTCTTTCCATAGCTCGTTGCGTCGTCCTCAATTTAAGTAGAACCCTTTTCGTAAGCCTCCAGGTTTCTGCCCCGTAGGTGAGTACTCATAAGATACAACTGTTATACATTTTTCTCTTGAGGGATAATGGCAACCTGCTGTTCATGATCTGAGAATGCCTGCCAAACGCACCCCAGCCCATTTGTATTCTGATTATTTCAGTCTCATGATCCAGATCCGTGGTCACTACCTGCCCTAAGCAGATGTATTCCTTTACCACTTCCAGTGCCTCGCTACCTATCGTAAACTGCTGTTCTCTTCCGAGACTGTTAAACATTACTTTAGTTTTCTGCAGAATAATTTTTAGAGCCACCCTTATGCTTTGCCTCTCCAGGTCAGTGAGCATGCATTGCAATTGGTCCCCTGAGTTACTAAGCAAGGCAGTATTATCAGCGAATCGCAAGTTACTAAGGTCTTCTCCATTAACTTTTATCCCCGATTCTTCCCAATCCAGGCCTCTGAATACCTCCTGTAAACACGCTGTGAATAGCATTGAAGAGATTGTATCTCCCTGCCTGACGCCTTTCTTTATTGGGATTTTGTTGCTTTCTTTATTGAGGACAACGGTGGCTGTGGAGCCACTATAGATATTCTTCAGTATTTTTACATACGGCTCGTCTACACCCTGGTTCCGTAATGTCTCCATGACTGCTGAGGTTTCGACTGAATCAAAAAGTTTGTCGTAATCAATGAAAGCTATATATAGGGGTTGGTTATATTCCGCACATTTCTCTATCACCTGATTAATAGTGTGAATATGGTCTATTATTAAGTAGCCTTTATGGAATCCTGCCTGGTCTTTTGGTTGACAGAAGTCTAAGGTGTTCCCGATTCTATTTGGGATTACCTTAGTAAATACTTTGTAGGCAACAGACAGTAAGCTGATCGGTCTACAATTTTTCAAGTCTTTACCGTCCCCTTTCTTATGGATTAGGATTATGTTAGTGTACATCCAAGATTCTGGTAAGCTCAAGGTCATGAGGCATTGCGTATACAGGGTGGCCAGTTTTTCTAGAACAATGTGCTCACAATCCTTCAGCAAATCTGCCGTTACCTGATCCTCCCCAGCTTTTTACTTCTGGCGTTACTTGTGGTATTTCAAGTTCCTCTAGACTACTTTTTCTTCCATTATTGTCGTGGGTGCCATTGGTACTGTATCTCTATAGAACTCCTCAGCCACTTGAACTATCTCATCCGTATTAGTAATGATATTGCCGGCTTTGTCTCTTAACGCATACATCGGATTCTTGCCAATTCCTAGTTTCTTCACTGCTTTTAGGCTTCCTCCGTTCCTGAGAGCATGTTCAATTCTATCCATATTATACTTCCTTATGTTAGCTGTCTTACGCTTGTTGATTAACTTTGAAAGTTCTGCCAGTTCTGTTCTAGCTGTAGGGTTTGAGGCTTTTATACATTGGCGTTTCTTATCGGCCATATAAACTTGTAAACATAGGTATAGTAACTAACTTAACAAGCAAACATGAACACAAATCACTCAATGACCGCAGAAACTCAAAACACTGGAGTGAGGAAGCGCGGCAGCAGTGAGCTAATTGACCTTTGTTCTGCCTCTCACATCAACGTGAACTAAGCCGCGAAAACAGCGCAAGGCAGACTCTGTCCCCATCGCAGGTTTTGAAGATACAGCGGCCCAAGCAGGTGTGGAGTAGAATGGAGTGGAGTAGAATGTGCTCCCATTTCTGACATTGATCTCTAATTATATCTATTGGAAATGCTCCCCATGTATATGAACGATGCACCAGCCTAATGTGAAAGTTCAATGTCGCCACTGCAACGGATGAGCCCGCTGGGTATGTTCGGATGAGGACAGTCGCCAAAACGGGCCCCAAATATTTAATTTTCACATGAATTTTTATATTAGGCACAAAAATCCTTCCACACCACAGAACTGAGACTACTTTTCCGACACACAAGAAATCTGAACTGAGACAAGGTGAAAAAATCTCGTCACCGAGTCATGAAACATTGCCCACTTTCAGGTATGTGGTATAGAGAACAGTTTTCTACACGCAAGCCCTTTTACCGTATTTACACGACTGTAAGTAGACTTTTTTTTAATTTGAACATCTCATGTCGGGGGTAGAGTTATCAAATTAACATGGCACTCCTGCCCCCCTCCCCCCCCATGTTACTACTGCCACTACTGCCAAAAAAGAGACCAACGAGATATCAGGGGAGCTACAATGTAGTTACAATTTTATGTTTGCTCTATCGCCCTACCCGTAGCTTTTCGCTATCCCACACATTCGTTCGCTTTTTGGAAGGGTTTTTAAACCTTTTGGAGAGTTTTAGTGCACACAACACTCATGGAAGGTGGGGTGTCGGTAGTTAATGGAAGTGCCACTGTTCCATTCGCAGCGGCACCCTCAGAATGGCAGCGCTTGCAGGGAGTATGGATAGCTCATGGAAGAGCAGACACTGCTCACACGTTTCTCTTTCCCTGCAGCTCTTAGTTTGACGCGTTCGACTTGACTGCCGGCTACGTGCTACTACCATGCTTCCTTTGTCGTCATGAGTGCTTCCAAGCCCACTAAACATTCGGCGCTCGTTCACAGGAGCGTTCAAGAGGGCTGCTATCCTTTATGCCGAAGAAACAAATCACTGTGCAGCGAGCTGCAAGTTCACTGTTTCTCAACGGGTGGTGCGAGAGTGGCGACTGCAGCGAAGCAAAATTTTCACCTGTGACGGCAAGCGAAAAATTTCCCACAGGCCGAAGTCTGGGCGCTTTTCGGAGCTGTAGGCCAAGCTTGCGGCGAACGTCGCTGAAATGCATGATTGGTCCCTACCAGTGAAGTGCGACATGGTCATGAAGCAAGCCCGGATCTTCTTCATTTAAGTGCCTGCTCTGCTGTGAGTACGAGTGGCTGGCGGCAGAAGACCACAAAGTTACGCCAACCGGACCTGTCAGAAGAGCCTCGCTAACGGCTACATGTGGTTGGGTGCGTTCGGTGTGGGCTGCTGTTCCATAAGATGACGTCGTGCAGTCGTTTGTAAAATGTGGAATTTCGCTGGACGCCGACACACTGTGGGACCGTAGCAGCGATGACGATGGCAGCAGTAGTGAGGACGATGGCACAAGTGAAGACGAGTAGTCCAGTGACCATGTCGGCTACCAATAAATTTGCGTTATCGAATGCGCCCTAGGGTATGCTTTTTTCCCCGTCACACGCGATATGGGGGGGGAGGTCGACTTGCATACAAGTCAACTTACAATCGTGTAATAAAGTACTTCACATCTGTACCATCTCTCACACGTGAAAAAGAGGCGTATTTGAATGTTTCTGTAAAGCGCCTTGGATTAAGGCTTCAACTTCAAATTTTGTTTCACTCTGTTGTTGAGTGCTACACAATTTACAAAATAGTGTGTGCACCAATTTCCTGCACTTGCTTGAAGCTGGATGGAAAATAAGAAAAAGAAGGCATGAAAAGCAAGGTGTGCACCTATTTCTTCATTTAATAAAAAAAATTTCCAACTTCTGTAGAATTACGAGGACAATCTTTTGAACTTCCTACAAAAAATGTGTTGCTATACACTATTATTAACAGAAATATTCGATTTAGACTAGGAATATTGATCCGTTTCACTGTTCAACGACATAGGTAATTATCATGGTCAATGATGACCCTTTCCTGATTTTGTTCATAAAGCAACAAACTTACTGTGGCTGGACTGGATTGGAATAATGCACAGGCAACTTGAGCATCATAATACGGGGTTATTTAGTAGCTATCACAAGGCTAACAAAGGTTGACTAATCGTTTGCAATGTGGATGGAAAGGTAGGGTGTGAGGGAGTCGTAGGAAAGTGCAAGAACCACAGCGTCACATTTAAGATTTCTGAAGGTTTATCCACATTATCCACAACCAGTAATTATCAGTCAGAAAGCAAGTTTTGCAAATTGCAGATTCACAGCGTCTTGCATTCTGTGTTTGCACAATGTGCTATGTACAAGGAATTTCCTTAGTCAGATTATGTTGTTCCACATGCGGGTTGTCCATTTCCTTGCACCTGATAGACACCAATTCATTCTTCTTTCTTCCATTTTCTGAAGGCTTCTACTTCATGCTTCTTGATGTGCAGTAAGAAAATGTAAGTTTACCAGCTACCATGTTCACAAAATTACTTGCTCTTTGAAAAGCTTGAATGAAAATCATTGTTTCCTTGTTGGGCTTGAGCTAAACGATGCAGTTCTTATTTAAGCAGCTGGGATCACTGAAGGCTTTGCGCCTGAATATTGGCAAACTGCCCAAAAAAGCCATATTGTGAGACATACTTCATAAAAGCACATAAAATACCTTGAGTTGCATTTTTTTCTTAAAATATCGTCAAAATTGTTTCTAAAACCCCAATTTCCGCCTTGTCGTCTAAGAAAGAACATTTGCTGTAGGTTTTCTGCACTGTGCTAAGACTAATTAAACTTGAATTGCGTTAATTTCGTGCGAGCGGTGGTATAGATGTGGAGTAAAAGGGTTAACGTGTAGCAAACGTCTCTATACCACATGCTTTTAAAGTTTGGAACGTTTTGACACTTGATAGCAAGATTTTTGCACCTTGTCCCATTTGAAACTGACAAAAAAAATTTGTTGGAGAAGTAGTCACAGTTCCATGGTGTGAAAGGACTTTTATGCCCAACATAAAGATTTAAGTGAAAATGCAAAACGGGTTCCGAATATTTTTCAACTCATTAACTGCGCAAGAAAACAGGGACAAAGAAGGAACAGGTGACACAAGTGCAACAACTAGTTTATTTTGGGAAACCTTGACACTTAAGCACTTTACCATCACATGACCAGTGGTGGAACTGGAAACAACAAGAAAAAGCTAAACCGAAAAAAAAAAAGACTACGAACCCTTCAATAGGCCAAAGTTACAAAATTGTTATTGAACTTTAAGAGGCGTCGTGACACGTGCTGCGCAAGAAGGCATATTCTTAAATCTGACAATGTGATGAAGGGCTGACTGACACATAGGTTCCCGATGTTTGCTCCTTGGTCATCAGTCAACAGTTGGTTGCACAACCTTTGTCAGTTGCTAGTGCACACACATCTTAATGCTTTATAACCTTCCTGACGGTATTAAGTCGCAGCATGTAAAGACGCTCACCCGGCCTCTTGACTTTGTGCTCAGCTGGGGGCGCCGGCTTAGGTTTGGGCTCGATGGAAAGTGCATGCAGCTTTTCGTCGGGCTCTGCACGAGCAAGTGGAGAACGGCGCACAGCAGGCGACTGTGCCTGCAGCCAGCCATGCCCATCTTCCTCTTCTTCAGCCTCCCCGTTCATGGTGGCCACTCCCCGAGGCCTCTCGTCTTCCTCCTCATCCGAAGTGGAGCAGCTACTCCTCAACTCCTGGTTCGCCTGCGCAGGTGTCAAATGCTTGTCACAGCAGCAGCTGTGTTGCTTCTCTCCGCCACTGTGGTACAAAAGACTGCATATTCAAGCATATCCGCGAAGTTCCACACTTGATAACTAGGGAGATTGTGAGCAAGGGGGCGGGGGGTTATAGAAAGCAAGCAAAAGAATTGGAAAACTCTGTCCCGTTCATTTGAATACACTTGAACCACAATACTTTTATTGATCTTTAACCCAGTGAACTTTCCCTGTGTACCATCATAAAAAACTAATCTCAAGAAAGGTCATGTATTCACAACATCATTAAAATGCACTACTGCGAGACTCAGTGCAGCAGTGAACACTCTAGCATGTGAGGCAAATAAATAAGCTACCACCAGCTTATGCCAATGCCAGTGCTTTCTTAAATGGCACTGCAGAGAAACACAGCTTTAGGTATTGCCTTCAAGACAACCAATGCGGCACACACCAAAGAGGGGCACTACTGTACACAGCTAAGATTACTGTAGAGACATAGTCCAGATCCCAGACTATAATGTGTTATAAACAATACCACAGTGGAATGCTACAATTTAAAACGGACCACCTGTGGTTCTTTAACATGCCCAATGCACGGTACATGTACCATTTTCGCATTCTGCCCGTCCAGATGTGGCCATCGCAGCCTAGACCGAACCAACAACCTTGTGCTCGGCAGCGCAACGCTATGGCCACTAAGCTACCAGGAGTATTCAAGTGTAGCTACACTTATTGTTTCTCTTTCGTGTTTTTTTTTAAGGGGACATGAAGCAAAAGATCATAATTTTTGGCCAAAAGATGTATGCGAAGTTTTTGTAGTTAAAGAAACTCGGCACTAATAAAGAAGGTGACAGCAATATTTCAGCCACGTCTGCATGGTAATAAAGGTAAAGAAGATGTAAAATAATAATACAGTAAGAAAGTAAATTATAAATTCTGAATCTTTACATGCCAAAACTACAATTTGATTATGAGCCATGCGGTAGCGGGGGACTCCGGAATAATTTTGACCAAATTTTGCCCCCATCAAAATGAGGCTGCTACTGCAGAGATTCTAGCAGCTATTGTCATCTTCCTCAGCCGCCTTTCTTACATGGTGTGCTCCACCACGTTGCTCGGAGCTCGAGCTGCGAGAATAAAAGAAAAAGGGAAGAATAAAAGAGTTTCTGCTCCTGCTATCGGTCCGAACAGGTCTCAGGTATTTCACTCGCAAACTCACTCATTGCGGTGCACCTAATCTTGGTCCCTATAACGTGGTGACCCGCATTTTTGTTCATGATCAATCACAACAATGGGGTATCCGAAGCGAGAGATTCCGCCACTGACAAACATGGAAGCCACTCTAAGTGCAGTTATGTTAGCGAGAGGAAATGCTTCAGGCCAGCACGTATAACAGTCTACACAAGTAAGTATAGCAGGTCACAAGCACCTCAAGATGGTAGCAGCAGGCCAACAATGTCGATGTGAATTATAGAACCAGGCGTCAAGTGGACAAAAGGAGTGAATTTGCGACTGTGTGTCGTGTAGTCTTCGAGCGTTGACAGTGAAGGCATTCGCAAGCCCAGCTGCGTATGTCAGTGTTCACACTCGGCCACATAAAGCGGAAGTGATTAGAACGTTGAGCGGCACAAACTCCACGATCACATGCACCGCATAGCTTGTCGAATACTTACTAGTGGAGTTGGAATGGAACGAATTGGCGTGCTGGACCCCTTGACACGTCGCAAGTGTTAGTACCTGAAGAAAACGAAAGGGCACTTTGGACAGCGCTAATGACGTAGCAGAGGACCAGAAGTCCCGATGCTTCACATCTGAATGCTGCACAGGGGCAATATCTTTGAGGTCCAGTGTGGTTGTGGATATTATGACAATACAGGAGAATGCATCACATCTGCGTTGAGTGGGCCTTCAATGTAACATATGTCCACAGTGGTTTGAGAGGCCGTCAGTCGATTACGGGCAAGCTGGCGTGCATGGTCGGCGAGGGCGATGGCGTCGCGCGCATACTCGCTTGTTGAGATCGCAGCAAGAGGAAGTGCCCTGTCTAGGGGCAAGGTCGGTTCGCGACCGTACAGTAGATAAAATGGAGAAAATCCGGCGGTGTCGTGCCGGGAAGAATCATACGCAAATGTGACGTAAGGAAGGGCAATGTCCCAGATGTGATGGTCCTTGGAAACATACTTGGACAGCATATCGGTAAGGGTACGGTTTAACCGCTCTGTCAGGCCATTGGTTTGAGGATGGTATGAGGTAGTCAGCTTGTGTTGAATGGAGCAAGAACGCACAATGTCGGCGATAACTTTTGAGAGGAAGTTACGACCACGGTCAGTAAGCAGCTGACATCAGTGGCACAACTGGTAGGGAGAGCCCACGTGATAGTGTATTGGGTGGCATAATCAGTTGCAACGGCTACCAATTTGTTCCCAAAGGATGGCGTGGGAAAGGGACCGAGGAGGTCTAATCTAACACGAAAGAACGGTTCCACAGGGATGGTGATCGGCTGGAGATGATCGGAAGGTAGCACTTGAGGCGTTTTCCGACGCTGGCAGGGATCACAGGCAGCAACATAGCATCGGATGGAGCGAGCAAGACCAGGCCAACAGAAACAGTGGCGGACGCGGTAGTACGTGCGGGTTGTCCCAAGATGTCTTGCAGTGGGTGCGTCATGCATCTCAAAGAGCACAGTCTGTCGTAGATGTTTTGGCACGACAAGAAGAAGATCAGAGCCGTCAGGGAGGAAGTTCCTTCGGTACAGCATGCCGCCCTGGAGGACATATCGGCGAACAGATGTGTCGGTAGGTGTAGAGCGCAGACGCTCAATGAGTGCTCGCAGCGATAGGTCTCGGTAGTGCTCGTCGGCAATGTTAGCGAAGGCAGATACAGAGAAAATGCCGGCGGTACTACTGTCGGCGGCGTCAGGCTCGTTGACCGGGTAGCGAGACAGGCAGTCAGCGTCCTTGTGTAGTCGGCCAGATTTGTAAATGACAGAATACGAATGTTCTTGGAGGCGTAAGGCCCAGCGACCAAGTCTTCCTGTAGGATCTTTCAGTGAGCATAACCAGCAAGACGCGTGATGGTCTGTGACAACAGAAAAGGGTCGGCCATATAAGTATGGGCGGAATTTCGCAACCGTTCAAACTAGGGCCAGACACTCACGCTCAGTGATGGAATAGTTGCGCTCCGCAGCTGAGAGGAGCCTGCTGGCGTAAGCAATAACACGGTCGTGGCCGCGCTGGCGTTGTGTCAGTACTGCGCCAATTCCGTGATCGCTGGCATCAATCAGTACGGACTTCGGTAGGCGCAGAAGGATCGAAATGGGCCAGAACGGGAGGCGTTGTGAGAAGGTCGATTAGATGCAAGAATGCAGAGGCCTCGTTATCGCCCCACTGGAAAGGGGAGTCTTTGTTCAAAAGCTTGGTTATTGGTCGTGCTATGGCGGCGAAATTTTTCACGTAACTGCGGAAGTACGAACAAAGGCCGATGAAGCTGTGCACATCCTTGACACTTCGGAACAGGGAAGTGCATAGCAGCATGGATCTCGCCTGGGTCCGGTTGCACTCCATTCACGTCAACGGGATGTCCAAGGATGGTAATCTGGTGAAGGTCGAATTGGCACTTCGATGCATTGAGTTGCAGACCGACTCGACGAAAAACGTCCAGGACTGCCGAGAGGCGCTCGAGGTGCGTAGTGAACGTTGGGGAGAATACTATAATGTTGTCCAAGTAGCACAGGCACGTGGACCATTTTAAACCGTTAAGAAGGGAGTCCATCATGCGTTCAAAAGTGGCAGGAGCATTACATAGACCGAACGGCATCCCTTTAAATTGATAAAGACCGTCGGGTGTTACAAAAGCAGTCTTCTCGCGGTCGAGATCGTCCACGGCAATCTGCCAGTAGCCGGAGCGAAGGTCAATAGAGGGGAAATAGAGAGCACCGTAGAGGCAGTCAAGGGTGTCATCAATCCGAGATAAGAGATACACGTCCTTTTTGGTAACCTTGTTAAGGTGCCGATAATCGACGCAAAAGCGCCATGATACATCCTTTTTTTACCAGTACCACAGGTGACGCCCATGGACCACATGACGGTTCAATAATGTTCTTAGCAAGCATTTTGCGAACTTCGGCATGAATAACTTGACGCTCAGCCGGTGACACTCGATACTGGCGGCAATGAATAGGAGGGGCATCGCCGGTATTATGCTATGTTTAACAGCTGTAGTTTGGGCCAAAGGACGATCGTTAAAGTAAAAAATATCGTGGTAGGAAAACAGAACGTGGTAGAGCTCATGAGCGTGCTCAGACGGCATGTTGGGCGCAATCATTTTCTGTAAGTTCGCGATGGTACAAGTTGCAGACTGGGATGGTACAGGAGGATCGGCTGAATTGTTGTCTAAGGCAATAGATGCTACTGAGTGATCCTCGAATGAGCAAAGCTGGGCCAGAGACATCCCGGGTGGCAGTACTTTTGTCGTCAAGCCAAAATTGACCACTGGCAGGCAGACAATTTGCCGTAATAGATAAGTCTCTATGAGGTACTGTGATCCCGTGTGTAAGGAGGACGTCTTGCATAGGAGCCGCGACGTAGTGACCGTCGGGGACGGGTGGGAATGACACTAAGTCAACGTAAGTCAGTGCCAAAGGTGGCAAGCGAACGAAGTTGATGGAACTAAGGCGACTGGGGTGTGGTTCAGCGGGATCCAGAACAGGCAGGTCAAGGCGGAGAGTACTGGCGGAACAATCGATGAGAGCAGAATGTGGGGAAAGGAAGTCTAAGCCGAGGATGATGTTGTGGGGACAATGGGCGATGACTGAATAGCATGACAGTGGAGCGATCGGCGAAGGAGACACAGGCAGCACACATACCAATTACGGGGGCTGTTCCGCCATCGGCGACACTGACAACAGGCGTCGTGGCGGGCCTGTTGTCGTGGCGAGGTCACAAAGGTGACCTCGCTCATTACCGACAAATGCGCCCCAGTGTCTATAAGAGCAGACATAGAAACACTGTCGACTTACACGTCAAGAAGGTTCAGATGAGTGGGCCACATCAGTAGAGGATTTGGCGGCGTAGGGAGCAATGCAGTGTCACCTTGAGGCGCTGCATCGTCTAGTTTTCCAGCTGGGAGCTGCGTCCGAAGGGAGTCGACGAATAGGAGCGACGGGGCTGGGGAGAGCGAGATTGTCGTCGTTGGGGCGAAGGCGAAAGAGAATAGGGGCGGTTCGGCACAGGAGAATCAGTGGCGGCATTATCGGAGCGTGTGGCATAGGGAGAAGGGCCACCTGGGGGGCGAGAGTAGGCAGTACAGTGCAGTCCACTTATAACGATACCACATGTAACGATATATCGGTTATAATGATGGGTCGACATGAGAGTAATTTTATGTCTTAGGTATATGGGGGAAAAAAAACCATTTATAATGATAGGTTATTCACCGCATATCGGATATAACAATCAAAATTTTGCAGTCTAGATGGCCTTTTCCGTGTGAAATAATTGTAACATTTGCATTGCTTAGTTCCCTGAAACGAACGATGTCGAGATGAGGTGATGTTTACCTCCGTAAGTTCGTATCTGCCGCCATTACCACGCTGCGCGTCCTGCCCCGCCCGCACATCGGAGAGTACTTGAGTAGGCGCAGTGCGCCACAAGATGGCGCTAGCTGCTTCATGCACGTTGGCCACAGTCGCTCCGAAAGAGAGAAAGAAAAAAAAAAGCGACAAGCAAAGCGGCGCGGTGGCGCCTGTCCCGCACTCAGTCCATGCTCAGTCTCTCTCTCTCTCTTGCGATAGCAGGCTGACGCCACCGAAGCAGCGTGCAACGAACGGTACAACCCAGTTCGAAGATGCTGCCGACAAAGCGCAAAGCTGCGTCGCTTGACACGAAGATGGATATTTTGCAGGACTCTCGACACGGCTTCAAGGTGAGTGCCCTTGTGAAGAAGTATGAGCTCACCCATTTGACGATATCAACCATCTTGAAAACCAGGAGCACCGCGATTGTGAAGGCAGGAGCTATCAGCGGCCATGCCGATTAGCGGAAAAGGGTTAGAGACCCTTGAAGAGGCGCTTTACCAGTGGTTCATCATAACTGTAGCGCACACAGCATTAACCTGAAGCTAACGTCTGTCGAATTGATGTTTCTGCCTCCGAATATTACAGCAGGTCTTCAGCCATTGGACGCCGGCGTTATCGCCAACTTTAATGTCCTGTATCGGCGGTGCATGCTGGAGTGGCTGATTTTAGCCATTGACCGCGCAGCTCCTGGCACGTCGGGTCATGCAGACGGGCCCCCTGACCTGAAGATCAGGCTTTTGAAAGCCGTGCGCTTCGTTTATGGTGCATAGTATGAAGTAAAGCAGTCAACCATATACAAGTGCTTCAAAAAGGCAGGCTTTGTGCATCAGGACAAACTTCCCCAACCCACTGAGACCAACACGGTGGAAGCCGCTGACATAACGGAGCTCTGGGAGCTCGTTCCTGCTGGTGACACAGGTGGTGTGTCGATGGAGGAGTTTTCGACTGCAGACAGTGCTGCCTTGTTCTGCGATGAGGTGACCGACGAGGCAATCGCCGAAAATGTGCTGTCTCGACAGACGGCAAAGTTGTCTGACGGTGGCGACAGCAGCAGCAACAGTGACAACGAGATTGACAGTGACTCCTTGACCCCGACCACGATGTCCACGCAAAGTGCACTGTCGTCGATCGACTCCTTAATTGATTTTATGCATGCTAAAGGATTGCCGCCAGTGTTCGCGCAGCAGCTGGAATCCATGCACACCACGGTTGTGAAGTAGAAGCTGCCGCTAAAGCAAGTGCAGATTTCCGACTATTTCGGCGTGCCTAGCCCTTGACACGGTCATTGGCGCTAGAAATAAAGTTTGTTTTTCACAGCCTACTTTCTACATGATCTATTCTTTAGAGCAAGTAGCGAATTCAAGTTCGGAGCTCCAAAGGTATGTATTGCGTTTTTTATTATTTTTAATTTTTTTTTTATAACTGCAGTCCAGATATAGCTATCATTGGTTATAACGATCATATTTTTCGTCTTTCTTGATATCGTTATAAGTGAACTGCACTGTATAAGTAGACCGGGCCGGGAACTCCAGCGACTGTGACGTGCCAAGAAATGTGCCCGATTCGACGGCAGTGAAAACAAATGGGCTTGTCAGCAGTGTGCCATTGAGATGGGTTGCGAAAATGTGGTGGGTAAGAAGAAGCGGGACGGGGCGGAATCAAAGAAGCCGGGGGGTGGGGGGGGGGGGTATCAGGGCGATGGGCCGAGCAGATGGTGTGAAGACCCACGTTTTCGAACACCTGGCGGACAACTGCCTGGACCAGGGAAACCGTGACTGCAGGTGCGTTGGTGGAGCTGCAGTCAAAGGCAGCCTGATAGGCGGTCTCGATCTCAGGCCGTACGATCCTGGTAACATCGCCAATGTTGTTAGGATGAGGAGCGTCGCCACAGGAAGATGTCGCTCGGGTGTTGGGCAGACGGGCAAACTGCTGGACGATACGTCTGCTTTTAGCGAGTTCCAGGCAGCGGCTCTCTTTTATAACTGCATCCACCGTCGCCACGTTGTTGAAAACGAGCAAGTTGAAGGCGTCATCGGCAATGCCTTTGAGGATGTGGGAAACCTTGTCTGACTCAGTCATGTGTGCGTCAACTTTGCGGCATAGAGCCAAGACTTCCTGAATGTACGTGACATAGGGCTCTGTTGACGTCTGCACACGGCCGGAAAGCGCCTTCTGCGTGGCAAGTTGGTCACCGTAGGGGTTGCCGAACAAGTCTCTGCGCTTTTGCTTAAGCGAATCCCAACTAGTGAGCTCATATTCATGCGTCCGAAACCACACTCGAGGTGTGCCACCAAGGTAAAAAGACTGCGTTGGCGAGCATGATAGTAGGGTCCCACCGGTTATTGCCGCTGACGTGTTCGTACAGGCTGATCCACTCCTCAACGTCTTCCACATGTTTGCCCGGGAATGCACCAGTATCACAGGGAGCGGGGTGAGAGATGTAGGTCGTCGAAGTGGCAGCAGGTGTCTGAGCCGGCAGAGTCGAGTTGTCACCAGAAGCCATGAAGGAAGGCTCGACATACCGTCCACTGCGAAGCTCCGTGACGAGGTACGTAGGAAGACACAGATGAAAAGCTATATAAATTACAAGGAAATACGCCGCACTTGGCCAAGAGGCAACAGCCTGCACTAGCCTCTAATCGTCGTCGTCTTCACACTGCTCGCCTCTTCGTGATCGCAAATACTATTCCGTAGCAATATTCTATATTGAACTACTTCGCACAAGCCTTCTGCAGGTGCCTTCTGCATGTGCTTAGATCTCCAAGTCAAGCTAAAGTGACAGATTTACTGCTTCAAAGCATAAACCTTACCAAGAACTTTTGTAACTAAGAAAATGAACATTGTGGGTTAAGACTGGCACAGTTGCTGTGAAAGAAATCGTTTCAGTCACCTGTGATGTCTTATTTTACACCTGTGAATGATAAATTGCGAGCTACTGATCGCCTATGAAGCCTTAACACAAGTTCAACCACAGTAGACTTCAACCCAATCTTTGGTAAAATAAAAATTTTAAAAAGTTTCAAATTGAACAGGCCCAAAGCACACAGCCCTGTGACTGAAGAATGTTCCCATTTGGTGAGCAACAATATCAAATACAGTTAAAATAAGTTACACTCGCTGTCCAAAGATATACTCGCATATGCAAGAATGGGTTGAGACCACTAACCTCATTTTGTGGCGGTGGTGTTTGCGGTACTAGTGGCCTCTTCTGCAGCTCCTCAATTTTGAGATGAAGCTGCTGTATCTCGCGGCTGCAACCAAGTGTTTAAATCAATCATCCGCATACAGTGCTAGCAATTTTACACAACCTGCCCCAATTAAAAGACCTAATGCCATAAAATTAACGTAAGTACACTTGCCACCATGCACTCATTTCTGGGTGCTTGGCAAGCCTTGGCAAACTTCACTTCATATTGAGCTATTGCACATTTTGCACAACAGCTCAATAAGTATGCCTGGTCTGACCTTAAGTTTCACGTGGTTCCAGGCTAGCCGAGTGTTCAAAACTGAGAGAAATTAGCGAGACCTGAGATGGCTACAGCACTGATAAGCAGTGTGGCCAAAGCTTCATTCTTACACGGGCGAGCACAGGCGAACGCTAGCAGACAATAATCTGTGATAGTACAATAGCCGTACTTTCAGAAGTATGCAATGCCTGTCACAATTTGAAATGCATATTTTCGCTTACTTCAGCCAGTTTATTGAACTGTGTCAATAAATATACACAGTAACAGTAGGAAGAAGTGCACACATCCAGACACCATTCTTGATTGATGTCAGCTATTGGCCCACAGCAGCCGCATATAAAATCTGCTATATGATGAAATATAGCATCCGAAAAGAGCATGCAAGAAAAAGGTGACCGCACTCCGTTTATGAGCTACACACAACGCACATGACTGCAAAATTTGGCCGAGATGTTCACAGCAGCGTATGCTATTTGCAGACTTTTTTTTCACTAAACCCAAAAAGCAGTTCAGGGCCCCTTTAAAGGGACACTAAAGGTTACTATTAAGTCAACGTAAACTGTTGAAATACCATCACATAAACCTCGAAACGCTTGTTTCGTGCCAAGGAGAGACTTATTTTAAGAGAAAATGCGTTCTGAAGCGTCCGCGTACCTCTAGCGCAGTTCAAATCGCCCGCCCTCCGATCGAGGAGTACTGACACCATGGTCTCATAGTGACGTTGCGCCATCGGTGAGTAGAACGGCGTCCGCAGACGGCGCTACGGCTTTTCTGCGCAAAACGCGAACGCGCGGCCAGAAACAGAGCCAAGACAGAGCCGACAGCAGAGCGAAAGCGGGAGTATGGTGGCTAGCGGAAGGAGAAAGGAACTACGTCCCACATTACGGCCCACGGCACACGGAGAGTCCGTTTTCGTTAAACTATAGGCTGCGGCGAGCTCGCAGTGTGGTCGGCGTGGTCTGTGAGAAGCGACGAGCCTTTTCGCACTCGCAACAGGGCATAAAAATGTGCGAATCGACGCAAAACTCGGCCTAGAAACGTGCTTCGCCACAGCCAGGGCTCAATACGACCCAAGCTGGCACGACCCAGATGTCGTTTCCCGCACCACCACCAGGCGCCGCTACTATACCTCAAACTCCAGCGCAAGACGCCCATAAGCTGGTACTTCATTCTATGACGCTAACTTCGACGCTCGTCGCAATGGACCCTGACACCTACAGATTGGCTCGCGATGGTGGGCTCAACTTCAGCGATTTGAGCACCGACGAGCGCGACCTGCTGCTGAGGGCTCGCACTGCCGGCGTCGTTGCCTACTACGACGGCGGCCTCGACACCGGCTCTCCGGAGCAGGAAAGCAACGAGGGCTTCCCGCGACATCACATGGACGTGGCATTTTCGCTGCTTGTTCCAAATGAAAGTTTCGCGAGCCAGCAGAACCCTCACAGCACGACGCGATAACGAAACTACTGAAACTCCAAAGCGTGCGCGGCGCAGAGTCGAGCGCGCAGAGTCGAGCGAAAACGAAACCTTTCGAACACCCATATTACTGAAGGGTAACGTCAAAATGTTATTTTTTCTTAGAATCGAATAGACGTAGACAAGTAGCATTTTCTTCCGTCTTATAATCGAATGAAATGATATTTTTAATACGAGTAGTTGAGTATTAGTAACACAAATTATGAGGAGTCCTTTCGTCATCGGGCTAGTACCGGAATGTCACTGGGGGGTCTCAAATCGTGTCATGCATTTACCTCAATTTCTCGGTTACTAAAGCTCTGTTCGCAATTATATTGACGCCTTAGACGTTCTAGAACATTGCTCTACCACTTTAACTTGAGTTTCTGGTAACCTTTAGTGTCCCTTTAAATGCTAGGCCATTTGCTAGCACATGTAGGGAAAAGGCCAATATCTAAGGAATGCCTAACCTGTCTTCGAGTACAGATTACGGCTTAGAGTATGATATGAAGATCTGCCATCTGCTTTTATTATGTACGTATGTATCTGCCTGCAGGGTTCTCCAACAATGCTCCATTAGTCTAAACTGATTTATTATTTCGCTTTAGTGTCCCTTTAAACAGGACTGATGAAATGAGCCTCTGAGCACAATAATGCCTAGTTTTGTCTAATACAAGAGGTTCAGCCTTCCCTCAATGTTTGGCCTGAACTAGAAGTGCTTAATTATTTCACAGAGCTTATATTTTTACAAGAAATTCAAGGCACAAAAAATTTCTACAATAGGCCCTCTACAATAAACTTAACGGGACACTAAAGTGAAAAATGATTTCTTCTGCATCAGTAAATTACCATTCTACAACACCAAAAACACCACTCTTACAATGATGACACGTTTGAAATACGGGTGGCGATACCTACTTGAGTTCCTGCACCTGGGGACTGTGACGTCTTGGATTTTGATGGCACATTCTAGGACCTACTAAATATATATAGCGGTACAGACTGACTACATTGTGTTCTAAAGGAACCAAATATTAAACATGGCTAGGTTCGGGAACCTTTATTCAGCCAACGTGGCCCAAATGCAAAAACATACTTTGGAATCCCTGACGTCACGCTGACGTACCGGTGCTGGGGTTTCGGCGCGAAATTCAAATACTGATACTTGGACCTCCATTTTCTCATCTAATAACCAAACCTTTTTTAAATGACTGCCTGCAGGGTTCAACAATGCTCCATTAGTCTAAACTGATTTATTATTTCGCTTTAGTGTCCCTTTAAACAGGACTGATGAAATGAGCCTCTGAGCCTTTTGAATCCAAAGAGTTTGAATCCAAATGCACCCCCCCATGTGCTTCAATACACTGGCTAAAAGCATAAAGCACAGAACAGGCAAAGACTCCTATGGCTTGAATTTGAGCTAGTTGTCAGCCATGACACTTCCTGCCAAAATAGTCTTGCAAAACTCACGCATGCTCTTCCAGCACAGATGCCAGCCTTTCTTGTAGGTGAGAGATTTCAGTGTTTCGCTTCCTCAGCAGCAGCTCCATCTCAGCGAACTGCACAGCAAGAAAGAATGCCAGCTCTTACTAATGAGCGCCATCATAAAAGGTAACGCCAAAGGGCAAGTAATGTACCACCAGCTCCTACTTCCAGAAATCAAGCTGTGGAGTGAATACCTGCCAATATCTGAACATTAAGTACTTAAAATTTATGCTGATGTGACATTGAAGGGGGACAGGAGGGGAAGGGACAGTACAAGTTTTGTGGAAAAACTTGCTCTAAGCACATGCCTTTCCAGGCATGCAACAGAGAACCTCTTATAATAGGTTGCCTGCTCTTTCCCGCAGCTTTCTAAATGTCAGTGATTAAGCTACATGAATTGTAACAGCCTGTAGACACCGGCCATTGGGTTCACATGTGCATACCTTTCCAGGTTTTCTAGGAAATGGGGAAGCAGTAGTTGCTGAAGTGTTCCGTCCATGTCCATGTAGTCATTGCTCCTTTGTTACCCTCAGGCACCTTTCTCGGACATCAGGTTTGACAGGCATGAAGAAACTAGCGATAGACAGAATTTTGTTCAGTGGCCCCCACTTGGAGATGTCGAACACCAAAAAATTTCTGGGGAAAACCTGCGCTGTTCACATTGGGTTCCTTGAAATATTTTTCCAGAAATGTACTTTGAAAGGCAATCATGCTACCTCCAGCACCCCCTTTAACACTTCCCTGTCCACGCCTATACCCGTCTATAACATTTTGTCGATGGTTTAAAATAAAAATTTTGCTGCGCTCGGAGCACTTCTGGACAGCTAGCACCATCCAGCATCTAAAATAGGAAAATTTTTTCTAGTTTCACTTTTGTGTTTTTTTCTCCCAGCCGGGGAATCTTTAAAGCACTTTTTACCCACGCGTGACAAGCGCTTGTTTCCAACATGGCATCGACGTCGTGCACAGTTGCCCTTCGGAAATGGTGAATTTCCACGGATTCAGGTGAGCTAGTAAGAATTTTGTGACTCAGAAGATGACTAATTTGACTTTGGCACGAACGGCAAAAATCTGTCAAATAGCCCCGGAACACCAACAGGTATCCACCAGTACCGTACTTACTCAAATCTAATGCGCACCTTTTTCTGATCGAATGAGTAAAAAAATTGCATGCGCGTTAGGATTGAGTACAACCCTAAATGCGCATCACCATACTGCCATTGGCATTCGAAAAATGGCCGCCTTGTACGCGCTTCTAGCCTAGCTGCCGTAGCTTCCTCCATGTGCATACCTCCATGTTGTACGTGTAATTAGGCGCTGGTGTAATTTACCACCAGTCTGCCAGTTTTCTGCGTTGTTCAAGCAGCATGGAAGCGCCAACTGCAAAGACGTGCCGAGTCCATCATGATGCCGCATTTAAAAGGAAACTTACGTGCATGGAGACGGACGGAAATCTGGCCGCATCACAGGTGTTCGGAGTTCACGAAACTTGCGTGCGCATCTGGCGCAAACAGAAGGAAAATATTTTCACCAGCAAAGGAACAAGGAAGGGCTTCAGTGGACCGAAGCAGGGCGCTTCGCCGAAATAGAAGAGCTGCTCGCGGAATACATGCAAGAGCATCGAGCGGCACAGTGGCCTGTGACGACTGATCTGCTCAAAGTATGGGCGATGCAGTTAACCCTACAGAAAGAGCTAATGCAGAGCGACTTCAAAGTGTGCAGGTGCTGGTTATCGAATTTTATTAAAAGAAAAGGTTTTTCTCTTCGAAGGCAGACAGGGATATGCCAAAAATTGCCCGAAGTATATGAAGAGAAACTGCACAGTTTTCAGCGGCATGTTGTGAAGTTGCGCCGTAGAAACAGCTACCACTTCGGACAGATTGGAAACGCCAATCAGATGCCACTCTACTTTGACATGCCTGCCACCACAACCATTGAAAAGGAAGGGTTGAAGCAAGTGGGCATTTCATCTTCCAGCCACGAAAAAACTAGTCACCACAATGCGTTGTTGCATTGCAGATGGGCAAAAGCTGCCCCCGTATCTTATTTTCAGATGGAAGACACTCCCAAAAGGAATTGTTTGGGCAGGATCACTAGCCGGCAGTGGCGCAGAGAGTAGAGTTTTGCGCAACAAAACAGCCGGGAGTTGACCTCTGCATTTTCCTTTGTGTATAAGAATAAGCTTGTATTTGCAGAAATGTTGTATATAGCATTTTCCTTAAAAATGTATATTTTGAAATTTTTTAATGTTCTTTTGGTGCAATGCAGCATCAATGTTTTTACGAAGTTTTCTCATTCTCGTTACAAATTTTTGTATTCAATAATCTTTTTCAAAGAATTGGCAATAATTGTTTGCTTGAAAATAATACCGTTAGAATGCACATTCCTACTTTTACAAATTGATACCATACATTCTAATATCAAACATTTGCTGCAGCAGTAAAAAAATCGTTTACTAGACTACCCAAAAACTGCCTATTTTCCCACGGACAGGGAAGTGTTAAGCAAACTTGCTGAAACCCCTGCCAGACTAAGTCATTCACCTGGGCAGGGTCCCATCCTTGGGTCTGGGCCTCGGCGTCGCACGTTAGCTGCACCGCCTGCAGGGCTCGTGACTGGCAACGAGGCCGTGAGGGTGTCTGGCTGGAGCCGTCCTTGCGACCACACTTCTTGCCTTTTCCTTTCTCATAGTCCTCCTCCTCCTCCATGGCAGACTCGTATGAAGTGCTGCTGCACGAGCTTCGCACACTTCGGGGTCCACTGTCACCAGTGACCAGGGAGTGCAGCTGGTGCTCGGCACCAGCATTCTGTCAAGCAAAGATAAAGCTCTGACCACTGCTGCTGCTTTACAAGAATGGCGGCCCATTTACAGTGTACTTCTTGCCCTCTCAATTAGTTCTGCATAGACTCACGACAGACTTCTCAAACAGCACGAAGCACCACTACCACAAAATAAAGACTTGCACAAGAGTAGTCAATGAATGAAGTAGAGGTGTGCGAATAGCACATTTCGAGACTGAATCAAATAGCGCTAGAAGTAAATGGAATCGAATATCGGATATCTTTCTAAAATTTCTCAAATAGTTTTCAAAATAATAAGCAGCCATTTTCATAAATGATATAAAATGGTATTCACATCCTAGTATTCCATAAAAGCTTAGCAGTTTTTTGCGATTACACTGAGCATTAACAAGTGCTTACAGAAATGCACGAATGCAGCAATAGGAATTAAGCAGTTTGATTCCATATGCAGTCTTTTTGTAAAGTGCAAACAATCCGTTTAATGTATCCTGTTTCACTGCGCAAGTTCTAAGTTTTATGGATATGTTATGGCCACAAGGATAAAAATTATATCTTTGCTCCAATTTCCTTGATTGTGTGCAGTTGATATTTTGAAATATTCATATTCACAAATAGTGACTATTCAATTCAAAGACCAAATCGGATAGGACACTATTCGTTATTCTAAAGTTGCAAATGTTTGCACACCCCTAGAAAGAAGTTCTTGAAAGGAGGGACATTGTGTTCTGGTTCATAGACAGCAAGGAAGTGCCAACTCTTTGCGTGACACCAATGGACATTGCAAGCGTAAATGTAAGGGTTGAAAACGCAATTTTGTCTTCCTTTCGTTAAATACAGTGCAACTTAGATTTGGGGGCGGAGTGTTTCCTTTTACCAAATAAAAACTTGTGGCCTTACATTGCGGGGCATGTTAGGAACGGGTAAATACTGCGAAATGAAGCAGCGTGTGGTGGGATGGTTATTCTGCATATTTAATTCAATGCACCATATATTTTCTGTCAGTTCCATCGAAGTTAATTACTGGAAGTCAACTGTACTGGTTCTGCATAGTCTTTAATAGTACTTATGCTTCATGGAATACAGCATCCTTTGAAGATATAAAGCCACGTGAAAAACCTCTTATGGAGTCTCTTATTACTCAGTAGTCTGCCCTGAAGTTGAAAAAGCTCCCCTTTCACTTAAACATGGTTAGATGTGCACAGTGACATGCCATCATATGCAAGTAATTGGAAGCTTACCTTGAGCCTTAACACTGGTGGTAACAAAATTACAACAATAGAATCGCTCTACTACATTTTCCATGGGTCAGCAAGAAAAAGGAGAACTCATACTGGGAAAGTTATTACGGTAAAGTGCTGTTAAAAATAAAAAGCAAAGACACTACATAAGCCTGAGCCTATAAAGAATTCACAGTCTAATGATAATGCAGACTCGACGGGGAACACCTAGAGGTCTTAATTATCAGATTCGGCATAGAATGAAATGGCCTATAGCAAAAGTGTCAAAAAAATATTGTACCCATGGATCATAATTTCAGGAATACCTAGATTTTGTGTGACTAGTGCATCGGCGTCTACAAGAGACTGCATTCTTGGTTCAATGCTAAGCTCACTGTCTTATCACAGTGCCTGTATCACTGTCACTTGTCTACAAGTCTGGCCTTCAGGAGTGATATTGCAAGAATACCACCATGCCAACGAGTTGCTGCATGCAGACAGAATTGCCTGTGTGATGGTCCATATTGCTACAGATAGACGAAAGTACAGAATGCATGCCGTGATTCTTCATCCCCTGGCAAAATAACAGAAGTCCACCGAATTATGATAGCTGAATAATTGCGGGTTTCTTCAGAATACTGTATTTACTCTCATTATCAATGCACTTGCGTAAGAAACGCAGCCCCCACTTTTTAATCAAGAAGTAGGTTTTGTTTTCCTTACATAATGACTGCAACCTTAACTTGCTGCTGTGAAGTAGGAGACATGCGATATGATTCGGCGTTTGATATGGCATCCGGTGGGTTATGATCGTGTCAAATGCCGTATTGGATGCCAAATCGTACTGTGCATCTCCTACTTTTATTGCGAAAGAAGTCATAGGACGCTTCAGGCACATTTCTGCCACCGTCACTGCGCACCGCATGCTGCATGTGCGAGTGAAAGCGTGCGAGTGAAAGCGTGCGAGTGAAAGCGTGCGAGTGAAGCCGACGATCGCTGATCGATCTGGCACGCGCATGGGAAACGTGCAGTCTTTCATCGCGCAGAAAGCCCCACCCCCATAGTGGGGGAGGGGGGCGGTGGCGTAGTACACAGGCAGGAACTGTGTTGCACGCCCACACCCGAGGGACGCCGACGACTGCGGGTCTCGCGTGTGAGGGAGTGAATTGGGAAGGAAACGCACCGTCTTCCATTGCATGCATGGTGCTGGGGGTACGGGGGGGGAGGGGGGGTTACTCTGGCAGCAACTGCATACTGAGCGGCTGCAGTGCACCGTATCTTGAAAGTGATCTGAGTCAGGGGCCGAGTCTAGGTGCGACAGCGGCTCATACCTGTGTGCGTGCTGAGTTATCGCCACTCAGTTTGCGTTGAAGCTATACACAGCACACTGGTCACTTCACTCGCTGCTGCTGCCGCACTTTCTCAAGTCAGCATTTTGACAGAGTGGCCAGAGTCGCTGAGTGCGATGTGCTCATGTTTGCCTGTATGTGCTGACACCATGCTTATTAATTTACCTAGTCAGCAAATGCTTGGAAGTTTATACGGCCAATAAAACTACTATTCTTACTTCGTATAGCTGTGCGCACATTTCCCATTGCAATCGACGATTTGCATTTTGGGCAAAACTGCTATTTAGAGGTGGCCATGAAAAAAAAGAAAAAAAATCGCTAAAAATTTTACTTTACATAATGAACACATCCGCCGTTATCACAAGCATCATGTTGAAGCATGCACCTGTTTTGACAAGCCAACTGTGTGTGTCTCTTTCCTTGACCGCCCTGCTCACCAGCATGTCAAAGTTAATTTGTGTCCGATCAGAGTTTCAGTTTTGTGAGCAGATAAACAATGCCCCACAACAGGTGCATAATTAGACTAAAGGCCCATTGCACACATCGAAACCCAAGGCAGGCAGAAAAGCGAGCTATAGACACGCGAATTCAACACCATGCTCGACTATGACCACTATGCCAATCAAGTGCCGGCCGCCACTTCTTCACAGACTGCCATGTGCTGCACCTGGCCGCACATCCCGCACATGGTCTCTTATTATGTCAGCGTAAAGTACGTAAACTGTGCATGTCGAGTTTCTTTCTCTCTCGAATCTGCGATGTGCCTTTGCGCCAGCAATGGCGGAAAGGATGCGTTAAGCATATATTAAGTGCGGTTGCAGGGTGTCTACCAATGAATGAATGTGTGTGGTTTAGTGGCGCAAGGGCCAGATATGGCCAAAGAGTGCCAAGACAGTGTTAGTGATTTCACGGAGATGATAATGAGTTCTGTGAAGATGTGACTTGGCTGTAAAGAGGCCTAAAAATAGTCGCTGTAAAGCACGTAAAATCTACGTGCTATAAAATTATGGCGATGTCTAATGACGAATACTATGAACATTAAAATCCATCGTAGAAGAATGATGCACTGTTTAAAATATGCGAGATGTTGAATTGCTTACAGCACTACTGCCTCGCCAGAGCCCTTGAACCACAAGGGCCTAGAGGCATGTGCTATTTAAAATAATTATCGCAGCGGCATCCTTTGAAGAGAGGAAGCGCTACGAACGTGTGGGGCTAATAACATGCAATACAACATCTTTCAAAAAACCTAGGACGGCGTCGGTGTCAAAGAGTGGTTCTGGACCAAGTAACATAACAGGATGAAGGGGGATGTGTTGCCGGTACGCTAAGAGAAAATGTTTCTTTCTTTCAGATTCGGCTTCCCGACACTCCAGTAGGACGTGGAGGACGGTCAGCCTCTCCCCGCATCTACCACAGGTTGGAGGCTCGTTTCCTGTGAGTAAAAAGTTATGTGTGCCAAAAGTGTGTCCTATTCTTAGACGGCAGAATAGGACATCTGTCCGGCGGGATTTTGTTACAGGAGGCCAGAAACCTAATTGTGGCTTTATTACATGCAGTTGGTTATTTATTTCTTCGTCCCACATGTGTTGCCAGTAGTTTCGTAGTTTCCTTCTTAAGAAAGGCTTCAGGTCTGTGATAGGGACCGAAGCAGTAAGATGAACTGCATGAAATGAAGTTGATGTGGCCATCTGATCGGCTAGAACGTTTCCCTCGATGCCCCTATGTCCAGGCACCCAGCATATAATCACATGTTGGTTAGATATATATGCTTTACACAGTGCGGAGTAGAGTTCATTAAATACTGGATTCTTGTGGTTACAGAAAGACATCAAGGCCTTCACAACACTGAGGGAGTCCGTATATATAACTGATTTCTGGAGTTGTGATTTATTTATATGCTTTACGGCCGACAGCAGTGCGTAGGCCTCAGCCGTAAAGATACTAGTTTCCGGGTGCAGTATGTCTGATTCCGAGAAGGATGGACCGACTGCTGCATAGGACACCCCCCCCCCCCTCGCGATTTCGATGCGTCTGTGTAGAACTCTGTGCAGGCATACTTGTACTGGAGTTCCCGGAAATGCATTTGGATTTCGATATCTGGAGCATGCTTTGTGACTTGCACAAAAGATATATCGCATTGTATGAGCTGCCACTCCCAAGGAGGTAGCAGCTTGGCTGGATGCATTAGGCGGAGCTCAAGGAGTGGGACGTGCATTTGATCACTAAGCTCCCTCACACGCAGCGAGAAAGGCTGTCATACGGAGGGACGATTATGAAAGAGTGTAGCATATGTCATATCGTTAATGGTATTAAAACACGGATGTTGAGGATTAGAGTGGACTTTCAGAAAATATGTTTGGCTGATGTATGTTCTCTGGATATGAAGTGACCACTCATTCTATTCTGCATATAAACTTTGTACGGGACTCGTTCTGAAAGCTCCTGTGGCTAAACGGATACCTAGATGGTGAACAGGGTCTAGCATCTTTAGCGCACTTGGAGCGGCAGAATGATAGATCACGGCACCATAATCTAATCGTGAACGAATCAGGCTCTTATAGAGATTAATTAAGCACTTCCTGTCACTACCCCACGAAGTATGGGATAGAAGTTTGATTAGGTTCATTGTTTTCAGACATTTTTCTTTAAGATGTTTAATGTGGGGGAGGAAAGTGAGTCTGTAGTCTAGTATAACACCTAGAAATTTGTGCTCTTTGTTTACGGGTATTTGTTGTCCACATAGTTCTAAGCAAGATTCTGGGATCATTCCTCTCTTGCTTGTAAAAAGAACGCAAGAGCTTTTGTTAGGATTGATCTTAAATCCATTCTTGTCTGTCCACATCGACACTTTGTTCAGGCCATGCTGTACCTGTATCTCGCACACTGCGAGGTTACAAGATTTGAAAGCTATTTGTATGTCGTCCACGTAGACAGAATAAGAGATTGCCGATGGTAATGAAGCGCGAAGCGTGTTCATCTTCACGATGAAGAGTGTGCAGCTGAGCACGCCTCCTTGGGGTACTCCAGTTTCTTGCGTAAAAGGATGCGAAAGTACATTACAGACTTTTACGCGGAAGGTACGAGTGGACAGATAGCTTTCTATTAGGTTTAGCATATTGCCATGGATGCCCATTTCTGACAAGTCTCTTAAAATTCCGTAACGCCACGTCGTATCGTAAGCCTTCTCCATATCGAGGAATATGGATAAGAAGAATTGTTTATGTACAAATGAGTCCCGGATATTTGCTTCTACACGTACAAGATGGTCAGTTGTGGAGCGCCCTTCTCGGAAGCCGCACTGATAGGGATCAAGGATTTTGCTCAGTTCAAGGAAATGAATGAGTCGCCGATTAATCATTTTTTCAAACACCTTACAAATGCAACTCGTGAGGGCTATCGGGCAGTAACTTGCCACTGAGGAGGGGTCCTTGCCTTGTTTCAATACAGGGACCACAATGGCTTCCTTCCATGCGGTTGGAAGGTACCCTGCATCCCAAATGGTGTTGAAAAAGTGTGAGTAGTGTAACCTGCGTGTCATTGTGTAAGTTTTTGAGCATTTCGTACATGATTCTGTCGGTGCAGAGCTCTTCATGAGCTCAAGGCAGCTCTCAACTCGGCAATACTGAAAGGGCAGTTGTACGATTCATTCTGTAGACATTTTCTTTTGAGTGGCTTACATTCTTCTATTTGCTTATACTTCAGGAACGATTTCGAATAATGTTTTGAACTTGACACACTCTCAAAGTGCTCCCCAAGTGAGTCTGCCTGATGTTGCAGCGTATCACCCTGTGTGTTTACCAGAGGGAGTGAATATGTTTGTCTCCCTCTAATTCTATTTACGCGGTTCCAGACTTTCGCCTCATCTGTAAACGAGTTGATGTTCGATAAAAACTTTTGCCAACTCCCTCTTCTGGCCTGTCGGCGGGTTCTCCTGCCTTGAGACGTAACTTTCTTAAAGTTAACAAGATTCTCTGCAGTGGGTGAAGCACGTAGCAACCCCCACGCTTTGTTTTGATTCCTACGTGCAACTCTACATTCATCGTTCCACCACGGGACATGCCGTTTGCATGCCGAGCCACTTACTTCACGTATGCATTTAGATGCGGCATCTATAATGAAAGCTGTAAAGTAATCCACAGCAGCATCAATTTCTAACGAGGACATGTCATCCCATGATAGGCTAGTTAAGGTTCGGAATTTCTCCCAGTCGGCTGCATCGATTTTCCACCTAGGAGCCTGTGGTAGACATTCGTTTTCTTTATATGTTCTTAGTAGTATCGGGAAGTGGTCGCTCCCGTAAGGATTGTCGTTAACTTCCCATTCAAGTTCAGACAGTAGTGACGGGGAGACTAGGCTAAGATCTATTGAAGAAAATGTTCTGTTTGCAAGAGAATAGTATGTCGCTTCCTTCTTATTCAGAAGACAAGCACCAGAAGAGAAAAGGAGCTGTTCGAGACAACCTCGCGCGTCTGTACGAGAGTCGCCCCACAGGAAGCTGTGCGCATTGAAATCGCCAAGAACAACATAAGGTTTTGGCAATTGATCTATATAGGCTTGAAATTCTTGTTTCGTTAATTTGTAATGTGGGGGTATGTAAAGAGAGCTAATGGTGATGAGTTTGTTTAGGAGAACAGCTCGAACCGCCACTGCTTCGAGAGGCGTTTGTAGCTGTAAAAGTTGACACGCAATGCTCTTATGGATAACAATGGCGACACCGCCCGATGATGCGACAGCATCATCGCGATCTTTACGAAAAGTTATGTACTGTCGGAGAAAGCTTGTGTGTTTGGATTTTAAGTGTGTTTCCTGTAAACACAGCACTTTTGGATTGTGTTGGTGGATCAGTTCTTGTACATTATCAAGGTTTCTAAGGAGACCTCTGACGTTCCATCGTATGATTTGTGTATCCATATTCAAAGCGAATTGGTGCTGTGTTTACGGAAACGGAAGTAATGCCTTAGATTACAGAGCTCTTGCGAGGCCCTGTAACCGGGGTTCTGCCTTTTTTGGAGCGTTCAAGGGAGCCTCGCCGCTCCTTAGGCGCTTGGAGCGCCGTGGGGATAGGTGTTGTGTCCATTGTTTCTTGTGAGGCACCGGACATGCGCTCTTGAGAGCGAGAAGTTTTTCGAGAGAGTCTCACCTCGGAAGGCGAGACCCCTGCGCCCACCAGCCCGGAGGTCGATGGGTCTCCCTGAGGGATTTGGGTGCGCCGGCTGTTGCCAGCGCTGGAAGGGTCCGGGGAGGTTGGGGCAGCCTCGGCTGTGCCCACCTTCGGGGTCGGTGGCCCTGTCTGCTGGGTTAACGGAGCAGCGCTAGCTGCAACCGCCGCGGGGGCAGATGGCGTAACTGCCGACTCACGGCTTGTGGGTCGGACAGCCGCCGGAGGCCGTTGTGACGCAGCCCCCTGACGCGCCACTTCGGCAAAGCTGGCCTTAGGAAGGTATGCAACCCGCCTGCGTGCCTCTTTGAATGATATGTTTTCTTTTACTTTGATTGTGACTATTTCTTTTTCTTTCTTCCAAGACGGGCATGACCGCGAGTATGCGGCATGCTCGCCATCACAGTTCATGCAGTGTGGAGCGTTTTCGCACGTTTCAGAGGCATGATCACGGGAACTACATTTTGCACATGTCTGCCGGCCTCGGCAGTTCTGGGAACTGTGGCCAAAACGCTGGCATTTGAAGCAGCGGAGGGGATTTGGAACATACGGCCTGACCCGTAGCATTACATATCCGGCCTCGAGTGTCTCAGGCAGAATGCTTGAGGAGAAAGTCAATACAAGATGCTTGGTTTTTATCTCCTTGCCGTCGCGCCTTAGCATTATTCTTTTAACATTGATCACGTTTTGCTCACTCCAGCCTTCCAACAGTTCGGCTTCTGTGAGCTCCATCAAATCGTCGTCAGAAACAACACCACGGCTGGTGTTCATAGTTCGGTGTGGGGTTACTGTTACTGGGATTTCCCCAAATGACTGAACTTTAGGAAGATTTTCAAGCTGTTTCGGAGTGCGGAGTTCCAGAAGGAGATCGCCGCTAGCCATTTTCATTGCTTTATAGCCTGTACCAAGAGTTTCAGTTAGATACTTAGATACGAGGAAAGGAGAAATCATTCTCATGGTCTTTTCAGGATTGTTTGAATGAATTACATGGAATCGGGGGAAGTTTGGCTGTTTGTTCCCAAGAAATTGGAAAATATCTTCGGTGCGCCCTCTTTTCTGAGGGCGATCAGGTAGTCGGGGAAAAGAAGTGGCCATTAGAAGTATGGTTTTTTCGGCAGGGATGGCCGCCGCCCACCATGGAGCCCAACAAGGGGACGACACAGGACGCAAATATTCAGTTCTGTGCACGCCAGCGGTACAACCCCGCTATAACCAAATACATATACCCAAGACTGGATATAGTGCACAAGGTTAACCCTCGCCGCCTACGAAGCCGGAAGTAATACGGAAATAAAGAGAGGACAGGAAAGATTAAAAGTGAGAGAAAGACGAAGATTTGAGGGAGAGAGAGAAAGGAAAAGGCAACTACCGATTTCCCCCGAGTGGGTCAGTCCGGGGGTGCCGTCTATGTGAAGCAGAGGCCGAAGAGGTGTGTTGCCTCCGCCGGGGGGCCTTAAAGGTCCAAACACCCGGCATCGGCTCAACCCCCAGGATCCCCCTTTCCCCAGACACGGCTAAGCCGCGCACGGTTACACGCGGGAGGGTCCAACCCTCGTGTCCTCGGGTACGTGGTGTTGCAACACACCAAACGCCTGCTGACGCAGACGCCCCTGCGGGGGGGGGTGTCTACCAAGTTGACATTTCCAAATTCCCTGAGTTTTCCAGGTTTTCCCTGAATGCCTTTGCCAAATTCCCTCAGCGACACAGAACTTTGTTTTATGTCAAGAGACTGGCTGACACCATGTCGCCCTATGGTGTCACTCTCTAGTAAGCATGCTTAAAATAAAGAAAAGACTTAATCCAGCTTGAATAGTAAGGGGTAGTGTTTATTTTATTCAAAAAGAAAACAGAAGGGAGGAGTTAGTAAAATGCACAGCAAAAAAATATATATATTGGAAAAAATGCGTAAAACTTATTGTGCGACATTCTCAAATACAAATAAAAACGAGATGCATACAGAAGCAAATATTTTCGAAGATTAGGTATTTGCTGGAGACTCCATACAGGAGGCAAGTCAAGGCGGGAGAATGCCTCTGAATTTTATAGTGACCCATCGTAAATATATAGTAATTAATATTCATTAATTGTAAAGTGAGTCGTGATAAGTTTCAATAGATATATTGAATCACCCCCTCAAATTACTTGCAAAGGTTAATTATTGGGCCCAAGCATTACAACAAGGGAAGAAATAATCTTTTACGATTACTACCGAAACCCCCCAACTTCGCTTTCACGAAGGCCTTACCCTCTTTGAAGGGACGTCAAAGAGGGCAGTGCCTTCGTGAAAGCGGTCGTTTAAAGGGATACATTTCACTGAGAAGTGGAAAGGGTATACCTTTGAAGAAAGCAGAATGTGCTATTTACTCAAAGCCTAATGTTCACTGTCTATTCCTTGTAACCACTACACAGTAATGGCAAAAATAATTTGGGTTCGCAAATGTTATGCCGTGACCGAAGGGGATATTACGAGATTCGCAGTTTGTTTCTCCGGTGTTCTTGGTGAGCTAAACAAGGCATCTTGTTTATTTCTAGGGTAAATTAGGGGCATGGTATGGATAAGGTGTAGGCAATGCTCCAAATGGGTGGGTTAAATGCACATTTTCATGTAGAATAGGTATGCAAGTGGTCCACAGCCTTATTAGTCTGTTTTACGAGCGGTGTAAGACAGACTGCTGCGCTTGCATAATTACAATAACAACAGATAAAATTGTGCGAACACAAGAGGAGCTATATGGCAAATTGATGTGCGATGGTAAATGCATGCTGATCAAATACAGCATCAAAAATTGTGAACAAGTGTTCAAAATTATGACGCTACTGCTATTGTCCCAAGAGAGTTTAAGATACTTCACACTTTGAAGGAATAGGCAGCATTTCAACTAGAATGTGTTGCATAGTTTTAATATTTCTGGGTTATTGAGAAGCGTTACGAATAATCATTGAACCCTCATTTTTTGTACTTACTTTGTCATGCGTGATATATTAGTTATGGCTGGTATCCTCACTGAACTAAAGAAGGCAGCTTCGTTAGGTTTGGTTACTGTAAGGACAAATTAATGGGTGATGTGGAGGTGAAGTTCAATATAGATGGCTTTCGTAATAAATTACGTATGCAAGCACTCCAGCGTGTTTGAGCGTGTCTAACGAGAGCGAAAGAATTGAGCCCGCTGCTCTGGCAGCACTATAAAAGCCGCCAAGACCAAATTTAGCAAAAATTGGTGGTGCCCAATGGAAACTTCCTGTGCGAAGTGGTTGGATCCAATACAGCTTTTGTAAAAATTTTCTTATTCAAGCATTAGTGTGTCCGATATGGCCACTATCAACTATGCTTCCCGGTGTCCCAACACAGCTGTGGTTCACAACAGGCTCATATTTTGTGGAAAATGGAGGGGGGGGGGCCATTGTACCTGCAATGTGTGACAAAATTTTTATGTTCATGGTCCGGTTAAAAGCGTAAATAATATTGAGCCGTAGTTTTTCTTTCCTTATTTTCATGTGTCGCAACACCTTCCGTCCTTGTTTCAGCGATGTGCACCATGAACTAAACAATACATTTTGTTTATATTTGGCGAAAATAAAAGGCGCATTATCACCAATATGAAGGCAAACTTCGAAGATAGAGAACTAATGGCATTTTTAGTATATTACGCATGTAAGCTATTCGGAGCTTTATGAATGTGTTTTTCGAACAAAGAATTTATTCCATTGCCCTGGAATAACTGTGACCTTAACAGATATCAAATCTAGTGGAAATTGAGTGTGTGGAAAGGGCGGGGGGGGGGGGGCATTATAAAGCACTAAAGGAATGCATACCCCCTTCAGCAGTTGTAATGGTGGTTTTTAACAGGTTCGCTGGATGTCCACTGTCGCAGGGCCGAGATGGCGAGTACACTTTTTTTAATGTGTAAATATTGCAAGTAATTTATGTTGATTGTACGTCGTCGCCTAAAACCTCAACAGTACTATTACCTAAGCTAGCGATACATTTATCTTGTAGAATTAAACAGCAAGTACAATTCTTTGTTGAATTATATAAATTCTTTGTAGCACACGTGCCTTTTTATGTATGCTGTACTGCTACTACTGGCTGCGATCCGAGACCATTGTGGGTGCACTCATTGCCTTTTGCCCTTGTATCATCTTGACATGTTATATAGTTGCAAGAGATAAATGCAAATTGAGCTCATTTTTCGGGCCCCCATGGTTCAGCATGCGTGATTGATAAATAGGTCCTCGTCGGTTAAATATACTTATAACAGAAGCATTTCCAGGCTATTTCACTTAGTATAAGAGTAATTGGGAATATATATATATATATAGCACGCACACACACACGCACACTCTAGAAATAGTTGGTACGCCACTGCATGTCTTTTACTGCCGCACAACATCAGAAAAAGCTCCGAGGGCCTGCCAGTACACTTATTAGGCACATCGGTGCTCATCCTGTGATAAAAGGCAGCGGGTGCACGCGTGTCCCGTGACAACTGCCCTTCCCACACTTGTTGAGCTTCACTGCAAAAATTTGCACACGCTTCACGGCGTAATACTGCTGTAGTGAGGTGAAGCTGACTTTTGGCAACCAGCACTATGCAACGCGTAGGCCTTTCCGAGCTTCGAAGCCAATCGCGAGGACCATAAAGGCGGAGTCGGTACCATTGCTGATAGCGGCGAATTCTTTCAATGAAAAACACGGGACAGAACGGCAATAAGCTTAATAGCGAATGCAGAGGCAGCTAGGTCTAGCGTTGCTGCGGTGGTGGCTACGGCTGCCAGCGGATCTGCGTGCGAGAGCGTTCGAGGAGCGACGAGGTAATCAAAACTGTGGCAGTGGTGGTGGTTTTATTATTGCCGTTTCGGACCTGCCATGACGGCAAAAAGTTTGGAAAATCTGATGGTGAAGGGTTCTTGCATCCGAAATTTCAGACGTTATTATACATAGGCTCTATGGGGTACGTCGTGGTGACACGAAGCTGTCCGAATTATCGGGAGTCCGGAAAGTCGGTCGTTGACTAAACACTGGCAACTCCTCCTACTCGAGCCAGCTTTACCCCGACTTTCTTTCCCTTTCAATAAAATTACAGCTAATTTTCCCTGATAGAAGCACAAATTCCCTGAGTTTTCCCTGAGTTTTTCCAGACTATCGAAAATCCCTGAGAATTCCCGGTTTTCCCGGGAATTATAATGGAAATCTGAGGTTGCTTTAAATCCAGTGATTGCTTATGCTTCAACATCTTCCACAACTTTTTCATTGACATCTGATCAATTACGTAACTTTATAAGTTAGCTAATTCGATATATTAGTGCACAATGAACGAGATACTGACTGTGACGACAATGAACAATGCCCGTCAACATACAGTGAACATCGTTCGTGTAATGCCCTCAGTTATGCTTAAATTTTTGGTGACATTCAGTTGGCATAGAGTACCACAGAATAAATGCAATGGCAAACAAAGTAACTTTGCATGTTTGCCAGTGCTCCAACAAAACAAAGAAAAAAATAACAACTATGAGAAGAATAAAGGGAAAAATAAATTGTTCAGTGGCTTTCCAATCAGCACTGCCCACCAATATTTTGCACAAGCTTGATTATTAGGGCTGCCCCATAAAGTCAATTTAAAACGGTGACCAATATTTTGAATGCCAAGCAATGGTTTAAAATTTGTGGACTCAATCTGCGCAAGTCGCATCATGAACATCACTGCAGCGAACGCAATTTCTGTTGTTCGCATACTCTCCAACCATTTACGACCTCCATTCGGTTGCTAAGGTAGACTTAAACCAAAACTTTGCATCCTCTGTTTGCATTTTGCGGCCGCCAAAGTATGACTTTGTATGGTGTTTGTGGTGTTGTGGAGTTTGTATACAGTAACTGGAGTGCACATTTGAGTGATGATTACAGTTGCCATTAGAAATTTCTGGTCAAGAAGTTTCCCAAAGCAACTGACTCCTTTGTCAGGGTGTCGCACTACCATCCTGGTAACCAGACATGGTGCACATATGAAACTATCTTGAACGTTACACACAAGGCGTTCACCATTATTAAATGCACATTTATCAATAGGATGTATGAGCGAGCCTTAATATATGTAAAGACAGACCGTGTAACATTAATTCAGCTGAGAGTTCAGCTTTCTTTCCTGGCCGCCCCCATAAAAAAAAGCACTAGTTGAAATCACCTTTAGCTGGTCAGCATATTACGCAAATGTCTAAGGCTTACATAAAAAGCATTTGTAACACATTGTACAGCACAAAGGACTTTCGTTTTCCTGTGGCGAAGTTACACCGCGGCATCAAACACACCCACACTGAAACTGATTGCTTTAGCTTGGCTTCTAGGGCTAAATGCTAATCTACACATGGCTGTGTGGTTGCCACAGAACATGTAAATCCCACTAAATTTGGCGACTTCATTCAAAGTTAAGTGTTTTGGTGCAAGTTGGCGCAGCTCGGTGGTTTGGCACAAGATGGCACAATTGGCATAGCACTTCCATCCCCAAGAATAAGCACATAACATTGCATATATATTCAAGTTGTCAGCACTATGTCTCAAAGAATAACATTTTCTTTTTTTCCAAAATCCACTTCCCCCTTTAACATGTTAATGAACAAACGCTGGATGCACAAAACGAACTCTCGCCACAAACATCAAATGTAGCCAATCCAGCCTTTCACCACTTAATGCGTTGTCTTGGCTTGTCCTGCGTTTTGGACGCGGTCAGCAACTAGTGGATCGACTAGGCTTCACTAGCTTCAGTTTCAAGGAGGTACCAGCAAGATGGTGAATAACCATGCCTAAGTAGTGCATTAAAACCAAAATACAGCAGACTTCCGCTAATTTGACTCCTGTTAATTAGATTTTTCACCTCTATCCCGAACGAAGGTCCCGGCCAGTGCCCGTGCATTTCTAGGGGCCCGAACTCATTATTTCGAACGTTAAATCGGCCTTTTCTGGAAATTCCAGCTTAATTAGCACGCACGTGCCTGACCCCTATGGTGACTCCAACAGCAACCTCTTTAGTAGCAGTATCTGTCTCAGCGGATCTTAGGGCGACTGTGAATGCATTGAACACACATCTCCTATCAAAAGGAAGCATAGGGTAAATTATTTAACTGAACTGTAGAAAATATAAAGGAAAAACTAAAACGGGCAACAAATCCCACCTCAGGTCCCACTTCCCACCTACAGCCAGTTGTTTCACACACTTTCTTTTCTAAGCTTAACATACTCAGATAGTTTTTAATTGAAATGTAGAAATCGTAAAGGGAAGGAAAATGAATGGTGCTGTGTGGTCTGTTTTAGGTTTTCTATGCAGTAGAGAGCTCTTTGTTTTTTGTAATTTATTCATTCCAATTATTTACTATACTTCTAATTATTAGTGTATAATTATTAATGCGTGTGTCAGTAGATACATGAAGCGACAATCTAAAAGCCACAATGCAAAACATGCCAGTACATGTTGTAAGCTTCCCTTCTTACCACTTCCTTGTCTAGTGTGTGATCTCACTCACGCATACACCAACCAATTAGGTGCCCTGTTCTTCATATGTACACTTTCTCTCTCCGCACCGTACACTCCTCATTCTTTAGTGCAAGATCGGCCAACATCCATTCAAACTGGGTGAAGTAGCTAAAGAACGCTATCACTTCAAAACGCAACACAGACAACTTGGCACACACCAGTGCAGGGACTCCATTGTAAAGTGGAACAGTGGGACTGTAGCAGTCGTCGTCGTCGTCATCATCGTCAGGGTCCTGGTAGTAGATGAATGAGTGCAGGTCCTCGTGGAGCTGTCGGAATCCCGGGTGCCGGTCCAGGAAGGCAGTTAATGTGTCGTACGTGGCCAGCACCCGGCAAGCCTGCTCAGGTGCCAGTGCATTCAGCAGGTCGTCCTCCTGTGACGGGCCGTTCTGCTGAAGGACTTCTCGCAGTTGCCTGCAAGAGCCAGGCAGGTGATTTGCGAAGCTGTGCCAGTATATGAACAAGTGTGCAGCAGTTTTCGTCAAGCATTAGCCAATCCAATGCTTTTGAAGAAGCACCAATGCACACAAGTCATACTACACCACGCTTTTCACACGTGAAAGGATTACAGTTGGCAAGTATCAAAGTTGGAATACATTGTTTAATTTGACATTGAACTTGGAACTGAACCACCAGATTTGGTCCTATTTACATCCTAGCGACATGACAACAAAATCTGCCAATGAGTAACAGTAAGGCTAGGTACGATGAAGTTAATAAAAAAAGGGGTGCTGTACACATTTCGTCTGGCTACACTCGCAGGTGGCAGCCACAAGCCAGTGCGTCACTATGTCATAATGCATTCACCTCCTTTATTGGTTTGCAAAAGCAAGCTATAGGAACTTATTTAGTGCAATCCAGCACCAACAAGTATTTCAATGTGACAAGAGGTAAGTACTCAAAACTGAGTTTCCCTTGTGTGCCCATCAGTTCATCCATTCCGCTATCCTGACAACCATGTTTTAGCCAGCATCAAGCCACTTCACTCTCACGATTGAGCAAAGAAAAAAATGAAACTGTTCCCAAAGTGTCAGCACTAGGATTTGAACCAATGCCACTGCAGCAATGTACATTTCGGAGTTGGGCACGCTAACCAGTCGTCTTTATCACTACAGCACCCCTCGGCAATTACTGCAAGGTATTGTGTTCCACACAGGGCAGTGGCATCTGCGCATGTATTTTGGAGGTCAGAACAACACTAAGTTAGTAGGTTGCTGGGAGGGCAACTGTCCATGGTAGTGGTGCAGTCCAAGCACTCATGCATGTGCTCAGAATGCATAGCTGTCCGAGCTGGCTTGGCTTCACGTAGGCTTAAGTTAAAGTGACGGTTACAGCCTCAAAAACATGGCACATACTCCAAATATAGGATGCGCCCAAAACCAGGAAGTTGCAAAACAAAGGAAGCATCGCCAGCCTCACTACCAGCAACAATGCCACAATGATTACACCACTTTGTAACATTTACAGGATTGCATTACAGTATCTACAGCTGCCAAGTGCCCAATACAATGTTGCTGCAAAGTTACAGGATAAAAAAAGCTTAGATCTCATGTATGGCCCTGCAAGATGTGCTTTTGACAAAACTAAGAGTATATCAAATATTGCACTTTTCACATATAGTCTACTTATGTTAATTCGACCCTGATGGGACCAATGGAATTAATCTAATTAACCAAGAGGCAGAAAAAATAAAGAAACATTATTGATTCATTTGTCAGCATTTGCCCTGAATCTAAAGCACAACCACCTTTTTAGGGGGTTCAAAGCAAAAAAAAAAAAAAAAACCTAACAGAGCTCCTAAACAAAGTAGATATCAAATTCAGACCCAAGTTTCATCAAGAAAAATGGAATGCACCTCCAATTATAGCGCACTCACATCACGTACACACACAGAAAAAAGTGGCAAACTTTACCTTCAGAGTATGAAACATGATTAATGTCCATCGTCAACACTTCCAACATTTGGTAGAAAGAGCCACAACATCTTGTCCTCTGTACGATTAATAATGTGTTTGATATTCTGCATTTATTAAATGACTCCACAACTATCACAGATGAGATAGATGGTTGCCCATTTCCTAACAGGCTTATCTATAAGCGGGCAACACTACCAGGTGTCTGCCAAGTTGACATTTCCAAATTCCCAGAGTTTTCAAAGTTTTCCCCGAGTGCCTTTGCAAAATTCCCTGAGTGATGCAGAACTATGTTTTATGTCAAGACGGGCTGAAATCATATCGCCCGACGTTGTCACTCTCTGGTAAGCATATGAAAAAAATAAACAACTTAATGCGAGTTGAATACTAAGGAGTAGTGTTTATGTTATTCAAAAAAAAAAGGGCGGGGTTAGTAAAATGCACAGCAAATAAAATGTCTTCGAAAAAAAAATTGCAAATCGAGTCGGACATTCTCAAATACAAATAAAAAGGAGATGCATACAGAAGCAAATATTTTCAAATATGAGCAACTTCTGTCAACTGATAGCAAGCTCAGTGGTATGAGGCCCGAACTTTGTCACAATTGAGATTCTCTCTTAACAGCTCGTAAGCTCAACTGTCCTGACATACTTTCAGCCCACACACGACGCCTCAGTGTTGTGTTTGACTGCTTTAACGAGTTTATTTTGGTTTGGATGAGGGACACTTGCATCTCAGCATCAGCCAACACTTAGTTTTTTGAGCTCAAAATGGTGGCAGCATGCTTCCTTTCCCGTTCATTCCCCAATGCATAGGTCCTTTCTGTTCTTGTCTGCCTTCCGCTATTAATTCGCCACACGGACCATTTGATGCATCTTCTTGGTCAGTTTCACAGTCCCCATCCCATTTTTCGAACTCCCCAGGAGCCGCGGAAACGTCCAAAAAATTGGCCGGTTGAAAAAATAAAAGCATGTCATTTGCTGCCCTTAAGGGCTCAATCCGCCACAGACACATTCGAAAACGCTCTGCAGGCCTGTCAGTATATGTATTAGGCATATTAGTGCTTGTACTGTGACAGGAAATACCGTGTGCGTGCGTGTATAATTAAGGAATACATGCTGTGTCCCGTGGCAACAGCCCCTTCCCACGCTTGTTATGCTTCACTGCAATACTTTTTCGTATGCTTCACAAGTAACATTTCTGCACAGAGGCGAAGCTGACTTTCGGGAACCGGCATTATGCAACGCACTGTGCATTCCAAGCTTCTAAGCCAATTGTGAGGACCACAAAGGCGGAGTCCGTGCAAGTGCTGACAGCAGTGAATTCTTTCAATAAAAGACACGGCACCCAACAGCAAGAAGGTTCAT
Source organism: Dermacentor variabilis (assembly GCF_050947875.1). Classification (NCBI taxonomy): domain Eukaryota; kingdom Metazoa; phylum Arthropoda; class Arachnida; order Ixodida; family Ixodidae; genus Dermacentor; species Dermacentor variabilis. Next base: position 30,166,540 of record NC_134572.1, on the reverse strand, counting down.
AGAGAACGTTGAAGCAGCTAGGCCTAATGTTGCTGCAGTGGTGTCTACGGCTGGCAGCGTATCTGCGTGCGAGAGCGCCAGTTCGAGCGGCTAGGTAGTCAAAATGGCAGCGGTGGTGGCTTTGATTAATGCCATTTTGGACCTGCGGTCACGGCAAAACGTATGAAAAATCTGACGGCGAAGAGTTCTTGCGTCCGAAATTTCACACGTTCTGATACATTGACTCTATGGGGTATGTGGTGGTGCCGCGAAGCCGTCCAAATTGTTGGGACTCCGGAAAGTCGGTCATTGACTGTACCAGTACTGGCAACTCCTCCAGCCAACGACAGGGCATCAAAGACGATTTATTACGATTCCTGTCTGTTACTCGAGCCAGCATTACCACGACTTTCTGCCCTTTCAATAAAAATACAGCTAATTTTCCCTGATGGAGGCACAAATTTCCTGAGTTTTCCCTGAGTTTTTCCAGACTACTCGAAATCCCTGATAATTCCGAGTTTTCCCGGTTGGTAGACACCCTGACTACAAAGGCTAGGTAGACTTCTCTTATTGTTCTCACTTGCTACCACAAAATAGTGTCACATACAAAGGGATAGCTCGAAGCCAACTCTTATTTACCTAGTATTTAAAAGTACCTAAAATTTACCTAGTACTTAAAGGAGCACGGACACAAAAATTTGAAATCAAGATAACTTGTGGGACCGATTTAGTTGGTCACACACACATCGTCTATAAAATATCAGCGGCGAATATTGCTTAGAACATATTTAAAATCAATATTAAAGTACGTACGCACAGCCAACCGCAAAACAGAGCATCTCGCGACATCGACATCAACCGGGATTGTAAATAGCCAAGAAAACACTACGTCATGTGGCCACGTCACAAATTTTCGTTGGCTGCCATGCGGCTTACATGTTCTCTTCTCCTCTGTTGTTGCTTGCTCTAGCTGTTGTAGTGGGATGCTCTCCGTGTCGCTGCAACTGCAGTTTTTGTCGTGTCCATCGGTATATTTCCCACACTATCAGCTTGACTGCGCTGCCACAACGTTCAACGCCGATTTGTTGTGTCTATTGTGGCCGATGCGAGGGTTTTGTTGAGGTTCGTCCTCGCCATCGCCAGCC